>NC_064862.1:56307141-56607141 GCF_024139225.1 Suncus etruscus | reverse complement strand
AAGGTTTGAGGGATCATATGTTGCACTGGCGATCAGGTTGATCATGTGCAAGGCAAATGTCCTACCCACACTGCCATCTCTCCAGGACCCCAAAACTGTTTCTAATATCACAAAGACTTGGCGGGGAGCTGTTCACTGGCATTGTTCTAACCCTTTGATGCCTCTCAACAGTAACCCTGTAAGTCAGTCTCTGTTTTGTCCCACTTTGTCCCCAAAAGACTGAGGCCTCATGAGGATCATGCAGGGCAAAGTGGGTCGATTCCAAGGTCAGGCTGAGCCAATGCCTTGTGGGTGAGGGCCAGTGCAGGGGCAGGGACTAAGGGGTCACACCTGCAGGTCATGGGGTCCTACAGCTTACGTAGTCACATCCCCCCTACAATCCCTTAACTGACCATGGAGCTGGGGAGCAGTCTTAGAAATGCTTTGTTAGTCTGTTTTGTTTTGGGGCCACACCTGGGGCTCTAGGCTTACTCCTGGTTAAACATTCAGGAATTACTCCTGGTGGGCTCTGGGCTCAGGAGACCATATGGGAAGTAGAACTGCAAGTAGAACCCAGGTCATGCACATGCAAGGCAAGAGGTGCTAACAACCTTCTCTTTCTCCCTCTCCTCCTCCTCCTCCCTCTCTCTCTTTCCCCCATACTCCGCCATCAGAAAATGCTGTCCTCTTCTAGTGTCAGGACCACCCCCTGCTCCACAAAACAAAACAAAACAAAAAACCCACAACCCAGCCAGCAAGCAGCAGGTGTGGAGGTGGAAATGTACCCCCCTCCAAACCCCTCATTGGCTGGATTCCCCGACTTTAATCCAGGCCGATTCAGGCCTCGTTCCCAGTGTACAGAGCAGCCAAATCCATCCCTCAACCCATAGCAAATCAGCTGGAAAGGAAGAACTAACAGAGAAAGAAATAGGCCTCTGCACTGTCCCTGACTTTTACACTGATTACAACCTCCCTGGCCTTCCAAGTTGGAAGAGAAAGAGTGATGGGAGATGGGATGGGACGAGGAAAAGAAAACTTTGCTAAGGGTGCGCCTGGAGCAAAGCTGCCTTAGGACCCACCACCCAGACCAGCACTGCTCCAGTGTACACTGCCTCTGTACCGACTCACTGACTCCTTCATTCCTTCCCTCTTTCCTCCTTTTCTTCATTCCCTCCTTCCTTTCTTTCCTTCCTTCATTCTCTCTTTCTGCCCTTCCCTCTCTTCCTCCATTCCTTCTTTCCTTCCTTCATGCCCTCCTTCCTTCATTCCTTTCTTTCCTTCCTTCCTCTTTCTTTCCTTCTCTTGTCCTTCCTTCCTTCCTTCCTTCCAATATTCTTTCAATATTTGAATGTGCCTTCAACCCCACATTCTTTGTCACTTTCTTTGAATCAGGACACAGCTATAGTCCTTGTGATCCAGGAATTCTCTTGTTGCCCAAAGTGGAGGCACCTATGGACAGGCCCTGGGGCCTCTGCATTTCAAGGAGTGCCCAGAATGTAAAGGATTTGGTACCTCCAGGGCTATCAGCTCTGGCAGACCATGAGAACAGGACTAGTATACTTAAAGTTATCTAGATGCCCTAGACCTGGCCAGAAAAACCACATCAGAATCTTATAAAGTAAGTTGTTTTGTTTTGTTTTGAATTTCTTTTCTTGAATTCAGAGAAGCTCATAATTACAGAAAATCAGAGTTGTAAAAATTGTAACAAATCAGAGTTCCTGATTTTGTGTGCCCCACATATAATATTTTGTGTATCGCCTATGTGGGCATATTTGTTAACATGGATATTTTTTCAGAATTATTTGTGATTTGGTTGCATATTATAGCTCTTCATCCCTAGGAAGTTCACCATCTATTTTAAGGATGAGGTTTTTTTTATGTGTGTTTGTTTTGGGGCCACACCTAGAAATCCTCAGGGGTTACTCCTGGCTCTGTGCTCAGGAATTACTCCTGGTGATGCTTGAGGGACCCAATGGAAAGATGAAAATCAAACCTGGATGGCTACGTGCAAGACAAGCAACAACCTGCTGTTTTATCACTCTGGCCCCAATGATGATATGCTTTATCTAACCCAAGAACAATTATCAAAATCAGGAAGTGTAGGGGCTGGAGCAATAGTACACCTTGCATGTGGTCAACATGGGTTTGATTCCCAGTCCCCATATGGTCACCAGAGCACCTCCAAGAATGATTTCTGAATGCAGAGCCAGAAGTGACCCCTGAGCATCACTGGGTATGACCCAAAAATAAAACCAAATAAAAACAAAACAAAATCAACCACAATCAGGAAGTGAAAGAAAGACAGGAGTGGCAAGTTCGAAGCAGCAGGTTGTGCTGAGGATTTATTTCTCATCGCCTCTCCTCATGGCCACGTATTCTGTGTTTATTGAAAAGTTATAAGGGGCTACCACTTGTGTGAAGGATAGCCATTAGCACAACTTCCTGGTCATTTCACAGTTTTGCCAAGGCATAGTTTTTTCTTTAAAGATGTTTGCAAATGTTTGGTCCTGCAATTACACAAACATACACAACACACACACACACACACACAATACACACACCTAATAGCAAATTGTGAACCTCCTTCCACATAACTATTGAACAGTGGTGCAAAATCTTTAGCATTACACAGCCAAGCCACCACTCTCTCACTAATGACCAGAAGGACAATTACAATTCTGCCCAGGGCCAAAAGGGAGATATATCTCACACACAGACACAGAAGCCCATCCTTGTAATTCAGGCAAATATACTAGACACCTGCTGGTGCTCCTTTTTGCTAGAGAAGAGTCACAGCATGTTATTGCCCCCTCAGCTCCCATTTTAACCTTACCAGGATGCCTGGCTTCTGCCTCCTTGATAACTGGTATGATGCTGATTTTTCTTCCAGGAAAAGGCAATTTGGAAATTTAAAAGGAGCAATGCAAACCGGATAAAGGAGACCACCAGATCAGGGGCCTGTTCTGCTAACACCTGAATGTTGACATGTGGGTGGTTGAGTCTCACCATAGGGGAGAAGACACAAGCATCAAGCAAAGGGAGGGTTAGTCACCCCAACCTCTGCTTTAAAGAATAAGCCCATGAGCAGCAATCCACTTCCAAAACAAGGGGTTATCCTAGATATCTTGAAGCTTTAAAAACCACTGAACTCTCCTCCACAAAGCTGCAGAAGAAAATAATAGCCACTGATTCTTCCCAAATAGTTGAGTCTAGGTTGATCCCTATGAGGCATCCTCAAAATGGGTGGCGAGAAATTCCCCTTTTCTGCAAGAACCATACCAGTCCAGCACCACACCCTACACCCTCTAACAGTAATGGCCCAGCTCTGTGATTTAACCTTTTTAAACTGCCAAGCCACCATATTTGTTTCAGAACTATAAATCCTGGACCACATGCAACCTCAATTTTTTAATAGTAGTGTCAGACCAGTAGTATCACAGAGAATCTGATGGGAAAGTTCCATCAAAATCTTCCAAGCTCAGTGAGCCTAACTAGCACAAAAGACTCCACTAGCACCAACAATGGTCCAGTCAACCTTCAGACAGTTTAGTAACATCATGGAGAAATACAACAATCATTTCAAATGGACCCTCGTTAATCTAAGTTTTGATCATTCCATTTGCCTTGGTGTTGGAACAAACAATATAAAGTAAATCTATTTGTGCCTACAAGGAGGCAGGCAAAGGTGGTGGGTGTGACACTGGGAACACTGGTAAAAGGAAGGTCCCACTGGTGGTGGTGTTGTTGTTTTCATGCCTGAAACCACTGTATTAGGAACAACTTGTTAATCACAGGTGTTATAATAAAACATTTTAAAAATAAATAAGTAGGGGCTGGAGAGATAGCATGGAGGTAGGGCATTTGCCTTGCATGCAGAAGGACGATGGTTTGAATCCCAGCATCCCATATGGTCCCCTGAGCCTGCTAGGAGCGATTTCTGAGTGTAGAGCCAGAAGTAATCCCTGAGTGCTGACAGGTGTGACCCAAAAACCAACATAAATAAATAAATAAATAAATAAATAAATAAATAAATAAATAAGTAAACCAACCTGCTGATAGCAATCTGTCCGAGAGAGGGAAATAGTGTGATCAATGATGCCTGTCACTGCACAGAGATGTGGGGTGCAGCTGGGCCACTGAGTCACCCCCACCGGATACATATTACTGGGGCTTCTCTTAAATAAGCTAAGGGCCAGGAATCAAGCTACTCACTTTTCCGTTCTTGTTTGGCCC
Source organism: Suncus etruscus (assembly GCF_024139225.1). Lineage (NCBI taxonomy): Eukaryota > Metazoa > Chordata > Mammalia > Eulipotyphla > Soricidae > Suncus > Suncus etruscus. The sequence goes on along the minus strand of NC_064862.1, from coordinate 56,602,929 downwards.
AGAACATTTGGATTCTTTGGCGAATGTGCTTCTCCTCCCTCAGCTTCTTTTGCCACTGACGCAGCTCTTGGATTTCAGGGTGACAGCGCACCTGCAAAACACCCCCAGTGTAAGTTCCTGAGCCACACTTTGCACATGAGCTTGTTAAACTACATGGAAAATCCTTCCCCAATCAATTGGATGAAATGACTCACTGCAATAGGATGCCTGTCTTGAATACAGGCAGGGGGTGAGGGAGGAGGTAGATGGGGAGCATTGGTGGTGGTAAGGTTGCACTGTTGAAGGGGGGTGCTCTTTTCATAACTGAAACCCAACTACAAACATGTTTGTAATCGTGGTCCTTAAAGAAAGACATTGCCAACAGAATACTGGAGCAAACATGTAATGGTGATCTTCAAGATCTGCCATTCAAGATCTCTGCTGTGCAATAGAAATAGAATGCAGCCACATGCATCATTTAAACGCTGCACTCTTGTCTTAACAAGTATAATTAACTGGTAAGATTGTCTTTAAAAGGTGCCAAAGAGATAGTGCATTGGGTAGGGCACTTATTTTGCATGTCACTGACCAGGGTTGAATCCTCAGCATCCCATGCGGTCTGCTGAGTCCTGTCAAGAGTAATCCCTGAGTGAGGAGCCAGGAGTAAGCCCAGAGTATGGCCAGATGTCCCCCTTCCATAGTTGTTTGTCATTTTTTTCTTTCTTTTTTGTCTTGTTTGTTTGTTTGTTCTTGTAATTTTCTTTAATTGTCTTTTTATTATATATTTTTGAATAAAGTCCAATTATCTATTTTTTCCCTTGTGGTTTGTACTTTGGATTTTAACTGTTGTTTGGGAGTTAGATTTTTTTTTTTTTTTTGGTTGTCCATGATGGTACTCAGGAGCCACTCCTGGCTCCGGAGACCATCTGTGGTTCTGGGGCTCAAACCAGGGTCAGCTTTATTAGAGGCAAATGCCTTAACCCCAGTACTATCTCCCCAGACCTATGGCTTATGTTTGGAGATATATCTAAAAAACCATTCTTAACTCAAAAGACGTAACTTCAACTTACCTCTATGTTTTCTTATGTGCCATGTAGTTTTAGCTCTTTTGGTGAGGGTCCGGGGGAGGCACAGTCAGAGATGCTCAGGGGTTAATCCTGGCTCTGTGCTCAGGAATTACTCTGATAATGCCTGCGGGACTACATGGAGATGCTGAGGATCGAACCTGGGTTGGCTAAGTGCAAGGCAAGTGTCCTCCCTGCTGTGCTATCGCTCCAGCCTCCAAACTCTACATTTAGCTCTCTGCTCCATTGGAACCTCATTTTCAAATGTGATATAAATTAAGTTTCAATTAGATTCTGTAAATATCCAATTTTCTCACTGCTATTTTTTTTTTTTTGGTTTTTCGGGCCACACCCGTTTGATGCTCAAAATTGCCCCTGGCTTGGGGGGACCATATGGGGATCAAACCGCGGTCCTTCCTTGGCTAGAGCTTGCAAGGCATACACCTTACCTCTAGCGCCACCTCACTGGCCCCTCACTGCTATTTTTTTTGGGGGGGCCACACCCGGCAGTGCTCAGGGGTTACTCCTGGCTGTCTGCTCAGAAATAGCTCCTGGCAGGCAAGGGGACCATATGGGACATCGGGATTCGAACCAACCACCTTTGGTCCTGGATCGGCTGCTTGCAAGGCAAAGCCGTTGTGCTATCTCTCCGGGCCCTAGACTGCTATTTCTTAAAGAGTCTATGATTCCCCTTAGTGAACAATCTTGGTATTCTTGTCAAAAATCAACTGACCAGGGGTCAGAGCAATAGGGTATTTGCCTTGCACACAGCGGACCCAGGACAGACCCAGGTTGTTATTCCCAGCATCCCATATAATCCCCAGAGGCTGCCAGGAGTGATTTCTGAGCACAGAGTCAGTAGTAAACCCTGAGTGTCGCTGGGTGTGCCCCAACCTCCCCCAAAATCAAGTGACCACAAGTGTATGAATTCATGTCTTTCTTTTTTTTTTTTTTTTTTTTTTTGGTTTTTGGGTCACACCAGGCAGTGCTCAGGGGTTATTCCTGGCTCCAGGCTCAGAAATTGCTCCTGGCAGGCACGGGGGACCATATGGGACGCCGGGATTCGAACGGATGACCTCCTGCATGAAAGGCAAACGCTTTTACCTCCATGCTATCTCTCCGGCCCCTTCATGTCTTTCTTTTAATTCTTTAAAAAGAAATGCTTTGGGGGCTAGAGAGAGAGTGCAGCAGTAGGACATTTGCCTTTCACGAGGCTGACCCAGGTTTGATCCCCAGTGTCCCATATGGTCACCCAAGCCAGGAGCAATTTCTGAGTGCATAGCCAGGAGTAACCTCTGAACGTCACGGGGTATAGCCCAAAAAACAAAATTAAATTAAATTAATAGAAATGCTTTTGGGGCCAGAGAGATAGCACAGCGGTAGGGCATTTGCCTTGCAAGCAGCCAATCCAGGATGGAAGGTGGTTCGAATCCCGGCATCCCATATGGGCCCCTGTGCCTGCAAGGAGCAATTTTTGAGCACAGAGCCAGAAATAACCCCTGAGCATGGCCCAAAAAGCCAAAAAGAGAGAGAAAGAGAGAGCGAGAGAGCAAGAGAGAGAGAGATGCTTTTATTCATTCTTACATAGTTTATTTTTATATTTAATTTTTTTTTTATTTTTGGGTCACACCCCGCAGCGCTCAGGGGTTACTCCTGTCTCTATGCTCAGAAATCGCTCATGGCAGGCTCAGGGACTATATGGGATGCTGGGAATTGAACCACTGTCCTTCTGCATGCAAAGCAAATGCCCTACCTCTATGCTATCTCTCCAGCCCTATATTTAAATTTTTTAAGGGGGAAATACTCAGCAGTGCTCAGGGCTTACAACAGGCTGTTTCCAGGGATCACTCCTAGCAGTGCTGGAGGATGCTGGAGATCAAATCTAGGTCAGTCACATGCAAATCAAGTACCTTACTCTCTGTACTTTCTCCCTGGCTTGTAGTATGGATTCATTTCTATACTCTCAGTTCTGTCCCCATGATGCCTTTATTTTTTTTCCCTTAGAGCTAAAAAAATTTTTTGGTATTTTTGGACCACACCCAGCAGTGCTCAGGGGTTACTCCTGACAGGCTCAGGTGACCATATGGAATGCCGAGGATCAAACCAGGGTTGTTCGTGGGTCAGCTGTATGCCAGGCAAACAGCCCACCACTGAGCAATCACTCCAGCCCCAACCAACCCTTAGGGCTAAATTTTATTGACTTTCTAAAATAAGGCTTTAGGGTAATGAATAAAGGTCAGCCTATAATTATTAAATCACTGCCTTTTAAATACTCCTTCTAGTTTGTCCAAAAATATTCATCACAGCTGTATTTAAAGCCTCTGGGAAAAGTAGCAATGCTGTTTAGATGTGTGCCACATTATAAATCTACTAGAAACCCTCCAAAATTTCCTCCGTGGAATTTGAAACAAAAGATTAGGCAGAAAAATTATTGAGATCCAGCATTGTCACTAAAATATGAAAGAACTTTCTTCTTCTCCTCCTCCTCCTCTTCTTTTTTTTTTTTTGTGGGTCACAACGGGCGGTGCTCAGGGGTTACTCCTAGCTCTACGCTCAGAAGTCACTTCTGGCAGGCTCTGGGGACCATATGGGATGCCAGAATTTGAATCGGGGTCCATCTTATGTTGACTGTGTACTAGGCAAATGCCTTACTGCTATGCTATGCTATCGCTCCGGCCCCAAGAACTTCCTTCTTTAGCTTCAAATAAAAAAAAAAAATCCATGTTTAAGGGGCATAAAACCGCAATCTTGACCATACTGCAACCTTAAAATAAAATCTTTAAGCTTTTGCCTTTCTCAATTCATTTCCAAAGAGTCCTGGTTTTCAGGACTGGAGCTATAGCACAGCAGGGAAGGCATCTACCTTGCACTCAGAGGATCTGGGTTCTGTCCCCCGCATCCCACATCCCCAGAGCTCTGTGCCCTAAGAAGATTTGGAGAATTCGTATTATCAGACCCCCCCCAAAAAAAATAAAGTGTTTCCTGCTCCTTCTCCAGGTCATTGGGTGTTTTTCTTGACATAAGAAAAAAAATACAGTTTTTTATTCCCCACCAAAATAAAGATGAATGTTTTCTGTTCCACTGAGCTATTACTGCTTAAATGGTGGCTACTATTGCTTAAAATAAAATATATAATTTCTCCATAAATACATTTTAAATTACATACATATACAAAATACTGTAAACATAAACAAAATGCATTTCCAAGTAAAAGTGACCCCTTATCTTACCAAACAGGTAATGAATATTTTAAAGAGAAATAAATATGAAAACATACTCTTTTTTTTTTTTTTACTCAAGTCAGGGTGCCAGGGGATGATCCTGGATCAGCCAAGTGCAAGACAAGTGTTCTGCAGGGCTTTATTAATGAGCTGTTTTGTTTGTTTGTTTGTTTATTGGAGGTGGGAAGGTGGCCTTCACTCAGTAGTACTCAGAGCTTATTCCTGGCTTTGGGCTCAGGCATCACTCCTGGCAGACTTGGGAGACCATGAGGAGTGTCAGAGATTGAACCAAGTAGCTTGACTATATGCACAGCAATTGCCCTCCCAACTGTATTCTGGCTCTGATTCTCCCAATCCATAAATCCACAAGAATAATCTGAAATCAGCTCTGTGAGCAGCCATCGGAAAAATGATCAAGCCAAGAAGCTGACACGCTAATGAATCATACAATCCAAGGTAAGAGGCCCCCTAAAAGGTTCTGTAAAAAACATAAACTCTGGAAATGATTGTCTAACCCGAGGCCTTAGATGGTTAAGAGGAACTGGGCATGAGAAGGTGGGGACAGTCTCCAGGGCGAGGCTGCCTCCTGGGACTCCCAAATGACCCTTCCTGCATCTCTACTTCTGAATTCCTCTTAGCTTAGTTGTTTTCCCTGCTTCCTGGCCAAACAGACCAAAACATAGCAACGGTTACCCTCCCTGGATGATTCCCTGGGGTTCTGCTCATTGCTTTGGAGGAAGAGCCTGGAAGGCTGCTCAAATAAGACAGTGACAGCCTATGGCATTCAACTGTATTATATACGGTTGTCTCACAAGCATTCAAGGACTAGATGAAGTTCCAGCATAGACAAAAATTTCCTGTCTTAGAATCACAACTTAAAATCTGCTAGTTCATATGAAGGATTCTGTACATGAGAAAAGTTGGTTTTAACAGAGGAAATGTATGTTTGAAAAATCCCATTTCATGACTTAATGAAGTCAGAAAGCTTTGTGATCTTTTTCTTTTTCTTTCTTTCTTTCTTTCTTCCTTCCTTCCTTCCTTCCTTCCTTCCTTCCTTCCTTCCTTCCTTCCTTCCTTCCTTCCTTCTTTCCTTCTTTCTTTCTTTCTTTCTTTCTTTCTTTCTTTCTTTCTTTCTTTCTTTCTTTCTTTCTTTCTTTCTTTCTTTCTTTCTTTCTTTCTTTCTTTCTTTCTTTCTTTCTTTCTTTCTCTCTCTCTCTTTCTCTCTCTCTTTCTTTTTTTCTTTCTTTCTTCATGTTTATTCTAGTGGTTGTGAGTGTCCCTTCCTATCTGGAAGAACATTTTGAAGGCATCTACTTTTCAAGAGAACTGGGGTTGGAGAGATAATACAACAGGTAAAGCCTGACATCCAGCTAACCTGAGTTCAATTCCTGGCATCCCATATGGTCCCCTGAGCACCACCAGGAGTGATTCCTGAGTGCAGAGCTAGGAGTAACCCCTGAGCATCATCAGGTGTGGGCCAAAACCAAACCAAAACAAAACAAAAATTAAAAAAAAAAAAAAGAGAATCGTTATAGCATCACATTCTTCCTAGTAGGGTAGAAGTTTACTGATGAATATTTGTGGTGTGATGACCATGTCTTTGGGATTTTAGAGATGCTTACAAGTGTGTTCTAAAACAGCATTTCAACATTTCTGAGTTTAGGCACTGTGCTCGACAATACTTCAAGGGTAGGAGTTTCATACACTGCCACCACAGTCCTAATATTTCTTCCCAAATCCAATGCCCTGCTTTGCCCAGCTTCCTACTAAGGATCAGTTCGAAGTTCCAGTTGCCTTTGGGTATTTATTTCCCCAATTTATGTCTTTATATTGGAGCAATAGCTCAGCGTTAGAGTGTTTGCCTTGAACATGGCCGACCCCACACAGACCTGGATTCGATTCCCAGCATCCACTCTGGTCCCCCGCACCTGCCTGGAGTGATTTCTGAGTGTAAGGCCAGGAGCAACCCCTGAGTGCTGCTGTGTGTTGCCCCAGAACAAAAACAAACAAATAAAAAAACCTCCAGAGGTGAGAGATTGCTCTATGGCTATCCCCTTCCTCTGACTAACTTGACTTAGCTTGATACTCTCTAGATCCAGCCACAAAGCAGAACATTGCATGACTTCACTTTTTCTTAGAGCCAAGTAGTATCCCACTGTGTATAAATACCAGAGTTCCTTTATCCAGTCACCAACTCTTAGACACTTGGATTACTTCATATTTGAGTTCTTGTGAATAGTGCTGCAATGAACACAGGAACACAGAAATCTTTTCTGAATAGTTTCTGGGCCCTTGGGGTTGATGCCCAGAAGTGGAATTGCTGAGTCATATGGAAGCTCCATTCCGAGCTTCTTAAGGAGTGTCCAGAACTGGAGCCATAGTAAGATGCTTGCCTTGCACACTGCTGACCTGAATTTGATTTCTGGTTCCCTATAAGTTCCCTTATGCCCTGCTAGGTGTGATCCCGAGTACCACTGAGTGTGACCCAAAAACTTACCCCACAAGTTTAATCCAATATAAAAAACAGAAAAAAAATTATTGATGGTTAAGAACTCTCTCTGCTAATGAGCGTCACCTGCCTATTCTACTGGGCAAATGCAGGTCACGTTCCCTTTGGTTAATACTTATGTGATATTTATCCCTTGTCTACTCTACCTTCAACTACTCTTAAGTTTTGTTTTGTTTTGTTTTTAATTGCCTGTACCTCTAGCATTGAAGTATATTTTCAAAATCCCAATCTAGGGGCTCAGTGATAGCACAGTGGTAGGGCATTTGTCTTGCATGCAGTTGACTCGGGACAGACCTGGATTTGATCCCTGGCATCCCATATGGTCCCCTGAGCCTGCCAGGGGCGATTTCTGAACACAGAGAGCAGGAGTGACCCTTGAGCGCCGCCAGGTGTGGCTCAAATACCAAAAAAAAAAAAAAAAAAAAGATCCCAATCTAAAAATCAGAAAGGAACTTTTTCTTCTATTTATTCATGATGTACCTGTATTTGTATTTCTCTCTCCTCCCTTATTTTGGGATATGCCATGCCCCCCTGTTTTTCTTTTCCTGCTTTTTATTACAGCGGACTTTCGAAATTCCATTTTCTTTTTTTTTTATTTGTTAGTTCATTTTCTATTTGTTTCCTTTAAGATGTTGTAAGAATGTGAAAAATCAATTGTGAAAGAGGTGGAATTTCATTTGTTGAGCTTCCCTCCCAAAGTAATTATTCCAAAGTCTTTCAAATGTTTGAACTGCAATTGTCCCATACTGACCGCAGCAGAACCTATCACTGAACAGTTCATACAATGGCTGCTTAGTTCCACCACTTTCCCCATCACTCCTGCTGCTACTCTCCATATTCCTTGTCACTAATGAAAATTTTAAGTAACTTTTCCAGTGAGAGATGCATGTGTTTGAAAACATGCACTAGCCATTGCTCCTGAATGATACTGTAGCAGGTAATGAATTCTTGGTTGACTCTTGCTTCCTCTGAGGATTGGAAGCTACTTCACTGTTTTCTGCATCTCTGCTGATGAGAAAACCAGCCAGTGTCTCTGCTCTTCCTTTGCAGGGATTCCTTCCTTCAATAGGACCTTGAGTTTTTTCTTGGCCTTTGATTTCATCATGAAGCCTGCCTGCATGGGTCTGTCCTTATTGATCTAGTTCAACTTCATGTTTCTTTAACTGGCATCTTCTCACTCTGTATCTTTGGGCACTTCTCTCCTGAAACACTCTCTTGGTCTCCCCACTCTGGAATTCCTTTCTTTCTTTTTTTAAATTATATTATTATTATTATTATTATTATTATTATTAGGTTTTGGGTCACACCCGGCAGGCTCCTGGCTCTGTGCTCAGAAATTGCTCTTGGCAGGCAGGGGGACCATATGGAATGCCGGGATTTGAACCACCGTTTTTCCTGGGTTGGCTGCGTGCAAGGCAAACGCCTTACCGCTGAGCTATCTCTCCAGCCCCATGGCCCTCTTTTTCTGGCTTTGACTCAACTCCACATTTCTTTCTCTCATCTCTATCTCTCTGCTGCTTGGTTCCCCAGACCTATTTCCCAGTTCACTGATGACTCTTCTCCTGCTGTGTCTCCCTGCTAACTAACTCTCTCACAAGATGGTCTGCACATGATCCACATCAACACCTGGGAGCTTGTCAGAAATGCAAACTTATGGGCTCCAGCCAGGATATACTCAGTCAGAACTAAACACAGTGGGTCCCAGGAAGGTGCCTTAACAAACCCACTAGGTAGTCATTTCTACTCTGTTCTTTTGTTAAGTTTTCCATTCCATTCCTTTCTATAATTCTATGATGTTCTATTCTGTTTTTGCTATTGGTGGTGGGTTTTTTTGTTTCTAATATTTAATTATCTTATGTGAGAGGGGTGCATACCAGGTTGTGCTCAGAGCTTACTCCTGGTTCTATTCTTTTTTGTTGTTTAGTTTTTGGGTCACACCTGGCAGCACTCTGGGGTTACTCCTGGCTCTGTGCTCAGAAATCACTCCTGGCAGGCTCAGGGGACCATATTGGATGCCGAACCACTGACCTTCTGCATGCAAAGTAAACGTTTTATCTCCATGCTATGTCTCCAGCCCCTATTCTTAAGGGTTCAGGGGACAATATGGGGTGCCAGGGCAATCCCCTGGCAGCTCTGGCACACGCAAAGCAAGAGTCCTCCCTGTTGTACTATTGCTCAAGCCCCTTCTTGAATCATCTTTCACTTCCTAGCCTCAAATTACTACTCTGCCTTTTACAGGTTTGGATTTATTGGCAGCTCCTTCTCTGGGTTTATTTTCTGTTTTCATCAGTACTGAGGTCCCTGGTTCTGAGTTTGCCCAGGTCTGAGTGCTTTTCTTTTATCAAGAGGTCAGTAAGCTTTCTTTGGTGAAAGGTCAGAAAGCAAATATTTTGGGCTTCTTCCTGGGCCCCATGGCCTCTGTCCCAGTGACTCAGCTATGCCATTACACAGAAAAGCAGCCAGGCATCATGCTTTGAAAAAAATAGATATGGCTGATTTAAAATAAAAAACTTTTTTTTAAATGAAAACAAGGGTCGGAGTGAGTGAAAGCACAGCGGTAGGGCATTTGCCTTGCACGTACGTGGCTGACCCAGGACAGAATAGGTTCTATCCCTGGCATCCCATATGATTCCCCGAGCCTTCCAGGCACTGCCGGATGTGGCCCCAAAACAAACAAACAAAAAACAAGCAGAAGCAGTGGGCCAAACTCAGTCTCAGCCGTGCCAATCCCTGATCCTATTCTTGTGGGATCCAAGAGAGAAGGGTTGGCTCTCCTTCCCCACCCTTCTATTTCTCCATAAATACCGCTTTGAGAGCATTTCTGAAACTTTACCTAAGAAGACTGAAGTCGATTAAATGCCCGTTATGCACAGAACTCACAGGATCTTGCACTGGAATTTCTGATTCATTCTGGGTTATGTGAAACCAAAATGTTGTTTATGATGAGTCTGAGCAGAGCCCTGAGAATGATGCTGATGGGATGGGGCATTGGGAAACCCGGTCTGAAGGACGGAGCCTTCCCCACTTCAGAGCCTCCTCCCCTCACATCTGGACAACTTAGTTTCACTCCTTCCATATATGACACAACTGAGAGGGCTTGCAAAATTTTAGAACTAGAGTCAACAAGGCTGATTGACTTGGCCATGAATGCCCCAGCATGGTCAGGGGTCAAGAGGTGGGTGAGTCAAAAGAGCAGCTGCTTGGGTGGGGGGATTCCGACTTTTCTTTTCAGAGGCACTTCTAGTCTTCACCCAGGAAACTACATATATGGTTTTATTTTTGTTTTGCTTTGTTGTTTTTCTCTTCAATAATAAAGCCTGGTGACAGTGTATAATTAGGCAAACTGGAATCTCCCCAGAAGAACCCACAGCCCAGTAATGGAAGTTGAGATAAAGTTCATACAACATTTCCTCTGATCCAATAATGGGGGGATGGAGACGAAAGAGCAAGAAAGGCTTTGATGAAGTTTCCAGTGTACGAGAGGATTGACTTTCAGTGAAGTTGACTTCCAGGATTACAAGTGTTGTGCAATTGCTTTCAACTCTCTTTCCTCCAGGGTCCAGAGCTGCCACCCATTTTTTCCAGTACACTGGATGGGTATACCCTGAGCTCCTCCATGGGTGCCTCTTAAAGCCAGGTTCCCCATAAAGCAACCGGGGCATTGCTTGGGAACTGGCACAAAACCCAAGTTCTCTGGCTCCAGTCCCACTCATCCAAGTGACTTGTAAACTCTGTGTTGCAGGGCCAGTGGTCATGTGTTACTAGAGCATCCAGAGTGCTGATGCAGGCTAAAGATCAGGGAAGGTGGTGCCATGGCCCTCGGAGTCACAGTGCCCCAAAATCTCAGCCACTCTTCTCATTAACTCTCAAATCTAGGGGGGAGGTTGTGACGTGTTTCAACTCATAGAGTAATCCCAACTGCCAGTTCTTGGCCTTGGGAAGGCCAGAGCTTTCCTTTGGTGTCAGCCTTAGGCAAAGTGAGAGGCCTCATGGGAAGATGAAGGCTCCCCGAGCCTGCGGCCAGCAGTGAAGTGAAGGCACAGGCGAGGGCAGCTTGGGCCTTCTGGTTAGTTCCTTCTAGGAACCCTGCCAGGTAGAAGGAGGCTGGGAGGTGCCTCCTAGGGGTTCCTGATTCCCTGAATGCAGAGGTCCCTTATGGAGCCAGGCGAGGAAGGTCCAGCTCGATGCACAGAGGCCATATTTACCCCTTGACCAGCCCAACATGCTCAGGAGTAAGCCCCTGTGAGCAAAGAGTAAAACCCACCCAGTGAGTATTAATTGTGAAAAACCAGCAACTATGTTCTGAGTCACTCAGACTTTCCTCCCTCCCTCTCTCTTTTCTCCTTCCCTCCCTCCCTCTCTTCCTTCCATCCTCTCTCCCTTCCTTTCCCTCTTCCTCCCTCCCACCTTCCACTTTTCTCTCCTTCCCTCCTCTCTTCACTCCCTCCTTCCCTTCCTTCTTCTTTCCACCCCTTCCTTACTTTAGTCCCTACTAAACACAGGGTATCATTCTATACACTCTGGTGTAGACTTGGATCATTTACCCATAAACCCTGCTGGAAGAGACACTGGGCAGCCCATTAAGAAAAAAAGTTAGTGACTGGGGCCTTTGGCTGTACCCAGTGGCCGGCTGGGTCTTGTACCCATCCCAGAGCCTCATGGGGATGCACCTACAGGGCTTCACCCTGATTCATGTTCTGTGCCTGCATTTGGGATTTCTAGAGAAATGTGAAGGAGTCCCTGTTTTTGTTTGCATGCAGGCTCCTGCTCATAGGGTAGCTAGAATTTTCTTCTTTTTTGGGTCACACCCAGTGACGCTCAGGGGTTACTCCTAGCTCTGAGCTCAGAAATTGTTCCTGGCTTGGGGGACCATATGGGATGCCAAGGGATCAAACCATAGTCTGTCCTGGGTCAGCCATGTGCAAGGCAAACGCCCTCCCACCTGCACCTTTGCTCAGGCCCCCAATAGCTAGAATTTTCTGCAGTTTTCCTAACCATTGCCTCAGGAGTCTGATTCTACCCTTGCTAACATCTTTGGGGCTTATTGTTTATTGTTTTGGAGCCCCACTCTCGGTGCTCAGGGCTCTGTATTCAGTACTCAGGAATCACTCCTGGCAGTGCTCAGGGAACCCAAAGGGATGCCAGAGAGCCCAGGTCAGCTGCATGCAAGATAAGTGCCCTCCCTGCTAGACTTTCACTCAGCCCCCCATATCCTAACATACCTGGGATCAATTGGGACCAAGCAAGCTGAGGCCAGGTGTGTTGGGGAGCGTGGGAAGGTAGGGAGGAGTGGGTTTTGCTGACAGCCAGGCAAACTGGTAAAGCATTTCCTGGGTATATTAAGGAAACAGCATTTGCAGATCTAACTCAGAGAGATTTAAACAACTACAGACCCCATGGGACAGGGCATGTCCCGGAGGCTAAGCCCAAAGTGGCCCGAACTCACTATTTATAGTGCTATGACCTATTTGGGCTGAAAGGGTGGCCCTGAAAACTGTCCTAAGAACCAGGACTGGAAAGTGACAGTGGAAACAGGTGCCTCCATTCTGGAGTGTGGAACCACTCTGAGCACAGGGAAAGGGGCTTCTGAGGTGCTTAAGGGCAGTTTTGAAAAATGAGGGGGTTTTGTGATGGGGAATTTTAAAACAAAAATGTTTTAAGAAAAAATATCCGGAGATATGTGAAAACAGAGTTGTGGGGAAGAAAGTGAAATGAAGAGCTAAGTATGTCAAACATTGCCTCTGCCTTTATTCATACCCTCCCAGCAAGCATCAGGAGACCAGCATCATTTATACCCCCATTTATAAGGACAGAAAGTGAGGTTTGGGGATACTGAGATTGGGAATGCCCACTGCCTCCTGACATTCCACTTCCCCAAGCTGTGGTCTCTGTGGCCTTGTCTCTGGCTCATGTAAACTCCTGAGCTTCTTCTTCATATGAACTCTCATTCATAAAGTCTGGTCTGGGGTCTGAGATTCTGCCTTTCACAAGCCAGATGACAATGGAACCATGGACCACGAGGCTACAGACCACAGACCACTGAGCCGATGTTCACAGACCTCAATAGAATTACAGTCCACGAGCCAATGAGCCACAGATCACATACCACAATGGGCCCACAGACCACAGGCCAATGAGTCAGAGATCACAGAGTATGGTGGACCCACAGATCACAGACCAATGAGCCACGAGTGGCCCACAGACTCTGAGCCAACGAATCACAGAATACACACCAAAATAGGCCCACAGACTCTGAGCATGGTGAGAGCATAGACCCAGACCAGTGGGTCACAAGGGAGGAGTCAGAGGCGGCCACTTTTATGGCCTCCTGCCCTGCTTCATAGCTACTGATGCAGCCCTCAGGAGGGCACTAGGGAAAGGGGGACTACTGCTAAGAGGGTGCACAGGGCTGCTAGCTGGAGTCCTCAGTTTCTCCTCATGAGGGTTGGAAGGACTCTTATGATAAGGCAACTGATATCCTCAGGATAAAGGGGGAGAGAGAGAGAGAGAGGAGAGAGAGAGAGAGGAGAGAGAGAGAGAGAGAGAGAGAGAGAGAGAGAGAGAGAGATCTATGACTTCTGCATCATCATTTCTGCCATGTGCTGGTGTGCTGGTGGGAAGGGACTTCTTGGAAGGAGAATGCCAGAAGTGGGGATCATTGGGGACTCAGGCAACAACTCCCAGTGTCTCCCAGATGGAGGTCAGGTCAGATCATGGTTCTCTTCTACCAAGAATTCCAATAGCATCATTCAAAAAACCCTGAGATTCCAAGTGCTGAGGTGCACTCTCATTTGACTCAGTACCTCGGGTCCCAGCTGCACCCTCTCCACCTTCCTGGTTCTCTTAGACCTAAACCTGGGGATTTTCAAGTGCCCTGGAAAGGGAGGACTTTCCTGCCAGCCTGAGAGGAAAATGGGGCTGCTTAACGGAAAGTGCTGTTCATTCTGGGGTTGCAGGCATAGATAAATCAGCCACAGTGACTGACAGATCTTCCTGTGAATCCCCCCAAATAACTGGCACCCCTGCCCCTGTAGGCATCTTCCCAGGCACTTCCCTTCTATTTGAGAACCAATTCAAGCTCTTTGCTTGAATAATAAATACCTCCACCAAGAGGTCAGCAGCTGTCTATTCTCTAACACTTTACTTTTTTTGATGTCAAGGGGCAGGGCATGTCAGGGGTTGGGTCTGGGCCTTATCTGGCTGTGTTTGAGATTTACTCCTGGCTCTGTGCTCTGAGGTCACTTCTGGCAGTGCTGGGATTAGAGATGGGCTGTGCACCAGACAAGTACCTCACCCTTGTGCTACCTCTTGGGCCCACTCCATCCTTGGTGGAACCTGTCTCAGGGATGGTGTGATGTGATTTGTCCAGGATATTCCTGAAGACCAGCCTCAGCTCCACCATGATTGAGTTCTACTTGGTGACAGTGACCCCAAAAATGCAAGGTTTTAGGGGGCAGGAACAATATGTCTCCTTCCATTATGGGCCAGGCCTTTAAGACTCACAGGGAAGGTCTCCCCCACACCTGGCAGGCTTCTGGGCTTCGGCAGAACAAGGATAAGGGGAGGGAAGTCGGGTCCTAGAAACAAACAGGGCTTTGAGCTTTGAGTGGCTATGCTGTGACCCGCTCACCTGCACACACTACACCTGACTGCCATGCAACTAAAATTCAAACACACTTGGGGGATAGAGTGTTAGCACAACAGGGAGGGCATTTGGCTTGCTTACAGCAGATCCAGGTTCAATTCCAGGCATCCCATAGGGTCCTGAGGACCATCAGGATTGAGCGCAGAGCCAGGAGTATACCAGGGTATACTACCACCATCCACCCACCCCATAAAAAACACTCTGGAACCACTTGATCTCATGACAGGGTTGACTTGCCCACCAGGAGGAAGCTAATAATCTGCTTCATAATTCACTTTTTTTTTTTAAATAAAGGACCAAGTTTTTAAAGATTATTGTCTCACCCTGGATCAGCAGGGAAATTGACTCACACCCCAGTTGTTTTGCTATTGACCAAGGCTCATGCCTTGGCGTCAGCTGGAGGGACAGCTAAAGAGATGCACAAAAGGAGGAAGCACACTCCCACCCCTGCCCTGAACAGCTGCACCCCTGAAGCGGAAAGGAGGAAGAGGAAGCTGAGGAGCTGGAAGCAGGCAGCAGTATCAGGGAGGCCGGCAAGAAGTGAACCAAAGCACAAGAGTCTGGTTCAGACCCCCACCCCCAGGCCAGGCTGAGCACGACCCGAGGGCAGGAAAACCAAGAGACTCTTGGTCAGTCCCATCAGCTGACTCCATTCAGCTCCACATGTGAGAACAACCAAAAAATGAATCGTGAATCCAGAAGGCGGCAGAAAGACATAGAGCCAGATGAGTCTCAGAAAGAGAAGGGGTCCCAAAGTGTGCTCCCAAGAGCCCCACAAATAGCATTTCCTATCCTGGAGCCTCCCTACTCTGGGGGCTGGTTACACAATCTGGGTTTGGTTGGCTGAATGACCGGCTTGGTTTTGGTTTTGGGGCCATACCTGGTGGTTACTCAGAAGTTACTCCTGGCTCTGTGCTCTGGAATTATTCCTGGCAAGGTCTAGGGACCATATGGGATGCTGGGGATCAAACCTAGCTCAATTGGGTGCAAGGAAAGCACCCTCCCAGCTGTTCTATGGCTCTAGGCTCACGATCTGAGTTTTTCAAGGACTACCTGTCTGTCTGTCTACCTGGTTCATTTTGTGGCAGCAATGAGATAGGCTGCTTGACTGGATTCAAACTTCCGGAAAGGAGTAAGATTCGCTCAGAGAATGGAAGTACCAACAAGGGGTCCAGAGAAAAGGCCTCTGGGGATGTCCTGCTCAGGGAACAAAGGTTGTAGGTAAGAACAGAGGCCATCTGGTTTCCACTGGACTACCTTGCTGTACTACCTCTCTGGCCATGTTTAGTGGATTTTTAATTAAAAAAAAGTCATAGTGCCTTCTCTTTGTTTTTTTTGTTTGTTTGTTTTTGTTTTTGTTTTTGGTTCTTGGGTCACACCTGGTGACAATCAGGGGTTACTCCTGGCTATGCGATCAGAAATGTCTCCTGGCTTGGGAGACCATATGGTGTGGTGTTGGGGGGTGGGGGTGGGATGGGGATCAAACCATGGTCTGTCCCAGGCTAGCACGGGCAAGGCAAACGCCCTACTGATTGTGTCACCATTCTGGCCCTAGTGCCTTCTCTTTGTAAATTTTTTTCTAGGACATATTAAATCTAGATTTCCGTAATCCTTCCCAGGCTCACTCCAAGATACCTCTTTGGTCACAATGGGTTGTGTGCATGCTTGTGTGTTTATGGCTACTGAAATTTCATGATATTAATAAAAAAAATATATGGAAGAGATTGCAGGGATAGTAAAGAGAGTAGGGGCACTTTGTTTGCATGCATCCAATTTGGATTTGATCCCTGGAATCCCATATGGTTAGTTCTCCCACTGCCGAGAGTAATTCCTGAATGCAGAATCAGAAATAAAAAAGGGGGGCCGGAGAGATAGCATGGAGGTAAGGCATTTGCCTTTCATGCAGGAGGTCATCGGTTCGAATCCCGGAGCCCCATATGGTCCCCCGTGCCTGCCAGGAGCAATTTCTGAGCCTGGAGCAAGGAATAACCCCTGAGCACTGCTGGGTGTGACCCAAAAACCACAAAAAAGAAACAAAACAAAAAAAAAAACCTGCGGGCCGGGCGGTGGCGCTGGAGGTAAGGTGCCTGCCTTGCCTGCGCTAGCCTAGGACGGACCTCGGTTCGATCCCCCGGCGTCCCATATGGTCCCCCAAGAAGCCAGGAGCAACTTCTGAGCGCATAGCCAGGAGTAACCCCTGAGAGTCACAGGGTGTGGCCCAAAAACCAAAAAAAAAAAAAAACCTGCGCTACATCTATTATCTCTTCTCTCAATGCTAAACTCAAACTCCTCTTCTCCAAG
Organism: Suncus etruscus; assembly: GCF_024139225.1. NCBI lineage: Eukaryota > Metazoa > Chordata > Mammalia > Eulipotyphla > Soricidae > Suncus > Suncus etruscus. The sequence continues at coordinate 56,586,210 of NC_064862.1, read as the reverse complement.
ATAATTTCATACACGGGATAGTTTTTTTCCTAGTGACCACTGAGAATATTCCTCCCAACCCACCTCTGCCCTTAGTGTTCCTCAGCTAACTTTATTACACAATAACTATTGGGATCTTTTCCTCTGAACCTTCATCCAGGCAACACCCAGATCCTCTCTCCAAGAGCAAACTTTCCGAAGAGATGATGCAGGTACTACCCCTACTGCTCACCTATGCACCACCCCACCTCTTTTCATCTGGCTGTTTTCAGGTAGCTGCCTTTGCTTGGTGTGATGAGCCCAAAGGGGTTGTCTTACACTCTTGGTTTTTTGGCTGTGCCTCTAACACAGTTCACCCATGAGTATAGGGATGGGGAGAAAAGCAGGTTCCGCCTGGGAAAATGGGGCAGAAAACTGCCAACAGCCCCTTTCATTGTGTCAGAGAAGTCACAGTCCACACCAGGCTTCTGAGGGAGGGTTGCTTTGAAACAATAGTATGGCGCTTTTGAAAGAAATCAACTCCAAAGGCGCTATTTCAACATATGTGGCTCTTAACGTTTCAGTAAAAGGAACAGGAAAAAAAAGAAAAGAAAAGAAAAGAAAAGCACTGACAGTAGAGCCAGTAAGTGTTAAGTCTGGAAGGACACCAAGCAAGCACCAAGATGGAACTCAGGTGTACAAGGTGGTCTCCAGAGCTGAAGAGCAGGCTTCGTGATGGATCTCAAGGCTATGTGATGGATCTCAAGGCTATGTGAACAGACTCTGACCTTCAAATGGGCAAGACCCTTGTCTGGCTTTTAGCCTTGACTCTGGCCCATGATTTTTAGGAATGCGCCAGGGAACAATAGGAGGATAAGCCCACTCCATATCATGGACAAACCTGTTATTGATTCAATGATCCTCCCTCATCTGGATGGGCTGCTGTTTGCTGGGAGCTGATCTCCCTCACACTGACTCCAGAGCATCACCCAAACTCTGCAACAATTCCCTATCCAGCATCCGTGAATAGGCTTCCCGTTGAGGCTAAATCTCAAATGGTTCTTGGGCCAGAACAATAGTATAGTGGGGAGGGTGTTTGCCTTGCATACTGTAGACCCAGGTTCAATCACCAATATCCCATATAGTCCCCTAAGCCTGTCAGGAGTAATTTCTGAGCTCAGAGCCAGCCTAAGCGCTGATGGGTGTGGCCTTAACCCCCCAAAACGAAAACAAAACAAAACAAGTCTGGTCATGCCTGACTCTCAGACATAAATAGAGCCTTGCTACCACTGAGAAGGGGGGAAATCTGGAAGCTTCTAACCACCAAATAATCAGAGAGCAATGCATTCTCTCAGCACCAGACAAATGATCGCATATATTGAGGGATTATGTGGCTATTCTGGGTTAGATCTCTGGCTTCCCATATGGTCCTTCAAGCCCCAATAGATATGATCTCTGGGCACAGGGCCTGGAAAAAGTCCTGAACATCACTGACTGTGACTCAAAATCAAAAAGACACATTTTAAAAGAAAAGGCTCATTTTCTCTCTAGGTTGAGTGCTTCTATATATTGTTTGTTCTATGAACTAAGTCATGCGAACTCTACAAAGCTTCACCTAAGTGCAACACCTCACTTTGGGTTCAAAGAGGTACCAGTAATATGAGCACTTCACGTCCCTTTGTCCAATTTTTTTTTTTTGTTTTGTTTTGGTTTTTGGGCCACAACCAGCAGTGCTCAGGGGTTACTCCTGGCTATCTGCTCAGAAATGCTCCTGGCAGGCACAGGGGACCATATAGTGCGCCAGAATTCGAACCAACCACCTTAGGTCCTGGATCAGCTGCTTGCAAGGCAAACACTGCTGTGCTATCTCTCTGGCCCCCCTTTGTCCAATTTTTATTTCCTAAAGTGAGCACACATTGTTCTTGAAATGTTTTTTTTCCACCGAAATGTTCTATTTGAGTCAGTCACACCCTACCTTCAAAAAGTCAGTGGTTTAGGGCTCGAGAGATAGCACAGCAGTAGGGCATTTGCCTTGCGTATGGCCATCCCAGGATGAACCTGGGTTTGATCCCCAGCATCCCATATGTCCCCTGAGCCTACTGGGAGAGATTTCTGAGTGCTGCTGGGTATGGCCTAACAACAAACAAGTCAGAGGTTTCTTTGCACAACAATTGCAAAATTAAGTTTTCAAAAAAATCCTCAGTCACCCTCGGAGACCTATTTGGACAGAGAGGCCCATTGTTTCTGATGCCTGGTGCTGGCCACGATAACTGGGGTTTGCAATGCACTCCCCTGGCTCCTTGTGGTGTGGAACCATGCACTCACCAGGTAGCCTCTCCAGAAGGCCTGAATGATGACCGCTGCCTCCTCTTCTGACAGCAGCAGGGACAGTGAGATGGGAGGCCGGGGGCTGGAAGGCAAGATCAGGTTCAGATGTTTCAAAAGACAAGGGACATGTTCCTTCAGCCCCAGCTAACTTGGTGGCCCCCAGGGAAGTGTCTTATCCACCCTGGTTCCATGAAATCAGCTATGGCATTCCTGGAAGAAAAGTTTACACACTAGGGTCACTTCAAAAAAAATCTTAAATATTTAGACCTGAAGGTTTTATTTTTCTTTTTAATCCTCCCCATTTTTTCATCACTGCTCATTTGCTCTCTAAAGAAGTGTCCAGGTGGGCCCGGAGAGATAGCATAGCGGTGTTTGCCTTGCAAGCAGCCGATCCAGGACCAAAGGTGGTTGGTTCGAATCCCGGTGTCCCATATGGTCCCCCATGCCTGCCAAGAGCTATTTCTGAGCAGACAGCCAGGAGTAACTCCTGAGCACCGCCGGGTGTGCCCCCCCCCCCAAAAAAAAAAGAAGTGTCCAGGTGGCCAAAGCTATGAGTTAGTTCCAGAGCAAATTGCATGTTACTGACAGACGGTTCTATAGGCAAGAAAGCAAGAATGTGTGTGCTAGGGCATACATATTTTGTTTTGTTTTTGTCCATACCCACAGATGAGGGCTTACTTCTGGCTGTGCTCAGGGATCACTCCAAGTGATCCAAGTGAGGTTTAGTGACCATACTGGGGTGTTGGGAATTGAACCTGTCAGATGCAATTCAAAAAAAACTTTCTTTTTTTTTTGTTTGTTTGTTTGTTTGGGCCACACCCGTTTAATGCTCAGGGGTTACTCCTGGCTAAACGCTCAGAAATCGCCCCTGGCTTGTGGGGACCATATGGGACTCGGGGGGGATCGAACCACGGTCTGTTCCTTGGCTAGCGCTTGCAAGGCAGACACCTTACCTCTAACGCCACCTCACAGCCCCCCCCCCAAAAAAAAAACCTTTCTAATCACTGAACTAGGCCCAGAAGGGACATTTTCATGTGGATGGGCTCTTTCTAGGATTTTCCATAGAAAGAAAACGAAGGAACTTACTATCTTTCCTAAAAGCAAAATACTGAAATTTGCATGACTGATGGATCTCAGGAAATCAGATGCAGTCCTGGGGACCAAACCAGGTTGGTCAGATGCAAGGCAAGTAAGTTCCTTATGTACTATACTATCTCTGAGGCCCAATAGTTTTAAAGTAGCGCTAAAAAACCATTATTATTTGTCACCTTTATTTATTTTTGGTTGTTTGGGGGTCACACCTACTGATGCTCCATGATTACTCCTTGCTCTGTGTTTAGGGGTGACCCCTGTCGTTTTCCAAGGAGGGGGGACATTTGTGGTACTGGACATCAAACTTGGATCTGCAGCACTCAAAGCAGAAGCCTCACCCATTGTACTGTGTCTGGCCAAAATAATTATAAGGTCTAGCTCTGCTGCCACATCCAATTAAGAAACAGGTCGTGTCCATGGCTATTGTCTACACCTGGACTTGTAGGACTGCCCAGATCCAGATCCCAGAAGGCTCTTTCAGAGTCTGGTGATATTCTTCCTCACTGACACCACATTTAAGTGCTTTCTCCCCAGTCCATTCTCTTGCAAGTTTACTGCTAACAGGATCTTTTGATTTGGGGGCCATACCTAATGGTGCTTAGAGTTTATCCCTGGTGGGGTACCAGGAACCTTATAGGATGCTGAAGATCACACCTGGGCCAGCTGAATGCAAGGTAAGCGCCCTCCTGCTGTTATTTTCTACTGCTATGGCAACCACTCATAGGGACAGAAGCTATGCAGTGGCCCCAGGGATCAAACCTGGCTGGGCCAAGCACCTTCCTCCAACTTGGCATCACAAACATCAACCACCACCACAACCACCCACACACACACACCCACCATTTCCCTCTGGATTTGTCCGGTGGTTCTGCTTAGCTGGCTCCGGTCTCTTGCGGACTGTGCTTTTCTGGGCAGGAAGGAATTTTGCTGGCAGCCTGCCCCAGGGTGCACGGGTTCCCTCCCTGCAGATGTGCCACCACCCCAGGCCCTGCCCAGCCATCTCAGCTGGCATTACAGGAGGGGCCTGGCTGCTGTCAGGAGCCTGAGCCAAAGAGGACAGCAGGGAAACACTGACCACCACACTGAGGGAGCTGCTGAGAGTTGGGGTGGGGCAGGTGAGGGGCCGACACCTCTTTCTCCCAGTTCTTCTCTTCTATGCTCAGAGATGTGGAACAATGTTCTGTGATTAGACCGAAGCCACATGGGGCTCTGGCTCATTGTTCTCTCAAGTCCTTGGCCTAGAAATCAAATGTGTCTATTCAGCCAGAGCCCAAGGCCAGGCGGATGCAGGGCTGGGCTGTCCTCACTCCTCTGTCTACACATGGGGGCTGAGTCCCCAAGAGGGTGCAGGGTTGGTGAGTTCATCCGAGTCTCATGATACCCATCACGAGACCGTCAGCTTTCTAGAACCAAGAAACTGAGGAAGATATAGTGAACTGACTGGTTCAAAGTCGTTGCCTTTCTTGCTGGGGGGATATTTAGGAGAGTCATAAGGGACATAAGATGAGGAGGACAAGACTCCAGGGTCTCCTGTGAGCCACAGTTCAATAAAGAAAAACACAATCATTTGCCAGGAGGAAAAATAAGCGTGTGGAGAATCATAGTGCTAGAAAAATTCCTTCCTCTGTCACCTTCTAGGCTCACAGGTGTGTGAGTCTGTTGTCCGCAGGAAAGCTGATGTTACATGGTCTCCTCTGTGGGTGAGATGGGCCAGAGAGTTCTCACGCCTCCTTCCTGCTCCCCCTGATCTGCCCACTTTCTGGGGACACTTCCCTTCTGGCATCCCTAGTCCTCAGCATAACAAGGAGATCCACAGTTCTCCCATCTTGAGACTCAAAGCTGTCACCCTGACCTCCTCCCACAACGATATCGCCACGGACATCCTAGAGTGAAAGGAGACTGCTGAGGGCAGGAACAGGAAGGTAAGGCCATGTCAGAGGCACCCCTGCTTCTGGGGCTAAGGTGAGGGGCTGCCCAGTCCCCAAACCAACAAGTGGGGAGAAGTCTGGGTAAATTAGGCCAGATGGGTAAGACCTAAGGCCAGAGAGAGCTCTTCTGGGAAAGAGGATTCTGGGGTTATCCCAGTTTCTGGAAGCAGAGCAGCTGGCTTTGAAGGAGGAACATGTGTGATACAGGGCATGGGTGATCTTGTCCGTCTCTGAGACAACCACAGCCTGGCAAGAACTTCTATGGGGCGACCCCGGAGCACAAGGGTCTGTGGGCTCCCACTCACAAAAGCCGTCTCTGAGCCCGCTGGCAGCAGCTGCTTCACTGATTGTGTTGGTCTGACACCTGTCTCTGTTTGGTCCTGGGATGCGAATCACAGATACTTTTCTTCTTCTTAACAAGCCCCCAAATATCTGCTGCTTGCAACTGAGAATTGAGGTACTTTAAGCCCCACAGCAGCCTAAATGTAGGCAAGATCACCAGCCCTCAGGTGCATGAGGGAGGAGCAAGGCTCAGAGATGTAATGAGATGATAGGAACAGGGGCCAAAGTGCTAAACAGCATCTCCAATGTCCACACTGAGTCAGGATGACAGAAGCCAAGTCAGTGGATGGAATTAAACTAAGGAGTTGAGATCATCTGAGGGTCTCTAAGGGGCCTGATGGTCACAGTGTCCTGAGGAGCGGTAGGTATGAGACAACATCACCATAAAGGAGCTGTGAAACTGGAACTGGACCCCACCAAACATCAAAAGGCTAGCTCCAAGTGAGTGAAAGACCTAAAGATTAGACAAAAATAAAATTCACTCAGGAACACATCCGCAGAACTCTCCAGGACACGGATCTCAGAGTTTTCCTCACTGATGACTCCATTGGCAAAGACAACAGAAAAACAAAAATAAACAAGTGGGATAATTGCAAATTAAAAAAAATTGGGGGGGGGAGAGATAGCATGCCTTGCATGCAGAAGGACAGTGGTTCGAATCCTGCCATCTCATATGGTCCGTCTGTCAGGAGCGATTTCTGAGCATAGAGCCAGGAGTAACCCCTGAACGCTGCAGGGTGTGACCCAAAATAAACAAACAAAAAAAAATTAGGGGACCCGGAGGTATAACACAGCTGGTAAGAAAAGCATCTTATACAGCAGACATGTGTTTGATCACTGGCACCCCATGTGGTCCTCTAAGCCCTGTTAGGAGTGATTCCTGAGCACAGAGCAAAACTCTGAGCATTGCCAGGTGTGGCCCCCCCAAAAAACCCAAACAATAAGGATTAGATCAATAGTACAGTGCTAGGGTGTTTGTCTTGCACACGGCTTACCCAAGTTCGTCCCTATTATCCCATATGGTCTTCCAGAGCCTACCAAGAGTAATTCCTTCCTTCCTTCCTTCCTTCCTTCTTCCTTCCCCGTTTCTTTCCTTCCTTCTTCCTTCCCCCCTCTCTTTCTTTCCTTCCTTCGTTCCTTCCTTCCTTCCTCCCTCCCTTCTCTCTCTCTCTCTTTCTTTCTTTCTTTCTTTCTTTCTTTCTTTCTTTCTTTCTTTCTTTCTTTCTTTCTTTCTCTCTTTTTTCTCTTCCTTCTTCCCTTCCTCCCTTCCTCCCTTCCTTCCTTCCTCCCTTCCTCCCTCCCTTCCTCCCTCCCTCCCTTCCTCCCTTCCTCCTTCCTTCCTTCCTTCCTTCCTTCCTTCCTTCCTTCCTTCCTTCCTTCCTTCCTTCCTTCCTTCCTTTTCTTTCTTTCTTCTTTCTTTCGCCACACCTGGTGACGCTCAGGGGTTACTCCTGGCTATTCACTCAGAAATCACTCCTGGCTTGGGGAACCGTATGTGACCCTGAGGGATCAAACCACAGTCAGTCCTAGGTTAGTGCATGCAAGGCAAACACCCTACTGCTTGTGCCACTGCTCCAGCCTCCAGGAGTAATTTCTGAGTGCAGAGCTAGGAGTAACCTCTGAGCACGGCTGAGTGTAGCCCAAAAGCAAAACAAAAACAAAATAGAAACAATAATAGATTTTAGATGGTGAAAGAAACTTGAGCTAAAAAATAAATGTTACTAAGAAAAATATTTGTTCACTACAGCAGATAAAAAGCACAAGGAAAGCATTTACAAAGCTCAACCTCAAGATATCCAACTAAGTATCAAAAAGTGGGGAGAGGAGATGAATAGATGGCCCAGTAAATACATGTCTACCTCACAGCAGTGAGAAGGCAAATGTCAGAAAGCCTGAAAGCAGTCAAAGCTGATGGGATGTAATGGGAACAGACCCTCAAACATGGTGGAAAGGTTTCCTTGTTCTGTTTCTAAGGAGACTCATCTGAGAGGAATAGAGCTTCCTTCTGACCACAGCAGCACCCTCAACATCTATCTCCAACACGAATACATCAATTTGAAAAGATGTCTGCACACCTCGTGTTCACCGAAGTGCTCAGGGCAATTAGCCAGAGGATGGAAACAGGCCCTGTGCCGACGAGACAAGAACGGATAAAGAAGTTGTAGTCTATAGACCTGATGGAATACTCTGCAGCTTTAAGAAAAGATTAAATTGCTGCCAATTGCTACAAGTTGGATGGAAGATATCATGTTAAATGATATACAGCAAAAAGGACAGTAACCAGTGATCTCATTCATCTGTGGTACACAGAGAAGCAAACAAAGAAATAGACTGGACTATGTGCTGCCAAACTTTTGGCTTCCTCAGGCCGATCACCAGGCCCTGGAGGGGGAAAGATACAGAAGGGACAGTGCTGGAGGATCTAAAGCACTCAGGCACTGGTGAGGTGCTTTAACTGTGCACAGCAAAATGGTGGATGGAATCACTCCCAGCACCATGTCACCTGAGCTATCAAAGCAATTAAAATAACAACAACAAAAGCAAATGTGCTGACAGAAGCAAGAGGGCAGAACAAGAAGAATTGTAAGCCTGGGCCCCCAATACACCTGCTTCACAGAATAAACCCTAATATTCCTCCTCCCAGGATGCACCTGGGCCCCCAGAAACTGGAAAAGGCAAGGAGTGAATAAAATGTTCCAAAAGGGGAAATCCCACGTATATAAACAAGCTCTTATCTACTAGGGATAAGAACTCATGCTTATTTACAATACAGGGGAATCTCCCACCTTGAAAATATGTCATGTGGATCCATCTTAGACTCCAGAAGATTAGACATCGACCTCCAGACTTGAATCCTGAACCCCAGACATAGAATCAACACAGTTATTCACAACATCTACAGAAACTAAAGCCCATCTGGGACATCCTGAATACTACTCAAACTCCAACATGTGCGAGTTCTAATATGATATCCTGATAAATTGGGAACAAATGGACATAAGAACAGGTTATCCTACCTTACCAACTAATGATAAAACAAAATCAGTAGACTTACCACATTATGGGTCATGCAAAAGCCAAGAACGTGATCTACAGATGACCGGCTGATAGAACCATGACCGGGCAGTATGTATTCTGGGACCAACAAGAAAGCCCTCGTCTAGGGTTTGGTCTACATCCTGCACAACCATCATGACCTCAAATTCCAGAGTCCTGACTGAGGCAATTGCAACTGAACGGGTCTTCTGGAAACATAACGAAAGACAATATTCCAAGGCCCCATCCGAGTTTCAGAACAAGGGCCAAGACCACTAACCACAGAAGACAGATTAAAATGACATCGAGGAAACAGAACTTCTAAAATCACAAAGAAAGTCTTCATCATAAGTTCCACTCCTTGACCTGTGCACAGACTGAGACCTCTAGAGTTAGAGGTCTGTTTTTATCATCCAGATCGGAGTAGAAGTCTTCCATGCGGCACAAAAACACCAAGGGGAGAGCAAATGAACGTGAAAGGAGTCTATAGATAATTCCATGACAATATATTCCAAGGGCAAAGAAACCCTGTATCTCTTAGGCCAAGGAATTCCCGTTTCAGATGACCCCAATATTTACTGTGCCTATGCGGGGGAGAAGGGGGAGACAAAAACACTAAATAATCCTTTTTTTTTTTTATCTAGTTTTTGTCGATTTTTTTGTTTTGGGGTAGATATTGAAGTAGTTGTTCATTTTTTTATTTATATATTTACTTTTTCTTTCTTCTTTTCTTCCTCTTTGCGCCTTGTCATATTTCCTATCTCACGACCATGGCAACTATGTGGTGCATATTTTTATTGCTGCTCACTGGATATCTTATTTGATTCCTCTTTTTGAACTGATGTGGAGTTTCACCTTCTTCTTTTCCCCTTCGTCCCTCAAACCAAGGATGAGAGCCTCTAGAATGACTCTGCTCATAGTTGGCGTAGTCGATCTTTACCCCATTATATTACTTTTCTCTTCCTCAAACAAAACCACATAACTTGAACTTTCTAGTCCTGATTCCCAATTAGAGGGGGCAGTAATGGAGGCACCAAGACCAAACAGTTATAAGACCACTAAGTAATAAACTAGACACAAAAGGGACCACGCATTCTAGCAGCCCCTGGGGGGAGAGTGGAGCATATGGAAGGCAGGATGGGAGCAGATGTGGGAGGACAATTCAGTGATGGAAATTCCCCTGATTCAATGTAAATATGTACCTGGAATATTACTGTGAATGATATGTAAGCCACTATAATTAAAATAAAAATTATATTAAAAAATGTTCCCCTTGATCTTCAGGAGAAACCAGTCACCCAACACTTTAACATGATCCCAGGGAAAAGTGATTCTGGGACTTTGAACCTCCAGAATCGTAAGAAAAATCCATTTTCCAGCCATCAGTTCTGTGGGCCTTTTCAGGCAGTCACAGGAAGCTATGGCAGCAAGGGACAAATAAACAGCAGCACCAAGATTGGAACCAAGATGTCTCCTTGTGCCCTTCATGGGCTCCCTGAGCACCTTCTCCAGGGGACCCCTTAAAGCCCCCGGAGGGAGAAAAGACAGTCTCTGTGCTCAAAAGAGGTACCAGTAGCCCCACTACAGCCTTGGAGGAGGGAGTGAAGCATTCCAGCAGGGCCTGCTCAGAACCTCACTTTCCTCCTATTCTGGAGAGAAGACAAATGCTCAGAGAAAGAGCAAGAGAGCTCATGACCCTCCAGGGACTCTGAGGATCTCTGAAAATAGTGAGACATACAGACAGACAGACAGACAGACAGGCAGACAGACAGATAGATAGACAGAAACAGACAGCAGAGGATCTGTGCAGACTTTCCCTTCAGCAGAGTGAGAAGATGAATCTTCCGTTGTGCACCAGCCTCTTGAAGGCCACCACTGCAGACAAGCCCGGGTCTGGGTTGTTTCTCAGGTACAAACAACCACCCCCTCCCTGAGGGCACCTGTCCTCAAATGGCTCTGTGTTACTCTTGTTTGCTCACAGATTCCTTTTCCTGACATGAGAGTATCCTGGATTCATTTTCCTCCTTTTTTTTTTTTTTTAATTTGTGCAAGGGGAGAACTTAGCTGAAAAGACATTTCACCCAAAGCCACCTTTTCTTTTCTCTTCGAGAACAATCTTTGTGTCCTTGAAGGTCTCCACTTGACTGACGCTTTTTATGAGCCTTGTCCCATGGGACAGGGGACGAGATCAACCACAGAACATGCTTGTCCTTACAGCTGAGCTGGGGGCATTTTTTTTTTTCCACAAATGAATTCGACTAATTTTTCAGGGCAATCTGGTTATTGTCAAAGTGAAAGGCAAATCCACTCCTGTTCTTAATATGATAACAAATACTTTCTTTGCTTCTGATGGGCTGGCTGTATCAAGCCAGTAGAGTACAAAGGAGATTTTGCTGATTCATAACTAGGGGAACAGCCGGGAGATAAGATGTCACACAGCACTACTGAAAGGTGGGGGGAAAATACCTCTAAAGATTTAAATAGAGCATACAGTCGCTGACAGAACTGTTCCCACGAGTTGAAGGACTGGAGAGATAGTACAGGGATTAATGCACCTGTCTTGCATCTGCCGACCCAGGCATCGTAAAAAGATCCTTCCAAATACTGCCAAGAATGACCCCTGAGCCTAGGGCTAAAGGTGAGCCTTGAGCATCGTCCCAAGTGTGGCCTGACACTCCCAACAAGAAAAGAAATGTTCCCCAAAATGATCCTTCCCTGTCAGAGCTGTTAGTCCCGATCCTTTGCCTCTTGCCTTGTAGTTTTTCCTGGTCCATGCCCTACACAGATGTTACAGTCACTACTATATGGCTCAGTCACTGCTCTGCTGGCTTTGCCCCAACACTGAAGGACGGATGCATCCTCCTGCCTGGGTCCCAAAATGAGAAGCACCAAGGAGCAGAGACTCAACGACACTGTGCAATAAGAGGGAGACCCAGGTCTGGGTGGGAGGAGCTGGGATGGAGCTGGCAGGACAATGGAGAGTGTCAGGGATGAGGCCATGGGGGAGGACGAGCAGGCTGAGCTCTGCCCAAGGCTGGGGTGAACCACAGACTCCACAGTGGAAACAAAGAAAAGGAGGAGGGGAGGTCCTTGGGGGATCGTAACTAAGATGAGGCAGCATTCAATGTTATCACGCTATTTTGCTTTTTTGTTTGGTTTTGAGTTTTGGGCATCTCCTGGCTCTGCTCAGGGCTCACTCCTGGTTCTATGCTCAGGGCATACTCCTGCCTCTGAGCTTAAGGATCATTCCTGGCTCTGTGCTCAGAACATACTCCTGACTTTGCACTCAGGATTCACTCCTGGCAGTGCTCAGGGAACCATCTGGGATGCTGAGGATCAAATTCAAGTTTTCTGCATGCAAGGCAAATGCCTTCCCGCTGTAATGTCACTCCGGGCCCCAGGGCCATCCTTCATTCCCCTCTACCCTCCCAGGAGCTCCCTGCTCTGTGCACTGCTTTCTCTAGGTGATGGGGCGAGCATACTGCACAGGATTCTGTGAGTCTCATTTCTTTTTTTTTGTTTTGGTCACACCTGGCAGCACTCAGGGGTTATTCCTGGCTCTACGCTCAGAAATAGTTCCTAACAGGCACAGGGGACCATACGGGATGCCGGGATTCGAACCACCATCCTTCTGGATGCAAGGCAAACACCTTACCTCCATGCTATCTCTCCAGCCCCATCTCATTTCTTTTTTGATGGTACATTTGGGCATTGCTTGGAAAGGGAAAGAAGGCAGAAAATGTTAATGTGGGTGGGAGCTCCATGTTCTCAAGATTTCAACTGAGAAGTCAGACACTGATGCTTCCCAAGAAAGCCTGGGAGCAGCAGCATAAGTTAGCAACTATTTTACATGAACATATCTCAACAATGAACGGCTCAGAACCAAACACAATGCTTTTTTAGAGAAGCTTTCTATTTTTTTTTTATTTTTATTATTTTGCAGGGGAGGTGGGGGGGCATATACCTCATGATGCTTGGTACTTGCTCCTAGCTCTGTGCTCAGGATTGATCCCTGGTGTGGTTCTGGGATCATGCAGTGCTGGTAAGTAAGGCAGGTTAGCCACATCCAAGCAAGACAAGTACCTTACTCTTAGCATTAGCTTTCCAGCCTCAGAAGTTCTTTTTAAAAACTTCTTTAAAACTTTATATTGGGGCTGAAGAGATAGCACAGTAGTAAGGCATTTGCCTTGCACGCAGCCAACCTAGGATGGATGGTGGTTCAAATCCTGGCATCCCATATGGCCCCCGAGCCTGCCAGAGCGATTTCTGAGAGCAGAGCCAGGAGTAACTCCTGAGCGCTGCTGGGTGTGATGTGACCCAAAAACCAAATATATAAGCCAAAAACAAAAAACTTTATGTTTAGGGGCCAGAGAGACAGCACAGCGGTAGGGCATTTGCCTTCCCACTGGGCGTGACCCCAAAAACCAAAATCCACCCCCAAAAAAGATTTTATGTTTAAAGTTTTTTTTCAGAGACCAGTATTGGCAGCAAAAAAAAAAAATGTTTAGGTTTCAAGACAAAGTAGTAGTTTAGAGCACATTATCATAAACTTTATCATTTATCATTATCATTATCATATTGGTCATAGAGACATGAAATATTTTATTATAAATGAATCCCTGATGGCCAATCAACGAGAAGCACTCTGCTTTCAGAGTGGACCAAATACAGCCCAGGTTTAGAAGCAGAATAAAAAACAAGGTTTTCTGAGATTGTTCTCGATACATGGCTAGACTCAATGTTTAAAAAGAACAGAGAGGGCGGGCCCGGAGAGATAGCACAGCGGTGTTTGCCTTGCAAGCAGCCGATTCAGGACCAAAGGTGGTTGGTTTGAATCCCGGTGTCCCATATGGTCCCCTGTGCCTGCCAGGAGCTATTTCTGAGCAGACAGCCAGGAGTAACCCCTGAGCATCGCTGGGTGTGGCCCAAAAACCAAAAACCAAAAACCAAAACAAAAAAAAAAAAGAACAGAGAGGGGACAGAGCAATAATAAGAAGGAATCTGGCTTGCACACGGCCTACCTGGATTCAATTCTGGGCATCTCATAGGATCCCCTGAGCACTGCCAGGAGTGATCCCTGAGTGTAGAGCCCAGAGCATCACCAGGTGTGTTCCAATAATCACAAAATATATTTTTTAATTAAATTAAAAAATAAAAGAAAATGGGGCTGGAGTGATAGCACAGCGGTAAGACATTTGCCTTGCACGCGGCTGACCCAGAACAGACCTAGGTTCCATCCCCGGCATCCCATATGGTCTCCTGAGCTAGGAGTGATTTCTGAGTAACCCCTGACCATCACCAGGCCCCAAAACCAATAAATAAATAAATAGATAAATAAATAAATGGAACTGAGAATAACTGTTGTATTTTTATTTTTCCAGATTGAGAAAGTCACCAGGGGTCTATTCAATTTCCAGGCTAATTGATCTTTTATTGTGTTTCATTTTTTTTGGGGGGGGCACACCCGTTTGATGCTCAGGGGTTACTCCTGGCTAAGCACTCAGAAATTGCCCCTGGCTTGGGGGGGGACCATATGGGACACGGGGGGGGGGGGGGGGAATCAAACCGCAGTCCTTCCTTGGCTAGCGCTTGCAAGGCAGACACCTTACCTCTAGCGCCACCTCACCAGCCCCTTATTGTGTTTCTTATAGGATCAGGCATGTCTCACTGGATTCCCTGGGGCCTTGGCTTCCTGACTTTGTTCCTGCAGAGGGATGGTGTGAAAACATTCTCAAAGAAGAGATTAAACGTATTTTAATTTCTCTAAGTAGAGTCTCTTTTTTTCCACCTTTGGCTTGAAATAGTTGAGCACAACTTAAATACCTCCCTCCAACAGAGATCTTTCCAACCACCCTACAAAGAACTAGGCCCCCTCAATACCTATATAACGCTTGAGCTCCCCTCATTCCCACCCAGAGCTCTAACTTTCTTGCTTTAACAAATCAGCCACCTCCTTAGACTATAAGCTCCACCATGGCTGGGATTTGGGTGCTACTCTGTTTACTGCTTTATCTCAGCACCTACGGTGGAATTTAGCGCACAAGCTACTTGTGTGAATTAATCAATTATGGGTCATTATTAGGAAGCCTCAAAATGCATGAATGAGATGTTGTTGCATCAACATAGCAACAGAAGAACATACATCTCTGCATCTACCAAAGAAAGCTGGGACAGTGCAGCCATATTGATGTTAATTGCTGAGAAAATGAAGCAAGCACTTAATAAAGATAAGTTGTCCTCATCAGTGTCACTGCTGACATTAACAGAAAATGATTTCCATAAACCTTTACTACTAGTGGAGCTGAAGAGACCGTACAGGGATCAATGCATTTCCCTTGTATAGTACTATTCAATCCCTGGTACTGCATATGGTCCCAAGTAGCACCAGCTTGGTATAGAACCAAAAATCAGACAACTAGGATGTGAGCGATGAATCAATGCAGGGCTGGGCTTGAACCCCAGTACCACACAGAAGTCCCCAGCCCTGTCAGAAATGATCTCTAAGCATAAATCCAGGAGTAATCCCTTGTAAGATGACACCCAACTGGGGCTAGAGCGGTGAAGCAGGGCATAAGACTTCTACCTTGCGCATGCTAGCCCAGGACAAACCGCAGTTCGATCTCCTGGCATCCCACATAGTCCCCCAAGCCAGGAGCAATTTCTGAGCTCATAGCCAGGAGTAACCCCTGAGCATCACCAGTAGTGGCCCAAAAACCAAAAAAAAAAAAAAAAAAAAAAAGATGACACCCAACTGTAAAATCACCCCACAAGCCATGCCGTATCTCCAAGCACAAGTGAACAAGTCTGAATCAGGGTCACACAAGAAATAATTCAAACCAGGCTGAGGGTGAAACACTTTTTTTTTTTTGGTGGGGAGGGGCAAACCCGGTGATGCTCAGTGGTTACTCCTGGGTATGCATTCAGAAATTGCTCCTGGCTTGGGGGATCATATGGGACACCAGGGATTGAACCCAGGTCTGTCTTGGGTCAGCTGCGTACAAGGCAAATGTCCTACCATTGTGCTATCGTGCCGGCCCCAGAACTACCATTTTTATTGAGTATAGAGACCACTCCAAGGTCAGGCAGCTATCCTGAGCCTTGCCCGCCTAGGTTACATATAAGATAATCTTTGTTTTGGGTGAAACTAAGTTGTAAACAAACATACAAAAAACTAGGGGTAGGGGCCGGAGAGGTGGCACAGGCTGTAAGGCATCTGTCTTGCTCACACTAGCCTAGGACGGACCTCGGTTCGATCTCCTGGTGTCTCATATGGTCCCCCAAGCCCGGAGCAATTTCTGAGTGCAGAACCAGGAGTAACCCCTGAGCATCACCGGGTGTGGCCGGAAAAAAAAAAAAGGGATAAACTTTGTTTTAGTTATAACCCAACACCCAACTATCAACCCAAAATAAAAGCATTCCCCCATCTTTCTCTTTCTGTTAAATCTCTCTTTTGATAAGTAAAAGCCCACCTGGATCATTCTGTCCTGTCCTGTCCTGGTGGATTTGGTTTTGGAATAATAAAGAAAAGTCAGTTTAGGCTTGGCACTTGGAGATGAGAGACAACACCATGAGGTGTAGACTGGCTCCTGACTGGCTTGGTTTATTCATCTTTCACTGCCACCCTCCTTTTTCAACCCCTCTGCCAGGGGGTTAGAGATATGGTGCATGGGATGATCTCACAACTCATGTATTTTATTTTATAATCCCTGAGCACCCCCAAGAACAATAGGAAAGTCTACTACTACTTCATAGGATATATTCTAATTTACATAATTAAAGAGCAGTTAGACTCCAGGAAAACCATACTGATTACTTCTGGGAGAAGACTTAAGAATAATGGCCAGATGGGGCCAGAGAGATAGCATGGAGGTAAGATGTTTGTCTCGCATGCAGAAGGTTGGTGGTTCAAATCCCAGCATCTCGGGCCCGGAGATATAGCATGGAGGTAAGGCGTTTGCCTTTCATGCAGGAGGTCATCGGTTCAAATCCCGGTGTCCCATATGGTCCCCCGTGTCTGCCAGGAGCGATTTCTGAGCCTGGAGCCAGAAATAACCCCTGAGTACTGCCGGGTGTGACCCAAAAACCACAAAAAAAAAAAAAAAAAAAAAAAAATCCCAGCATCTCATATGGTCCCCTGAGCCTGCCAGGAGCGATTTCTTACCATAGAGCCAGGAATAACCCCTGAGCACTGCTGGGTGTGACCCAAAAATCAAAATAAATAAATAAATAAAGGCCAGAATTTCAACATGAACTTTTCTAATAGTTTATAGGTAGAATTCACAAATATATGGGCCGGCGAGGTAGCGCTAGAGGTAAGGTGTCTGCCTTGCAAGTGCTAACCAAGGAAGGACCGCGGTTCAATCCCCCGGCCTCCCATATGGTCCCCCCAAGCCAGGGGCAATTTCTGAGCCCTTATCCAGGAGTAACCCTTGAGCATCAAACGGGTATGGCCCGAAAAACCAAAAAAAAAAAAAAAAAAAAAAAAAGAAGAAAGAATTCACAAATATAAATAAGAATTGATGTTTATAAAAATATAGCCATAATTCCTGTTACATAATGACTTGGGGGCAGAATAGAGAAATGAATTAGTAAATTGTGTTTATATGTATATGTATGTGTGATGATGTGTATATATGTATGCATATGTGTGCATGTGTGTGAATATATGTGTGTGGTGTCAGATATACAACCCAGGGCCTCATGTGTGAGGCCCATGCTCTCTCAAGAGTCATTTTTCTGTCCCCCCAGCTGATATTTTTATTTTCTTTTTTTTGTTTTTGTTTTTGTTTTTGGGCCACACCCGGTGTTGCTCAGGGGTTACTCCTGGCTATCTGCTCAGAAATAGCTCCTGGCAGGCACGGGGGACCATATGGGACACTGGGATTCGAACCAACCACCTTTGGTCCTGGATCGGCTGCTTGCAAGGCAAACACCGCTGTGCTATCTCTTCGGGCCCTGATATTTTTATTTTCTATTTCATTTCTGAAATCATTCTTAATTCCAAGTGGATCTGATACTGAAAATAAGCAAATCTGGGGGCCAAAGCAAGAGTACAATTGTAGAGCATTTGCCTTACATGTGACCAACCTGGATTCCATCCCCAGAACTCCATATGGTCCCCTGAGCAACATGAGGAGTGATCCCTGAACAGAGTTAGATGTAAGCCCTGAGCAGATGTGAGTGTGGCAAACAACAACGGACACGGGTCGCAAAATATAACTAACCAGAAGTACGCATGGATGACATGAGGCCATGTTCTTTGTTCAGAAAGAATCATTCTCAACAGTCTTGTTTTTGGGAATGTATAATTCAGAAGTCTAAATGGTACTCACTGATCCTTCAGCCACTGCTCCACAAATGGGATGGAGAAGAATTCCAGGAAAGCCTCTTCAGCCCTCTTTGGATTTTGACTGGCCATGCATTTGATGGACAAGAAAACAAGAAGCAAGAATTTCAGTCAACAGCTGTGACTCTGTTTGCAAATTAACACTACAGAATCTCAGGGTTACTGAATACTGATGTAAAAAAAAAAGAACTTACTTGTATAACCACTGGGTCAGATAATCACAGGCAATGAATTTCGTCTTTTTCCTCTAAAGGGAGAAAGAGAATTAAATTGAAGTCTTTGCCCACAAGTCTAAGTAGGACACAGAGAAAGAGTCTAATTAATTGAGTTAGATGAGATATGGCTGAGTCTTTTAAAGATTCCTAAGGGCACAACAAACAAGAACTATTGCCAGGCAAAGAATTCTAAAGACTATTTCTCAAGTCAACTTTGCAAAAAGTGCATGCATGATCCGGAGCGATAGCACAGCAGCTGGGCGTTTGCCTTGCATGCAGCTAATCCAGGACGAACGATGGTTCAATTCCCGGTGTCCCATATGGTCCTCCAAGCCAGAAGTGATTTCTAAGTGCATAGCCAGGCGTAACCCCTGAGTGTCACTGGGTGTAGCCAAAAAATTAAAAAAAAGTACATGATCTTCTGGATACATTTCTGATTTTGAGCTAACATTGGTTTATGAGCATATTAGCTGTATGTTTGGGAGTCCAATGCTCCAATACAGGCGTATTATCAAAGTGCCAAGACTCTTCCACTATAATTTAAAGGACTCTTCATTCCACTCAGCCCACAACCTGACCTCAGCACACACTTCAGGAACCTCAGTTTAAGGTTTGTTTTCATTGAAGATTATTCCCTTGCAATATATTTTTTTTTTTTTTTGGTTTTTGGGCCACACCCAGCGTTGCTCAGGGGTTACTCCTGGCTATCTGCTCAGAAATAGCTCCTGGCAGGCACGGGGGACCATATGGGACACCGGGATTCGAACCAACCATCTTTGGTCCTGGATTGGCTGCTTGCAAGGCAAACGCCGCTGTGCTATCTCTCCGGGCCCTTGCAATATTTTTTATATCCCACATACAAGAGAGATCATTTAGTATCTGTCTGGCCTCCCTCTGACTTAATTATTAACCCTTACTCTTCAAAGTTCCACCTATGTTGTAACAAAAGGCAGGACTTGGGGGTTTAGGGGAGTTAGAGCAGTAGTACAGTGCATAGTACAGTGATTTTTTTGTTTGTTTGTTTTTGGGCCACACCCTGTGACGCTCAGGGGTTACTCCTGGCTATGCGCTCAGAAGTTGCTCCTGGCTTCTTGGGGGACCATATGGGACGCCGGGGGATCGAACCGCGGTCCGTCCTAGGCTAGCGCAGGCAAGGTAGGCACCTTACCTCCAGCGCCACCGCCCGGCCCCAGTACAGTGATTTTTGAGTGACTGATCCAGGTTTGATTTCCAGCATTCCATATACTGGGCATACCCACACATTGTTGGTGTAGCCCCAAAAACAACAATTAGAAAGGGCAATATTTTTCCTTTTCTTGTAGTTGAACAATATTCTTTTTTGGGGGGTAGGATTGGGTCATACCCAGCGGCACTCAGAGGTTTCTCCTCACTCTGAGCTCAGAAATCACTCCTGATAGGCACGAAGAACCATATGGGATGCTGGGATTCGAACCACGGTCCGTCCTACATCGGCTGCGTGCAAGGCAAACACCCTACTGCTGTGCTATCTCTCCAGCCCCTGAACAATATATTCTATTGTATATGTAGACCACATTTTTCTCTTTTCTTGGGGAATGGGGCACACCTGGTGTCATTCAGGGGTTACTCCTGGCACTACACTCAGGAATCATTCCTGTCTGTGCGCAGGGGACTAATGGGATGCTGGATATCGAGCCTGGTTGACACATGCAAGGTAAATGCCCAATGTATTAGACTCTTGCTCCATCCAAGACAGTTCTTAATGAGCAGTTCTCTATCTCATTCTTGCGAGATTATATTCTGTGCATCCCACCAGTGCATGGGGGTTGCTCTTTTTCTTCCCTACCAAGCAGTGCTGTGTTTTGACCTTTGTTCACAGGCACAGATGTTGACCATGAGAATGACAGAGCACACCATGCAGGGGATGACTGTATGCTTTGAGAATTGTCTCCCAAAGAGTTTATTGATCAGACCTTGGTTTCCAGTGATTAGCTCAGCTCAGTAACTCCCCAGGTCCACTCTAAATTTACAGAACACGACCTCAGAGCTGGGTGCCACAGACCAATGTGGACGTCAAGCACATGGCCACCTGGGCAGTCACTGACTTTGCCAACTGCCCTTCCGTCTCTCCCCTTCCTCCTTATTAACAGGAACCAGTTGGCACCCAGCCCAGGAAAAACCATTTCCCAGTCTCCTACACAAACAACTGACTACCACCAGCTTCCATCTGCCAGGTGAGACAGAACTGGCATGTCTCATAAACTTTGGAAATGGTTCTGCACCCCCTGCTTTCTCAAACTTCCTTTCAATCTTCTTTCAATCTGGAGCAGATGTGGGCCTAGATGTGGAGCCTTGCTGTGAAGCCATAAGGCCACGGCCATGTGCCGAGGCTGGCAGGATAAAGGGTGAGAGAGAAGCTGGGCCTCTAATAACTTCCTGGTGCCTATGCCCCAGTTTGGCTCCAGTCAGAGAGGGCTTCATTTGGGTTGACTACTGCTGTTTTTGCTACATGCAACTGAACACAGTTCCTGGGTGACAAGAGCACTTATCACAAGGGAGAGTCCTGAATACAAAGGTGGGGACAGTTATGCTGGGAAAGCACTGGGGTGCAGCGCCCATTATCCTGTCTCTGAGATCCACTGAGGATCCTCTGTGATCCAATCAGACCCACTGGCCCCTTCAAGAGTTTATTCTGGGAACTGGAAGATGTTACTGCTCTCCTCTGAAGGTCACAGAGATTACACACCCTGATATTTAAAGATTTGCTCCTTGAGAATTCAGGCAATACAGAATATGCAAAAAATCCTCAACTTCTGGGCCCCTTCAGGCCTCTACGCCTTCCACCTGGTTCTGGGTGTCAAGAGGCTAAATTTAGGGTACACATTAACTAGTTTCCTTCAGTCTCAAGCTGGGGGAGCCCATGGAAGGCACAGGCAGAAGATCCAAGACAAAGAACAGAGAAGGGCAGGATGCTATATGAGTCACATCCTTTCCTCCAAAGTAATATGTTGAGGTACCAACCCTCAGTACCTGAAAAAGCATTTGTTGGAAATAAGACAACACCAGGGCTGATGCGATAGTACATCAGAGAGGCACTTGCCTGGCATGTAGCCAACCCAGGTTTTGACCTTCAGCATCCCTTCTGGTCCTCTGAGCAAAGCCAGGGGTGATTCCTGAGTGCAGAGCCAGGGAAAAAGCCATGAACACTGCCAGGTATCATCCCAAAACAAAACCCAAAAAATATGTATCAGTTCATCTCAATTGGCTAAAGTCCAGCTACCCTCAGAGGCCAGAATGACTCCAATAAGAATGAGCCACCGTGGGGCTGGAGCAGTAGTGAAAACGGTAAGGCATCTGCCTTGCTGGCACTAGCCTAGGTGGACCACGGTTCATTCCCCCAGCGTCCCATATGGTCCCTCAAGACAGGAGCAATTTCTGAGTGCATAGCCAAGAGTAGCCCCTGAGCGTCACCGGTTGTGGCCCAAAAGCCAAAAAAAGAAAAGAATGAGCCACCGTGGGCCCTAGAGACAGGAAGACCATCAATGGCCAATTCCTTGTGACCTCATGCTAGACCCTGGATCCAGCTCTGCTGAAATCAAGCATCTCTCTCAGGGGCAATCATTGGATCCCCTGTGTGGATCATCCCTATATATTTCTTTAGTGGATTCAACCGGTTTTCGTGGGGCTGTTCACAACTTGTAGCACTATTTCTTTGCTCCCAATTGCTGGCTGCTGCCAGTGCTTCATACTTCCTTAAGTGGGGCTGACCATATTCACTCTGATCTGTGAGTGAATCCCCTTATCCCAGGCCCTCTCTCTTCCATTCTGTTCTTGTCCTCACCCAAACACCACCCCTAAGCCATGTTTGGGTGCCTAAGCCAAACAGGTGATTCCAGGAAGAATGAATGGATTCAACCATTCAACACTCTGGCATCAAAGCAAGGACAAACCGTCCAAGAACTCTTGAAATTTCCAAGTAGAAATGTCTATTCAATTCTGCATCACTTCCCTTTGCCTTCCTCTCATTAGCTTTATGAAAAGGCTGTCCCTCCCCCACCTCTTTTACTTGGAAAGAGCTATATAAGTTCACATATATTCGGAAAGATTGTGGCCAAATAGATTTGTCACTAAAAAAGAAAAGGATTGTTTCAGCTATTCCCCGAAAAAAACTGTACTGGCGCAGTTAATCAAAAAAGCATGCATGCATGTTGTGTGGGTGTTGCAGGAGATTGTTTACGCGTTGTGGAAGATGGTTGATAGTTTTTGATGACCTTGTACATAAAAGAATGGAATTCAGGGCCCGGAGAGATAGCACAGCGGCGTTTGCCTTGCAAGCAGCCGATCCAGGGCCAAAGGTGGTTGGTTCGAATCCCGGTGTCCCATATGGTCCCCCGTGCCTGCCAGGAGCTGTTTCTGAGCAGCCAGCCAGGAGTAACCCCTGAGCACCACCGGGTGTGACCCAAAAACCAAAAAAAAAAAAAAAAAAAAAAAAAAAAAAAAAAAAAAAGAATGGAATTCACTGCCCCGGGGAAGAAATAAAATCTCGCTCTTGCAAGACCAGGGTCTTCTAAGGCAGTCTCCAGACAGAGCGGTCTCTCTTTCCCTTGGAACTGTCTCTCACCAAAATAAGAAAATACTTGTACAACAATGCAAATATGTATCTAGCACGGATTGCCATATGCTAATTGAAACAATCCAGCGATTGAAGGCTGGCAGTGTCTTTCTCTGGCCCCTACAAAAGGCACTTTGTTCCCTTGGCATTTACTGTGTGTTTGTTCATTCGTTCGTGTGGTGGTCAAGATCCCTTCAACCAAGGGAATGTAGCTTGACTTACTCTATTAAAGAGACGTTGAAAATAGCCAAATGGCCTGCTGCATAAAGGTCACACAGACAGATGTAATCGCTTTGATGCAAAGAAATAAAATAGGAGAAATTGCTTTTGCCACTGTACTGAGCGAGTGGGGACGTGCCGTGCATACTCAGAAGCGCCAAACAGTGTGGACATTGTTTGGCTGTTGTTTGACTTAAAAATTTATCTGCCAGGGACCCAAAAGAGAGACGGGATTGCTGGTGAAAAACCGCAGTGAGGGGCGCAATCAGGGAGGAAGTCGTAGGGGAAACCAGCCCAGTGCAAGACTCTGAAAGAGTGGGGCCTAAGAAGAGAGAGAGATGGAACAACATGTTGTTCTCCACGCTCGCTCTCTGGAAACTGAGTCCCCCTCACTCTGATGTTCTCCATTTCTTCCCCTTCCAGGCTGCCTGTCTTTCTAGCCATGGAGCCTTTCAGCTTCCCAAGCCAGGCACACTGATTGGGGTGTTTCCCCCCTCTGCCAGGGGGACCACATAGCTCCAGATTATTGCTTGGAGTGGCAGCCTCTGAGTCCTGTCTCTGTCCTTTGTAGCCATGGCAGAAACTCAAGGCTGCAAGTAAAGGCTGTGGCATGGAAGCCACGATGTCTGTGCCAGACATGTCTTCATAAGGAACCTCCAGACCCCAGCCATAGCCCCAGTCCTGCCTCTCAGTCAGGCAGATATGGCTAAGGCTGACCCACAGAAAGCATAGAGCAGGACTTTTACTGGGAGGTTTGGACCACACCTGATGATGCTCTGGGCTTATTCCTAGCTCTGCACTCAGGAATCATTCTTTTGGGAGTGAATCACTCAGGAGACCCTTTGGGATGCCAGAGTTAGCCACATACAAGGTAAATACCCTCCCCACTGTACTATCTCTCCAGCCCCCTAAGCAGGGCTTTAACCAGACTTCAAACTACTTCTCTCAGCAAACTTCTTCGGGGGTTCATTCCCCTCCCTGCTGCCTACCCCACATCATGGTCTTAAAATTCTTTTTTTTTTAAATATGGAACGCTTCACGAATTTGCATGTCATCCTTCACAGGGGCCATGCTAATCTTCTCTGTATTGTTCCGATTTTAGTATATGTGCTGCCAAAGCAAGCAGTCTTAGAATTCTACTGGAGAAAACAAATGAGCTTTTTACAAGCAGCCTACTCCAGTTCAATCCCCAGCACTGCATTTGGTCCCCTAAGACTCATCAGGAATAATCTCCGAGCAAAATGCCAGGAGTTTAAGTTCTGACCATTGTGGATTGTAATCCAAACCACCACCATCCCCAAATCAGCATCTGAAAGATGTCAAAAATAGGCACTTGTGGGACTGGAGTGACAGTACAGCCGGGAGGGCATTTGTCTTGCAGGAGGCTGACCCAGGTTCCATCTCTGGCATCCCATAGAGTCCTCTGAGCACTAATAGGAGTCATTTCTGAGTGCAGAGACAAGAGTAGCTCCTGAGCATTGTTGGATATGAAACAAGCAATCAAAAATGGGCAAGTACTTGTAACAACATATTGACCAAGGCAGCCAGCACTGGCCCCAAGGTCATTTTTGTTTTGTTTTGTTTTGGGGCCAAACCCGGTGACTCTCAGGGGTTACTACTCCTGGCTATGCGCTCAGAAATCACTCCTGGCTTAGGGGACCATATGGGGCACTGGGTGATCAAACTGCAGTCCATCTTAGGCTAGCGCATGCAAAGCAGACACCCTACCACTTGCCCACTGCTCTGGCCCCCCAAAGTCATTTCTAAGAGTCTCTGAAGAAAAGGAGCAAGGTCAAAATCCGCCTTTTCTGTGGGCCCTACTTTCCACACTTTAGACATTCTTCACTAACAAAAACTGATGGGGTTTTGAGTTTCCTACTGGTCCAAGGCCAGGAAATGGACTTTTTTTCCTCATCACTGACCAGAGAGGGTCATAAATATTTAAACACTGCTGAGCCCCCTTCCCCCAGCAACAGTATAGCAGATAGAGTACTTGCCTTGTACAGGCTGACCCTAGTTCAGTCCTCAGCATCCTAAATGGTTCCTCAGCCCCACCAGGAGTGACCCTGAGCACAGAGCCAGGAGTAAGCACTCCTGAGCACTGGGTGTGTCCCCAAAAATACCTGGGAAGTTTTTGGGCCACACTTTAGCTATACTGGGAGCTCAGGCCTTGGGGAGACCCCAGGTGAAGTTATTTCTCTGACTCTGGAGTCCTTATGTTCCTTAAAAAATATTCAAATAGTTAAAAACAGCTCTAATAAATAGCTACAAGATGAGGAAGGACTGTTTCTTAAAAAAAAAAAAAAGAAAAGAAAAGAAAGTAAAGTAGGCGTTTGTTTTACTGAATTAGAGTAGCAAATTTTCCTGTCATGACATCATCAAAGGATTTATCAAGAGTTACAAATAGTTTCCTGATACCAAACTGTGTTGACAATGCTCTGCCCCCTAATGGAATTTGATGAGCAACCAACAGCCCGGAGGGGAATTTTTCTGTGGCTCAGTAGAAAATAACAGAAAAGCTTATCTCCTCTATCCAGACTGCCACAATCCACATCCAAAGCTGAGATAAGGGTTATTTCCAACTGCCACCAGCCCTGCCGACACTCCTGATTTCTGTCCAAGTGAAGCAAGGTGTGTTGTCTAGCCTCGACTGCTCAGGGACATCCACTGAGTGCTGGCCCTCTGCCAAGCCCAGGGCCAAACGCTAGGAAATACAGAAGACATGAACCTGCACTGGGTTATATGGGAACAAGAGAGACAGGGGAAGTGAGCTTACCTCTAGTGGTGCTTGGGGCTAGAGTGAAATCACAACCTATAGAATGTTTGTCTTGCACGTAGCTGATGCGGGTTCTATTCCCGGCACCTTATATAGTCCCCCAGCACTACCAGGAATGACCTCTGAACACAGAGAGGCAGAAGAGAACCAAGTACTCAAGCAGACTTTGAGCTCCATATCAAACCCATCCCGAAGTCTTTTCTTACCCCAGAAACTTCTACCTACTGTCTCCCTTAATTATTTTTTAAATTTTTATTTAATTAAAGAACAGAAAGAATTCCAGCTAAGAAGCTGACATGAGCCCCAGCTAAGAAGCTGACATGAGCCCCTCTGCCCCCCCCCCTTTTTTGGTTTTTTAGGCATACCCAGTGATGCTCCGAGGTTGGCTCTGCACTCTCGGGGCCACTAGGGACCATATGGCATGCCAGGGATCAAACCCAGGTCAGCAGTATGCCAGATAAATGCCTTCAGGGCCCCTCCCTCTGCCTTCCTCTAGCTGAAACACACCCTGAGCTCCTGTTGGAGAAACTCCAGGAGACACCTTCTCTTTCTCTGTACCTCAGGAGCCTTTTGAGGCCCAGGCTATGTCCCAGGAGAGGGTGGGATGGGAAGATAGCCTGAGTAAGAAGCAAGAGATGAAGCAATGAAGCAGAATGACATTATGGACTCATCTTCAGGGGGACTCCAGCTCAAGATAGGTAAGAAGATACTTGAGGGCTAGAGAGAGAGCACAGCGGTAGGGCATTTGTCTTGCACTTGGGCAATCCAGGACAAACAGATGGTGGTTCAAATCCCAGCATCCCATATGGTCCCCCAAGTCTGCCAGGAGAAATTTCTGAGCACAGAGCCAGGAGTGACCCCTGAGTGCTGTCGGGTGTGACCCCAAAACCAAAAGAAAAAGAAAAAAGAAAAAAGAAGACAGGTCCATGGGACCATGGGAGTGGTGGGTAAAGTGTCTTTTTCTTTTTCTTTTTTTATTTGGTTTTTGGGTCGCACCCAGCAGTGCTCAGGGGTTACTCCTGGCTCTATGCTCAGAAATCACTCCCAGAGGCTCAGGGAGCCATATGGGATGCCGGGATTCGAACCATCGTCCTTCTGCATGCAAGGCATACCTCTATGCTATCTCTCCGGCCAGCTTTTTTGTTTGTTTGCTTTTGAGTCACATCCAGAGCTCCTGAGGAAGGAGTCCTGGCAGACTTGGAGAACCATATGGGATGCTTGGACTGTGGCTCTGACCATAACACCAATTTGTTCAATTCCCCCCCCCCCCCGCCCACCGGCATCCCATATGGTCCCTCAGCCAGGAGTGATTTCTGAGCACATAGCCAGAATAACCCCTTAACCATCACTGGATGTCCCCCCGCCCTCAAAAAAAAAAAAAACAAAAGGGCCTCACATATGTAAAACTACCACTCCTTCCCTTGCTCTCAACACTATTTCTACAGCACTTTTATATTTCATGGGTTTTTTGTTTGTTTGTTTGTTTGTTTGTTTGTTTTCGGGCAACAGTACTCAGTGCTTACTCCTGGTTTTACATTCCTGGTTGAGCTTATGGGACCATATGGGGCGCTGGGGAGGGAACACGAGCTGCTGCATGAAAGACAGGGACCTTACCAATTGTACCATTACTCCAACTCCCACACCAATTTTTATTTTTATTTTTAAAACTTGCTTTTTTTTTTTAGCCCCCTGGACTTCTAGTGTAACAGTTCCCTTTGTATATAGCTTGTTGTAGTTTGGGTCTCTTGATTCTATTGCCATTGATTTTGGATTGGGTATTTAGGTCTGATCATTTTTTATTTCCACTCAATGCTTATGAAACTGCTTTGCCCCTGGTACCATCAACTTTTTTTTTCTCAATTTGTAGGAAGATCTAGAAATATTGAGCAGAACAAGATGATCATGTTCTATGGTTTAAAAAAAAAAAAAACAGGCGGGAGCCCCTGTCTATAAATTTAAAAGAAGAATATAAACTTAAAAGAAGAAAAAAATAAAAAGATAAAAGGGGGTTGGCTGGTGTGGCAAGGTGTTGTTGTTGTTGTTGTTGTTGTTGCATAGGCACAGTAAGTATTGGAGAAATTAGAAAGAAAAATTCCCTTGGCCTAAGAGATACAGGGTATCTCCAATGTTGAAGCATATTGTCATGAGACCAACTAAAGGATCCAGACATGTTCATTGTTGAACCCCAAGGTCTTTCTTTATGACACACCATATATTTTTTTCTTTTCTTTCTTTCTTTCTTTTTTTTTTTTTGGTTTTTAGGGCCATACCCATTTGATGCTCAGGGGTTATTCCTGGCTAAGCACTCAGAAATTGCCCCTAGCTTGGGGGGACTATATGGGACACCAGGGGATCGAACCGCGGTCCTTCCTTGACTAGCGCTTGCAAGGCAGACACCTTACCTCTAGCGCCACCTCACCGACCCTGACACACCATATATTTTTTTAAGCACAACTATTCTTAGAAGGATGAGGTGAGGGGCCGGAGTGGTGGCACATGAGGTAGGGCATCTGCCTTGCATGCACTAACCTAGGACAGACCGTGGTTCAATCCCCCAGCATCCCATATGGTCTCCCAAGCCAGGAGTGATTTCGAAGCACATAGCCGAGAGTAACCTCTGAGTGTCACCGGGTGTGGCCCAAACACACACACACACACACAAAGAAGAAGCATGAGGTGAGTCCATCCTCAAACATACTGACTGAAGAGCAGTCACTAGAAACCCACGTTTCATTTCTCCAAGAAACTGGTATCTCTAGAGGCTTTGGGGGATATTCGAGCCTTTCACAGAATCATTGTTTTTTAGGTATAAATTTCAAATGTATTTGCACAATTCAAATAAACTGAGTGCTTTCTACAATGCCAGCAACTCTTTCAAATTTTACTTAACTCAGTAATCCTCACAACCACCACACATTATTGGGTTTCTGCTTTAATTCTTTCTATTTTTCTGATTAGAAGCAAAGCAGAAAGGCTATAAAGTCCTTGCATCACTTCCTAGAAAGTGGAAGAGTAAGAAGCTGAACCTATTTGGATTCCAAAGCAGGCACCTTGTATTACCT
The DNA here is from genome assembly GCF_024139225.1 of Suncus etruscus. NCBI lineage: Eukaryota > Metazoa > Chordata > Mammalia > Eulipotyphla > Soricidae > Suncus > Suncus etruscus. Next base: position 56,557,317 of record NC_064862.1, on the reverse strand, counting down.
GGTTCAATCCTCTTGAGAATCTTTCCTGAGGACCCAAAGAAGGCGAGAAAGAGACTATATACTAGCCAGTTCCCAAAGTTAGGAGGCTGGAGGAAGAATTTTGTCTAACCTGCCTTCTATGGTCAAATCCATCTAACCAGGGGTCTCAAACTCACGGCCCTCCATACAACATTTTGTGGCCCTGCCCTAGAGGAATCTTTTTGTTTTGTTTTGTTTTAGTTGTTTGGGTCACACCCCCCAATGTTCAGGCTTACTACTGACATTGCACTCAAGGATCACCCCGACTTTGCCACCTGTGGCCCCCAGGTAAATTGAGTTTGAGACCCCTTTCCAACCAGTGGAGATAGTAGTCCACTGCTGCCTGGGATCCATGAAAGACTTCACAACTCTCCCCATCAAGAGATGAGGTCTGTTTCCTCATACCTTGAATTTAAGTGCTTCAAGATATCTTTCTGGCAGGGGCCAGAGAGAGCACAGCGGTAGGGTGTTTGTCTTGCATGCAGCAGATCCACGATGGACAGTGATTCGAATCCTAGCATCCCATATGGTCCCAAAGCCTGCCAGGAGCAATTTCTGAGTGTAGATCCAGGAGTAACACGAGTTGCTCCAAGTATGATCCAAAACAACAACAAAAAAATGTGCTCTGGATGTTACAGTTTAGCAAGAGTAGCACTGTACCAGTTCCAAGCCTCAGGCTGGTGGGACCTTGAGGAGACTCACTAGAATCCTTATACAACCTGTCCTGCTGCTGTGGAAACATTCCAGGGGGCACCTGGCTGAGGAGGAGACTTCAAGTGAAACAGATATGATCCATCCTGACTAAACTTCCCAGACCAGCCAGCACTCAGTAGCCCATGAACCAATTTGTTAAAGGCCAGAACAACCACCCAGCTGAGCCCAGTCCAAACTGCTAACTTGCAGAACAAGGTGTGAAACAGTTGTTTTGTTTATGAAATCCCTTCTTATGCAGTAAAAAGAACAGATTTAACAATGTATACTAACTGACCACGGCAATTTATAGCCAAATGTGCCTGCCTCCCTCTTTTAACACAGCCAGCTGGCACAAAGCCATGCTCCCACCAAAAGCAAGAGGACAGAGTCTCAGACCAGGGAAGAAAAACCCAGTCCCAACACCTCTGTCCTTTATTTTGTAAAAGAACCAGGGGGTCACCCTCAGGTCAGAGCTTGTTGACTTGCCTTTGAAAGCCTCCTCTTTTGAGAATGACAAAGTTTTAGACACAAGCAAATCCTAGCCAAGCAGGAGTGGGGACTGGGGACGAAATGATCAATGCTGTGTTTGTTAAAAGAGAAAAAGAGGGCCCGGAGAAATAGCACAGCGGCGTTTGCCTTGCAAGCAGCCGATCCAGGACCAAAGGTGGTTGGTTCGAATCCCGGTGTCCCATATGGTCCCCCGTGCCTGCCAGGAGCTATTTCTGAGCAGACAGCCAGGAGTAACCCCTGAGCACCGCCGAGTGTGGCCCAAAAACCAAACCAAACAAAAGAGAAAAAGAAGCAGGACTATCAACTTATAGCCAGGTTTTCTAGCATGGTTTACAGGTCAGATAAAATAGAAATTCCAAGAGTCTCAGAGGAACTTTTCAACACCAGCAGCAGCAACAGCAGCTTAGTGTATGTGGGGAGGACTCAGGAGGCACTGATGCTCAACCCTGGTTCTTCCTCTTAGCAGCCAAGTGAATTTGGGCATGTCTTGGATCTCAGTTTCTTTATCCACCAAATGTGGACAATAAATCCTCACAGGGTCCTTCCTGTGAGGATCAAACAAAACCACAGGTGAACTAATTCCCGCAGGTAAGAAGGACTCGTCAAATGACTGTCATTAATCTCCACTGGCTCATACATACACTTTGAGGGAGACCACTATGGGTGGCTGCTTGTTAATAAAACAGCCCTTCCTCAGCCATATTTCATATCTAGGGTTAGGTCCCCAAGTATGAAACTGGAACTACTTCAAGTGCCATGATAATCAGACACAGCAAGATCAGGTTAAAAGGCCAGTTAGCTCAGCTTCCTATAGTTCTGTCCAAGAGACATGAAAACTTATATCTGCACCAAGACTTATATACAACTGTTCACAGCATTCCAAGTTCCTCTAGCCCCAAAGTGGAAACAGTCTCTCAATAAAATGTGGCCTAGGGCCGGCAAGGTGGTGCTAGAGGTAAGGTGTCTGCCTTACAAGCACTAGACAAGGAAGGACCGGGGTTCGATCCCCCGGCGTCCCATATGGTCCCCCCAAGCCAGGGGCAATTTCTAAGCACTTAGCCAGGAATAACCCCTGAGCATCAAATGGGTGTGGCCCAAAAAACAAAAAAAAAATGTGGTCTGATCACTTGATGTTTTCTATGATGACAATGCTCAGCAAAAAATAGGATGCAACTATACATGACATAACATAGACCAAACCCCAGATGGCCAAACCCTATTACAAGATGACAAATGCAAGAGATATGTTGTTCTTTGCATCTATTTCTTTTTTTTTTCTTTGCATCTATTTTTATAGATGTCCCATAAAGGTAACTCTATTCAAAAATAGAACTAGCAGGGGCCAGAAATACAGCACAGGAGTAGGACGTTTGCCTTGCACGCAGCTAATTTGAACAAATAGTAGTTCAAATCCCAGCATCCCATATGATCACCCGTGCCTGCCAGTAGCAACTTCTGAGCACAGAGCCAGGAGAAACCCCTGAGCACTACTGGGTGTGACCCAAAAACCAAACCAAACCAAAACAAAACAAAAAAACAAAAACAAAAACCTAGAACTAGCAGCTGTCTATAGGAGGGTAGAAAATCAGGAGATAATGCAAGATTGGTCACTGATGAGTTTTCGGGGGTGACAGAACTGTCCCGAACAAGACTGCAGTGATAGCTGGGCAATTTCATCAATCTGCTTCCCTTAAAGTGAGTGGTGAGGTTTTCAAATTCATCTTTTTTGGGGGGGGCCACACCCAGTGACACTCAGGGGTTACTCCTAAAATCAATCACTCTTGGCTTGAAGGACCATGTGGGATGCCGAGGGAAGGGGGGATTGAACCGCAGTCTGTCCTGGGCTAGTGCGTGCAAGGCAGACGCCTTACCACTTGCACCACTGCACTGGCCTCAAATTCATCTTTAATTGGGAAATTTTGTTTACATAGGTAAAAATATTCCTGACATAAAAAATACTATCACAACCATTTTGGTTAGGTTCTGTTTGTTTTTTATGGTACCAAAGACTGAACCCTGGGCCTTACACCTGCAAAGCAAGTGATGCTCTACTATTGAGTTACGTCACTTGCTTCCCCTCACAAACATTTTCAGAGGACAATTCAAGGGTACGCAGTCACACTGTTATATAACCCATGTTTCCTCATACAAAACCAGCATGCTGCAGTCAGCCATTTAGGAACTAATCAAGCAATTCCCAGTTCTCCACCGCTGGCAGTTTTCCACCTGCAGGGTCTCATACAATCCTAAAGCTGAGATACTTCCCCCAAATCTTATATTTAGGGTTTGCCTCTCAACTGTGACTACCTCCAAAAAAATCAAAAAATAAGAGAACTATCCGGGGCCCGAGAGATAACATGGAGGTAGGGCATTTGCTTTGCACGCAGGATGGTGGTTCGGATTCTGGCATCCCATATGGTTCCCCGAGCCTGCCAGGAGCAATTTCTGAGTAAAGAACCAAGAGTAACCCCTGAGTGTTGACAAGTGTGATCCTCTCTCCAAAAAAAAAAAAAAAAGAGAGAAATATCTGCTTTTAATTAAGGAAGTTAAGTTTTATTCCAAGCATTTGAATGATTTCAATATCTGATTAAATACCAAATGATGAAAAAGAGAGGATCTTAATGAAATTCCTTAGAGTTGAAGTCGCATTTAAGTTAACAAATTTATTTTGGTTTGGGACCAAACTTAGTGGTGCTATTCCAGGCTCAGTGCTCGGGAGTGAATCCCAGTAATGCTCAGGGAAGCCTAAGATGAAACTCAGACTTCTGGTATGTAAGGCATGTGCTCCAGACTACTGCATCATCTCCACAGCTCTTGAGTCATATTTTATTTATTTGTTTGTTTTTGTTTTTTGGGCCACACTCAGGGATTACTCATGGCTCTGCACTCAGAAATCACTCCTTGCAGGCTTGGGGGACCATATGGGATGCTGGGGCTTGAACTGCGGTCCATCCTGAGTCGACCACATGCAAGGCAAATGCCCTACTACTGTGCTATCACTCCAACCCAAGAGTCATATTGTATTTTATTTTATTTGGTTTTGGGATCACACCTGGCAGCGCTCAGGGTCTACTCCTAGCTCTGCGGTCAGAAATCGCCCCCTGCAGGCTCAGGGGACCATATTGGATGCTGGGATTTGAACCGCTGTCCTTCTGCATGTAAGGCAAACGCCTTACCTCCATACTATCTCTTCAGCCCAAGAGTCATATTTTAAAGGATACAATGTGTGTATCTATGTATTATAAGGCTATTATTAACCAATGAAAGTTAAAATTATAAAACTTGCTAGTTTGTTTGGTCTGATTGGGATTCAGTCAGCCTGATCCCAGCGCCAGCTCTATCCTACTAGCATATACTACAAAATTACCTGGGCTTGTTCTCCCTTGCTTGTCTTTATGTCTCTTTGCCTGCTTTTTCTTCCACTCTGGAGAAGTATGTGTTTTCTCTTGAACATGTATTTCCCTCTTCCTCTCCCTTCACATCTTTTGATGCAAAATTTCATTCAACTATCTCATCTGTGTGCACAGCAAGATATACACATACATGTTGTGTGCATAACCATGAGATCTCTAGCCTGGACAGCTGACCCAGACTGTCTTATGCTTTCCATGCCTGTTCTAAACTACTTCCAGTATTCTCTTTCCTACTATTCCTAGCCTTTGCTTCCTGCTAGTCCTTAGCCAGACCAAAAGTCTAGTGACCAGGAGTCTCAAACTCACAGCCCGTGGGCTGTTTGCGGCCCTCTGTACAACATTTTGTGGCCCTGCCCTAGAGGAATCTTTTTTTGTTTTGTTTTGTTTTAGTTGTTTGGGTCACACCCCCCAATGTTCAAGGCTTACTACTAACTTTGCACTCAAGGATCACCCCGACTTTGCCTCCTGTGGCCCCCAGGTAAATTGAGTTTGAGACCGCTGGCTAGTCTATTGATCAAACTCCTAGGCTCAGGAGACAGGTGACCCCAGGCACGTCCAGTCGTGCGTGAGTTGGTAGGTCAATCTCAGGGCTTCACACACCACACTCGTCTATAAGAGAATAAAGGATGTGCGCCCACATCCAAGGACTGCTCTGAATCCTGGAGAGGGAAGTGAGTTCCTAGGAGTATAATACTTGGAACACTGTCTGGCCTGCTGTGAGCCAGCAATGACTCTTCCTGTTGCCTGGCTTCTGGCCCTGTTCTGTATATTCCCTGGTTTGGGTGCCCTTCTGATTCCAAGATTTGTTCCTCACTCAGCTTCAATTTCAAGGGGGATCCAACATACCTTCACAGCTACCCTATCACAAAGGAAAATTCACACTCTACAGCATACCACCCAGCAGCTCCAAGGAGAACCCAGAACTGAGTCAGGAGTAGCTAGAGAGAACCAGGGGATACTGCCCTCAAAATACAATGTGTGCTCCTTCATCTAACAAATATTTATGGGCTCCTACTCTGTCCCAGGTGCTGCTGGGGCTACAGCACAGAAACCAAATTCAGGAAAGCAAGAGAAGAAAAACCTACAAGTCAGCATCTGAAGGGCAGAACAGATCAGCAATGCTGTAGAGCAGCCAATAGAAACACTGCTTCAAGATATAACTTGAATGACCCCAATAGTGAATTGTGTGACTGTTTAAGGCCCATTTGAATAAGTTCATTGGCAGTTGTGTGATTAGGGGCTAGTTAGCAGTTCCTTGGAGCATCTATTTTCATGACAAGAGGCAAGGAGCAGTTGAGAGGAGAAAATCAGAGCTGTGAAGCTGCTCAGGACTGGAGGAAGGACAAGCACAGAGATGGCACTACTGGGATTTTTTAAAGCCAGTAAGATGAACCCATATGATACTGAGAGGCCGAGGGGAAACATGGACAGGAAGAGACTTGATGAAGAAATCTGGAGAGGCCAGAGCAATAGCACAGAGGGCAGAATGTTTGTCTTACATGTGGCATTCTTCAATTTGAACCCCAGCACCCAATATGGTCCTCAGAGCCTGCCTAATGTCATCCCTGAGCACAGAGATAGGAGTAAGCCCTGAGCAGCACCGGGAGAGGATGCCCTCCCACCAAAAAGAAATTAAAAAATCCTAAATTGGGTTTAAAAAAGAAAAAGAAAGCAACAATTCAATTCCTAGGGCTGGGAAGAGAGCTCAAACGGCTTTGCATGAGGCTAACCTGGGATCTATCCCCATTTGTTCCCTAAGCACCACCAGGAATAATTCCCAAGTACATAGTCAAGCATAACTCCTGAGCTTCAAACAAAGAAAGATAAAAAAAAAAAAAAAAAGCTGATCAATTCCTGCAAATGAACAGCTTTCTGAACCACATATACTGGGGATTGTCTATGTATACAGACTCTTCATCTGAAGGTCTGAGCTACCCTGGTGTAATCCGGGGCCCTGTGACTGCACAGGCAAGCTATTTGGCCCCAGCGGCAACTCACCTGTGGGGTGTTGGCACAGGGATGCCTCATCCATCTCCATGCTAGAAGGAACGTCTCTGTTCCTTTCAAAACGCTTTACTACTGCCTGAAGGCTGGAAACTTCCTAGGCCTCTTCTTACCAAATAATTCATGGGCAAGCATGAGCTCTACCACGTTCAATATAAAGCCCTTAATTATTGCCCTCTGAGCTACTGCCCTGTCCTCTAAAGGGGTATAAATGAGAAGAGTAACAGCAGAATAAATTCATATTAAGGCTGCCCTGTTAAAGAGAGGAGCCCCAGGCCTCCAGAGTGAATTTCCAGCATCAGTTCAGGCTGGCAGCTTTTCTGCAGTCATTCTCATCTCAGAGGGGGACCCCCATGCACTGCTGCAAAGATGAGAACCAAGGGCAGAGCAATGGTACAGTGGGGAAGGCACTAGCTAAACATCCCATAGGGGCCCCTGAGCACTGACAGGCAAAATCCCTGAACATAGAGCCAGGCATAATCCTTGAGCACAAAGCCAGGAGTAAGCGTTGAGCACTGCCAAGATGGTCCCCTCCAAACAGAGGAGAAACAGGGCTGGAGAGATTGTACAGGGTGTGAAGGTGCCTGTCTTGCATGTGGCTCATCCCTGCTTTGAGCTTCGGCACCCCATATGGTCCTTCAGGAGTGATCCTGAGAGCAGAGACAGGAAAAAGCCCTGAGCATTGCAGGTTGTGGCCCAAACCTCCCCACACACACACCCTGCAAAAAAAAAAAAAAGAAACAGCAAAACTTCCTGAGTTCACTATTAACCTTCCAATTCTCTGTGCTTTCCCATCACTGACTTCCCTGCTTGATTCAATCTAATTAAAAGGCCCAAACACAAAAAAGGCTTGGCCAGTGGCAGGGTCAAAAGGAAAGGAGGGTCCCTAAAATGTGGCTGGGAGATAGTGCAAAGAACAAGGGAGCAGCCTTTGTCTACAGAAATCCCAGGTTCCATCCCTGGTTCTGGAGGGTCCCCCTACAAAAATGATCCCTGAAATATGGCCTGATAGTGACATTTGTCCCCTCACAAGAACTGGAAGCCAGGCCAACAATCTCCTGGGCTTATTATCTCCCAGGAGAGGAGGGCTGTCAGGGAGGAAGGGCAGACAGGGAGCCGAAGCAGCCAATGAAAAGCAACCCTGGATTAGAGGTACCATTTGGTTGGGGGGATTTAGAGTGGGTGTTTGTTTGAGCCATACCTCGCAGTGCTCAGACTTTTTCCTGGCCCTGTGTTCAGGAGTGACCCCTAGTGGTTCTCAGGAGACAGTACACAGTGCCTGGGATTAAAGTGGAGTCAGTCTTGTGAAAAAAGTGGGGGTAAGATAGCACAACAGGGAGAGCCTTTGCCTTGCACACAGACAACCTGGGTATGACATCCCATACCCATGTCCTTGTAAGCCCACCAGAAGTGGTTCCTAGGTGCAGAGCCAGGATCCCAAAACAAACAAATCTGGTTGCAAGGCAAGTGCCTTACCTCCCTGTACTATCTCTGTGTCCTACTCCTCTAAACTATCTGTGTCCCGCCCCCTAATTATCTCTCTGTGCCTACCTCCTGAACTATCTCTCTGTGTCCTACTCTCCACCATAGATCTCTTTGATCCTATGTAGTTGCAATTTTATAACCTATGTATGGCCAATAGCCAGGTTTTCTAGAAAACAGAAACTGATGAAGAGAAACCAGTACTGCTTGGAGCTACTTAAGAGACAAGCTTCCTTAACACCCACCCAACTATTTTAAAAGGCATAAAAAGGACACTTATGTCTCTTCAACATTTTATGGGTGTTTTCTTTGACGGCTATAACTTTTGCTGAATATTTTCTTATACAGTGACGACCCCCCCCCCCATGTTTTTTATCTTCTCTTTGTGAACTGCTCAGTATGGAATTTGGTGTGAAAGAATCCCTCAGTTTAATGCTTATGTTTGAACCAAGTCATGGGTATTGTTGGAAATGTTATTACGCCCCCATATATCTGATAGCACCACGTGGCTTTATTTCTTGTTTGCTTAGGCACACTAAAATGGGAAAATACTATACATACCAATAAGTTCTTATCTAGAGATGGGAACACACAAATCTTGTAGTGCAATGAGACCTTACACCCTGAACATTGACATAAAGACCTGGCACAGGCCTCAGAAGAATGGGCATTCTCCATTCACCCCTGATCTAGAGAAGACATCTACAAAACATCCAAGGTTGTATATAACATCACCTGGAGGCATTCCTCTACCAGGGAAGACCCTACAGCTGCTCTGACATCGATCTACTCAAAAGAGACTTCCCTTAACACTGAGAAGACTTAACAAGAACAATGACCTGCTTACTGGACAGGGCTTGCTGTATTGCCCCTTAATTGTGAGGTTTGTCTATAACATCACCTGGAAGCAATCCTCTACCACAGAAGACCCTACCACTGCTCAGACATCATCCTGCTCAAGAGACTTCCCTTAACACTGAGAAGACTTAACAACGACCTGCTTACAGGACAGGGCTTCCTGCATTGCCCTTTCATGGTGAGGTGAAACGAGAAGACACTCCACATCATGACTTCAATGTAGGATATGCAGATTCCAGAATCTTTAATACAGAAACATGATACCAACAACAGAGACTGTGTAAAAAGTGTGTTGGCACTACGGACAATGTCTTGGATCGGACGATAACTTGCCTGAAGCCTAGAGTTGGTCTTATGCCAGGAAACTTCAGGGGTAGGATCTCTTTGTATTTAGGCCAAGGTTATTCCTTTCCATGCCTCTCATATTTTGGTGGGCCTATGCAAACAACAATTGCCACTCTAACACCATTTTTACTGTGCTCCTTTGACTCTAATCCTTAAAAAGCACCCACTTAAAATTTGAGGTTGGGGCCGGAGAGATAGCATGGAGGTAAGGTGTTTGCCTTTCATGCAGAAGGTCATCGGTTCGAATCCCGGCGTCCCATATGGTCCCCTGTGCCTGCCAGGAGCAATTTCTGAGCATGGAGCCAGGAGTAACCCCTGAGCACTGCCGGGTGTGACCCAAAAACCACAAAAAAAAAAAATTTGAGGTTAACTTAAGCTAATATGCATGTACATGGAAATGTAAAAATTACTATGCCTCTAATGTTTAAGGAGTTATGTAAGTTTTATGGCTTTAGATTGCCTTGTGTGCTGTTAAGAAATATTATAATGTGTTACAATCTGGGGACTTGAGGGACAAAGTAATTGTACATGGATTCTGTTTTATTTATCTTAACGTTCTTTGGCTGAAAGTTCAAAGTTAAGGTATCAGCAAGGGGACTTCTGAGAATTATGTTATGGGTGACTGTCCTTCCACTGTAACTTTACCATGTCCTCTTTCTTTGCATCTTTTGTTCTCATAATTCAAAATAAAAAAATTTAAAAAAGAGACAAGCTTCCATGTTCCATTTTGGGAGCAGAATGTAAGCCCCCATTCACACTGTTGGCAGTGTGTGCTGAGAGGCCCCAGAAGAATCAAAGGCAGCACAGATGGGAACTGCAGGGCAAAGGCCAGAGTCTTGAGGGGGAAGGGCCCCCTTGCCCTAGTGCAGTGGTCCGCAATCTGCGGCTCTCGAGCCAATTGTGGCTCTTGACACTTTTAATTTGGCTCTTCTGTGTGCCAGGCAGCCGCTCCAGGAGTCAGGACTCTGCTCCTAGCCTCTGTCAGTGTGCAGCCCAGTGTGCAGCCCCAGCAGCCCCCTCCAAGAGTGTAAGATGATACTTAGTACCAATCCTAAACAAAGGTGTTCCCTCAACTTCATCCTTTCTTAAACCTCTTCCTTTGATATGTAAAAGTCCACTGAATATGTACTTTTGTCTCTCTCTCTTGAAGCCTCTTGATATTGGGAATTGGTTTTAATAAAGAAAGAGGTATTCTAGCTGTTTGGGTTCGAGGCAGAGAGTACAAGGTAAAAGGCCACGGACTCCATGATCATCCTTTCCTGGCTAGCTTGGTTTATTATTTCTTTCCTGCTACCCTGCTTCTTCAGACCAGGTGGGTGGGGTTTAGAAATAAAGTGCCTGGAGTGATCTTAAAACACATATTTTATTTTGCACAAGAGTGGGCATCTTCCATGAAGGAATTCTCAACCCAGAGTTTTCTTTTCTGTGGATTCTCATGTTCAGAGTACTCATGATTAAAGTTGTGAGCTAATGCCCTTAAATGCTCTTTTTCATATTGATTATGACTTTCTGCATAATATAAGTGCCAATCAGAAATTTTTTGCAAAAGTGGAAACATTTCAATATCTCCTTCTCAGACACAGCTATCCCAGAATCAGATTCTTTTTTGAACACATCCATCTTATGTCTCACTGTAAAAACTACTTGTGAAACTCCCCTGCAGAGAAATATTAAGTTCATAGAGAAAATGAACAATGCCTGCCAAATACACAAGCTTAGCTACTCACTCCTTGTCCAACTGGGGCTGTACAGAGTCAGAGTTCTGCTCTCACAGGAACTGCACTACTTCTTCCCTCTTGCCAACAAGGCCAGAGAGCACCCTTCCCCTGAACAGCCACTTCACTTCTTCATGAAGAAGATGCTAGGAGTGGGCATCCATACTCTCACCCAGGGTGGTGAATAGCCTGGATTTGATCACAATTGTGAATTTCACAAATTATCTTTACTGTGTTATCTGTCACAAAGTTTAGTTCAGCAGGGCGTTTTTTGAATCCAGTCTATCATACAATGAGTGGATACAATGTATGGGTGTGCAACTTCTGTTTCTTGTGACTATATAAAAACACTGAGCTATGCACAGTGCATCATCTGTACATACATCAACACATCAGATTATTATTCTGAGTGAAATGAGTCAGAAGGAGAGGCGTAGACACAGAATAATCATTTGTGGCATATAATAATAATAATAAATGGCAATATGGTATAATATCTAGAGAAAATAGGGATGAGGGACAGGAGGACTAGTCCATGATAGGAAGCTTGCCATAAAAAGTGGTGAGTTCAGTTAGAATAGAGAAAGGTACATTATGACATTAATAATTGGAACATATCACTCTAGACAAGAACTGGATGCTGAAAATGAATAAGTGACATGCATGGTACTCTTTAATAAACAATATTGCAAACCACGGTGTCATAAAGGAAATTTTGCAAACCTCAGTGTCATAAAGGAAAAGAGAGATAGAGAGAAAAAAGCAAAATGCCTGCCCCTGACATAGGCAGAGGAGGGTGAAGGGGAAGGAAACAAGGGACATTGGTGGTGGGAAAAGTGCACTGGTGAAGGGTGGTGTACATTCTATGATTGAAACTCAAGTATGAATAATTTTGTAACAAATATGCTTAAATAAAAAATTATTTAAAATTTTTTCAGGCACTCTATCATAATTCCTTTATAATATATCATATGCCTTTAACAAAGTGCCGTTTTTGTTTTTATGTGTATTTTAGTTTGGTTTCTTGCAGCACACACTAAAGTGTCAATAGATTTTTTTCCTTTCAGTGAAATCAGTACTTTTCTCTGGAACACTGTCCTCACTTTTAAAGATTGTTAAAAGGTTTTTCTCTTTTACCTGTTTCATCTCCATATTGTAGGGTTTCAAATTTTCAGCACATTTTGGTTATCAAGAGGAAATGTTTTGAAACGTTTTGCTTACTTATTATCAGAAATCAAAGCCTTTTTCCTCAAGAAGGGTGTTCACTATCCAGAATTAAACAATCAGTGGATTCAAAAACTGCATTTCATGGTGGATGTTACTTCACATCTAAAACAGCTTAATCATAAACTACAGGGGAAAGGAAACACAATTTTTTCGATGTTAGAAGTTATTTCTTTTGAAAATAAATTATCTGTTTTTGCTCAAGATATTGACAGAGAAACTTTGATTCACCTTCCAAGCCTGTTGAAACACCGCCAAGAAAATAATTCTGATATTGACATTACCTATTTTAAAACAGCACTTTTAAATATGAGGGAAGCTTTTATCAAGAGGTTTCAGGATTTCAGAAACAGCAAAGCGACATTGGCCTTTGTTAAAAAAAAACCTCTGGACGCCACTGTAACGAAATTAAAATTTTCTCCCTTTAATATCGATATTCGCAACTTTGAAATGCAATTGCTGGATTTAAAAAAACAAAGAACTGTGGAACTCGAAATTTGAACATCTTTGTACTAATTTAGAAATTGGAGAAACAGGGGCCGGGAAGGTGGCGCTAGAGGTAAGGTGTCTGCCTTGCAAGCGCTAGCCTAGCGTAGGATGGATAGCGGTTAGATTCCCCCGGCCTCCCATATGGTCCCCCCAAGCCAGGGGCGATTTCTGAGCACATAGCCAAGAGTAACCCCTGAGCGTCAAACAGGTGTGGCCCAAAAACCAAAAAAAAAAAAAAAAAAAAAAGAAATTGGAGAAACACAAATGTGAACTTAGTTCACAGCACAAGTGGTCTGCTTTGAAAGACCTGGAGAAGGAAGATATGTTGATTTTTAACACCTGGAATAGTATTCCTGACTCATATAATAAACTAAAAAAGCTAGCGTTTGCTGTTCTTTCCTTGTTCAGGTCTACATATTTATGCGAACAATCATTTTCAAGCATGAATCTTATCAAGAGTAAATTGAGAAATCATCTCATCGATGAGAACCCGGAATCGTGCCTAAAATTAAAAACAACATGCAAACCTGACTTACTCAAACTATCCAAGAAAATGCAAGGCCAATGTTCACATTAGTGTTTGTGACTGTCAGTCATTGTCAGGATGTAATTTTCTCTACATTGTAAGGCAAATTTTATGGAATTTAACGTTATCGATATATAATATTGTTCTAAAGTTTTTGTGTTATTTGTATCCTCCCAACCTATGTGGATACTTGCATGCAGAATATTCTCAATAAAAAACTTATTGAAACTAAAAACAGTGTACCATCCTATGTATTTTCGGTTTTAAAAATGTGGCTCTCGGGCCCAGAGAGATAGCACAGTGGTGTTTGCCTTGCAAGCAGCCGATCCAGGACCTAAGGTGGTTGGTTCAAATCCCGGTGTCCCATATGGTCCCCCATGCCTGCCAGGAGCTATTTCTGAGCAGACAGCCAGGAGTGACCCCTGATCACCGCCGGGTGTGGCCCAAAAAAAAAAAAAAAAGAAAAAAAGAAAATAGTCACTGAAGAAGGTGTCAATGCTATTAAGGCCTAGAAGGGCTTGGCCTGTCAAGGTGGATCATGTCTTTGACCACCTACTGTATTGTCCTCTTTTCTCTCATAAATCCCCATGACTCTATCCCTCCTGGGGCACTTTTTAGGGAGTCAGCCTGACTCTGTGTACCTGGAACTGTCATTCTTCAATCCCAGACATATGGACTTTGACCCCTGAATGTTTAAATTGACAACTTCCCAACCAAACCTCTTCCCAACCCAACCAAATCTCTTCACTCAGGTTCCCAAACCAAACCAAAGCCTGGTTTACTTACCAGCTTCATGATTCACTTACAAGGAATGGCTGACATTGACATTTGTCACTGTAACTTTTTTCTTCTCTCTCTCTCTCTCTCTCTCTCTCTCTCTCTCTCTCTCTCTCTCTCTCTCTCTCTCTCTCTCTCTCTCTCTCTCTCTCTCGGCTGGCTCTCTCTCTCTCTCTTGGCTGGCTCTCTCTCTCTCTCGGCTGGCTCTCTCTCTCTCTCTCTCTCTCTCACTCTCTCTCACTCTCTCTCTCGGCTGGCACTGACATTTACCACTGCATCTTTTTCTTTCTTTCTTTGTTTTTGTTTTTTTCGGCCACACCCGTTTGATGCTCAGGGGTTACTCCTGGCTAAGTGCTCAGAAATTGCCCCTGGCTTGGGGGGGACCATATGGGACGCCACGGGGGGGGGGGGGCGGGGGCGGGGATTGAACTGCGCTCCTGATCTTTGGCTAGCACTTGCAAGGCAGACACCTTACCTCTAGCGTCACCTCGCCAGCCCCTGCATCTTTTTTCTTCTCTCCTCCTTCTCTCTCCCTCTTTCTCTCCCTCCCTCCCTCCCTCCCTCCCTCTCTCTCTCTATCTCTCTCTCACGCTCTCTCTCTCTCACGCTCTCTCTCATACTCTTTCTACAGAAGCCCCTAATCCTTTCTCTCCTTCAACTATGAATTCACTTCACAGCCAAGATTATTGCTGAACTAGGCCTCACCCAGATCCAAGCAGGCCACCCCCAGACAAATGGGAGCCAATTACAATGCAAATTACTTTACCCTGAGGCCCTGCAGGAATGAGAAAATTGAACTCTTGTTTCATATTCATACAGAAAAAAAAATAGGGCTATTGATTAAGCCCAATGTTGATTTGCAACAACCAAAGCTCTCTCTGGGATCCTCCCTCCTTAGCAGGGCAAACACCCCATCGCAGATTCCTGGTCTCCACCACCTGCACCCCACCTCCTTGTTATCGAAGTCCCCATCCACTCTCTGGAAACCACATACATTCACCCAATTCCATAGCTTCAGATATACATATCCTTTTTTTATATTGTTGATGTTGTTATTATTATTATTATTATTATTATTATTATTATTATTATTATTATTATTATTATTATTTTAGTTTGGTGGTGTTCACATCTGACGGTACTCAGGGGCTTCTCCTAGCTCCATGCTTGGAGATCGCTCTTGGCAATGTGAAGGAGACCATGCAGTGCCAGGGATCTAACCAGGGCCTCCCCCATGCAAAACAGATGCTCAGCCCCTATGGAGCTCCTTAGTTTGACCACCAACTCATACTCTCTCTCCATATAGATTTCTTTATATGTATGTAAGGGAAGTTGTTAGTTTGCCTCTGATGAAACTATCTGGCATTGCTTGACTAGACAGAGGAAGTGTCTGTAGGACTGTGCAGGAAATGTCCTTACCACCTTCCACACTCCCACATCAATCAAGAGTGGACTTAAATGTAGAAGCATTAGTGTCAATGAGCCCTGGAGAAGGGTAGGCACAGAGGCTGAGAAAGGCAGAAACCCTCTCCCCGAGCACAAGTGGCCAGATAAATGGTGAAGCCCACATGAACACAATTAGCTAGCCAGTGATAAAACCATGCTCTTCACCCCAAAGTCATCACTCTGAGAACAATTACCCAATGATACCTCAATAAGGACTGATGACAAACTGAGGTTAAAGTGAGCCCAAGAGGCTTCTGACCTGGAAACACTTTTCTCTCTCAGCTTGCTGCAGCAAATTCTCCATTCCTGGAAGCAGGGTTGGAAAGACAAACACTTCCAGGTATTCTCTGGGGGAACCTAAAACAAATAGACAAACAATGACAAACCTGGAAAGGCCCATTTGCACCTGAACAAAGAGATCATCCTTAAAATCTGCCATTTCAAATCTTTAGGAGGGAAGCAATCCTTGGCACCCTGAAACAGTTGCCCAAACAGTTACTTTGGCAGAACAACTGACTGCAGAAAGGACCCCTGGAGCTGGGCCATGAGACACAGGGCCAGGAAGGGGACAGGTAACCAGAGTACCTGACTGGCAGGCACAGGGCCCCAGAATTCCAACCACCAGTGAATATAGCCATGGTGCCCCACTGCAGGAGCTCTCACTGAACTGGGCTTGACTTTCATAGGGCCCTGATCCAACACACAGGATGTATTGGTGAGGAAACCCTCATGGGGTTTTCCTCTTGTCCATCTACAAACTTGATCTTTTACCAGTTCAGGAAGAAGTGAGAGCGGAGAGGAGAGTCATTTCCTTGGGCTTTTTGCTCTGTATTTCTTTCTTCTTTTTTTTTGGGGGGGTGGGGGTGGGCAGTGCTCAGGGGTCACTCCTGGCTCCAGGCTCAGAAATCGCTCCTGGCAGGCTCAGGGGACCATATGGGATGCCAGATTCGAACCAACCACCGACCTTCTGCAGGCAAGGCAAACGCCTTACCTCTAGGCTATCTCTCTATCTTTCTGAACTAGGCTGTATCACTAAGAGAACAGAAAAAAAATGCCTTTGAGCCTCTATGGGGTTAGAAATACCTGCACTCAGAGATCACGACCTGAGTCTGGACCCATCTGGTGGACTGGGCATTGCCTTCCAGCAAGTAGGAAGGTCAGCTAGTGCCTTTTCCCAATAAAGGGCTTTCATAGACAGAAAAAGGAAGACACAAAGCCATCAGCTAAAGAAGAGACTATTATGGCAATCATCGTTCAGTGCTCAAAGGCTGCTCCCAGCTCTCCACGATCCGGAGGAAGGTCAGAGATGGGGGTGGTTCCTGGTGGTTCCGAGGGACTGTGCTAGGGCCAGCTGCCCACCTACACTTCTGGCAGTTCCACGAAAGTCACCTTCCTACAGCCTTTCTGCAGGGCAACTCAATGGCCTCAGGATGCTCAGAGTAGGAAACACCAAATTCATGGCATTAAGATGACCAGAGCCAGGGACTTGGCTCAATGTGAGGCCCTTAGATCATTATCAGCATTGAAGAAAACAAAACAGCAGCAGCGAAAGGATCTCCAGCCCTGGGAAAGGCTGGTGCTGCTATCAGGTCAGGGGCATGACTTGGGGGGAGCCCCTGGAGGAACATGAGGGACTCCAAGGGGGCTTGATTTCCTCTGCAGGAGGCAGGTGGAGGTCACAGGGGACAATAGCAGGGTAGGGATTGGGAGAGGTTAGAGAGGTGCAGTGCTGTGGTCCTGGGGAAGCAGCTAGGAGAGGACTCATCTCAGGGAGGACTCTGAGGGAATTTGGGACACTCTAGTGCTGAACTGGCCACATGGTGGGTGGTACTACTTCCTTCCATATCTTACCTTCCTCACGCTCACGGAGAGACAGGATGCTGGTAGCAATGGTCTTTGCTGAGACATTTCAGTATACAGATGTTACCCCTGCCCAAAGCCAAATGCTAATCTTATCTGAATGGTCAGACCCTCCACAGCTGGGAAGGGTCTGTGGTTGGTAATTAAGAGTGGCCTGGGCCCGGAGAGATAGCACAGCCGCATTTGCCTTGCAAACGGCCGATCCAGGACCAAAGGTGGTTGGTTCGAATCCCAGTGTCCCATATGGTCCCCCGTGCCTGCCAGGAGCTATTTCTTAGCAGACAGCCAGGAGTAACCCCTGAGCAATGTCGGGTGTGACCCAAAAAAAAAAAAAAAAAAAAGAGTGGCCTAAGGGGAGGGGTGAGGAATAGACTCAGCAAGGAAGATGCAGCAGGTGGAAAGGAGACACAGGATGGAGGCAGAGGATGCAGAGAGGCTGCTTAGTTTAAAGGCCATGTGAGGAATATGCACATGGTGGTTAGGGCCTTGTAATAAAAGCTGGATTTCTCCTGAAACTTCATCTGACTGCTGTGGATCATTTCTTCGCCCATACCTGTGCGCTGAAGGGGCTGCAGGTGCGAGGCTGGGCCAACAAAGGCCTCTTCATCCATCCATTCATGCACCACTAGGACTTTATAATTAATAATTAATACAACACACAGACAACTGACTTCAGGGCCTGGAGACAGCCCACACGCTGGGCCTGTACATGCTTGGCATGCAGGACACCCAGGTTTGATCCTTTACACTGGAGCTCTACAGAACAGTATAAGCTGTTGGGAGTAAACTTCAGAGCACAGAGCCAGGAAGGCATCACATCCCCTGACTGAGTGCTGCTGGGTGCAGCCCCTAAATCACACACATAACACACACAAAACACACACAAACACACACACAAACATACACACATCACAAAAAATAAAGATCAAATTAGGGGCTGGAGAGATACCATGGAGGTAAGGCGTTTGGCAGAAGGTCATTGGTTTGAATACCGGCACCCATATGGTCCCCAGAGTCTGCCAGGAGCAATTTCTGAGCCTGGAGCCAGGAGTAACCCCTGAGCACGGCCGAATGTGACCCCCCCAAAAAAAATTAAATGAAAAATTTAGTAAGTTTGGGGCTAGAGCAATAGTGCAGAAGATAGGCATTTACCTTGCACTTAGATGACCTGGGTTTGATCTCTGGAATCCCATATGGTCCAGAATACCACCAGGAATAATTTTTTTTTGTTGTTGTTTTTTGGAGGGGGGTCACACCCAATAGTGCTCAGGGGTTACTCCTGGCTCTGTGCTCAGAAATCGCCCCTGGCAAGCATGAGGGACCATATGGGATGCCGGGATTCAAACCACCGTCCTTCTGCATGCAAGGCAAATACCTTACCTCCATGCTATCTCTCCGCCCCCCCCCCTTTTTGTTTTTGGGTCATACCCAGCATCGCTCAGGGGTTACTCCTGATCAGAAGTCACTCCTGGCAGGTACAGGAGACCATATGGGATGCTGGGATTCGAATCAGGTTCTGTCCTATATTGGCTGAATGCAAAGCAAATGCCTTACTGCTATGCTATCTCTCAGGCCCCACCAGGAATAATTTATGAATAGAAAGCCAGGAGTAAGCCCTGAGTACCACCAGGCATGACCCCTAAATGAAAATAAATCTTATTGATAACACTGAAATTAAGAAAAGCTGAAAGCAGGAACATTCTTTCTTATGAGGCCTCTTTTAGGTTGGCCTGATCCTACTCACTCTCACCACACTCCAGGCCCTGGAAAAATTATGAGCCCACAAGAGGAAGGCTGGAATCTCATCTCCTGACTTACATGTTTGGGGATCGATTTCCTTGGGTTGCACTTGAGAACAGAGTCGATGAGGGAGCGCGGAGCTGCGCAGGAGGGTATGAAGGTACTGTGCATTGAAGCCATGGAAAATGGATTCAGTAGAAACCTGGGCAGGGGGGGAAGCAGGCCCAAAGGTCTTTTAGGTCATTGTCTTCACTTGTGTAGCATAATACAAGAATGGCTAAAAGTCTGTCTTAGACTGGGTTCCTGGGAAAGGACTGAGCATGTACCTGAGTCTCTCCTCCCTAATGAGGGAGGTAAGCACATCAATGCATGACAGATTTTGAGTCCATAATCATATCAGAGAGCAGGAAAGTGGTCACTCAGGAGCCATAGGTATCTGCTCTGAAGACCCGCTAAAAATATACAGGGCCAAAGGGCCCAAGAGAGCTCAAAGGGCTGAGCACTTGCCTATTTATGTGAGGCCCAGGATTTGATCCCTGGCATCACAGTCCTCTGAGCACCATCAGGAATGACGCAAGTATCACCAGGGGTAACACCCCCCCCAAAAAAAAAAAAAAACAGAATTCCTTCTGCATGAATTCTGAAGAATTCCTTTACAAATAAGAAAGAGGAATTGGCCCATGAAGTGAGAATCTGATCAGAGCATTCTGGCATGTTGCCTACATCCCTTTCTCTTGATCTTCCTGCCTCCTTAAATATACACAAATCTACCTCCACACCAGATTTTGTAAAATCCTAGCACCTTTACTGATGACTGTGTGTATGAAAGGAAGCAGCCCCAAATACTCGCTGGATCTGAAGATTCCCCACCTGCTTGCCATGAAGCACTCACTTCTCCAGGAGCCCAGAAGATTGTTGTTTACAGAAAACAAAACAAAACAAAACAAAACCCCAAAATGGATTGCAATAAAGCAAGAACAGGCTGGTAAGTAAAAAACAGCCTTATAGAGCAAGGAAACTCTGACTATAAGATTGTCAAAGTCATGCGGTGTCTAGAGACTAAAGAGCTTGGTTCCAATTTTGAGGCCCTAGCTCAGTCCTTTTGGCCCTTATATTGTGTGTTAAAGGAATAAGATAGATAGTACAGTGTATGGTGCTTGCCTTAAACAGTTGACCCAGGTTTGGTTCCTGCCACACCATACAGTCCCCCATGTACTGCCAGGAGTAACTCCTGAGCATCACTGGCTGTAACTCAAGAACAGACAAACACACACTTTTGTGTGATAAGCCCCATTAAGCAAGTCCCTATTTGCAAGTCTCAACATCCTGAGAACCCCATTCCTAGTCGAGTTGGCCTTTATGAGTACACTCTTAGCACTGAGAAATCTGCTCCATGGTGACTATTTCCAACATAGACATTGTCCAGGGCCTTTCTCATTCTGAATCTTAGCTGAGCCTCACAACGGTCCCCATGAGTTGGTCAAGGATGTCAAAACAGGCTCCAAGAGCTTATGTGATGCCCCAAAAGTCACCCTACACTGTCAGAGCAAGGACCAGCCTCAAGCTCTGGTTCTTTTCCTTGAACACTACCCTGACATGCTGGCACTCAGTGATGAGGCCTGGATACTCACAATGCTCGCAGCTTCCTGCTTCACCTTGTCTCCTTCTGTAAAGGCCACCTTATAGCCTTCTGGAGAGGGAGGCTTCTCAGCTTCGATCTCTAAGAGAATGGAGTGGAAAAAGAATCCTCATTTGCAGCCTTCACAGCAGTGTAGCCTGCTATTTCTCTGCCCCCTGCAGGAAGCTTCTTAGATTTTTTTTTCGGGGTGCTTATCACTATCTTTATACCCCACAGACCAGCAGTCATAACCAAGGAAGTAGGTGTGAGGTTTTTCAAGTGTTCTACACTCAGACACATCTGGTTGGAGATGGAGGCTTTCCAGGGTGTTTCTCGACCTTTTCCTTACCAGGGGCCCCTTTCGACTTGGTTTCCCTCCTGTGGTCCCTGTATCTTTTTTTTTTTTTTTTTTTTTTTTTTGGTTTTTGGGCCACACCCGGTAACGCTCAGGGGTTACTCCTGGCTATGCGCTCAGAAGTCGCTCCTGGCTTGGGGGACCATATGGGACGCCGGGGGATCGAACCGCGGTCCGTCTCCTAGGCTAGCGCAGGTAAGGCAGGCACCTTACCTCCAGCGCCACCGCCCGGCCCCGGTCCCTGTATCTTACCAGTTGTTCCTGTACTCTTGTGCTGTGACCTCCCCCCCCATAGGTATGTGATGTTCCCCTAACCCCCATGTAATATTCTGGGGCTCCAAAGTGAGTCCATATGGCCCCTAATGGATTAAAGCAGGTTTGAGTAAGAAACAGGTGGTCCAGGATGGTTCCTTTGCAAAGCACCTGCCTGACAAGTGTTACAGTTGCTAGTTTGAATCCCTCACCACCCCCCTTACTAGCCCCAAGTGTGATCCTACACAACATTTCCTTTTGTTAAATATTTGTTTTATTTTGTGTTACACCTGGCAATGTTCAGGGCCGACTCTGCACACAGGAATCACTCCTGGAGGTGCTCAAAAAGCCACCTGGGGGCCCGAAGAGATAGCACAGCTGCATTTGCCTTGCAAGCAGCCAATCCAGGACCAAAGGTGGTTGGTTCAAATCCTGGTGTCCCATATGGTCCCCCGTGCCTGCCAAGAGCTATTTCTTAGCAGACAGCCAGGAGTAACCCCTGAGCAACGTCAGGTATGGCCCAAACACCAAAAAACAAACAAACAAACAAAAAACCAAAAACACCTGGGATACTGGAGATGGAGCTCGGTTTGGATCCATGTAAGGCAAATGCTCTCCTCACTCCCCACTGTACTATCACTTCAGCCCCCAACACTGCTTTTTGGAAGCCCTTCTCCCCAGTCCTGTGCCACAACCAATGTGTGCAGGAGCACTACAGCCAGACATGTGGGGGCATCGCCATGACAGAGAGTCACCCCTGGACATTACAATACAATGGGAAGTGTAATGAATAAATGTAAAAAGAAATGAGAAACAAACAGCCATGTCAGTAATGAATCACTTTATTTAAAAAAAAAAAAACACAGCAGCCCTAACCCCCTGCCCATCACAGAGGAACATCTCAATTGATATAAACTGGAACAGATAACAAACATTTGGACTGTCCCCTCCCACTCCAGCCAAAAGTGCATGTGTTTAGACAACTTTGTCCTCAGCGGACTCAACTTTAGACACCCAAGTGACAGCTATAGAATGAAGGAGGTTAAGAAGCTGAGGGGAAGCCCTCAGAGGAGACAAAAGCATCCTGGGAAGAGAAGCCAAGGGGCAGGAGAGAGTAGGGCAGGAGGGTCATGCAAGGGAAGAAGGAAGGTGCTAGTCCCCACAAATATGGAGAGGCTCATAGGCTCTCGCTAGCCTAAGGAGGGCTGGGGAAGCAGCAGCAACAGAATCACTGGAGCTCTGAATAGTGTCTCCCCCACCTGTCAATTCCACCCCATGTCTACCTGTATCTTTCTTCAGAGGGGCCACCCTGAAATCTTGGGAGACCCGGGGCCACTCCAGCATATGCTCAATCAGGTGGAACGGGCCTTCTCTGATGTTTGGGCCAAGTACTCACATACACATGCTAGGCAGGTGCTCTCCCACTGGGCTATTTTCCGGAATTTGTCGGGAAGCTCCACATGCCATGTGGGCACAGTAAAGCTGAGGGCCTGGGGTGAATCCCACTTGTTTACTCTCCTGGCTGGAAAATACCAACATCTTGCCTCAATCCCACAAACTGGGATTTGATTGGTATGGAGCAGAGGCCGGGGAATCAGTATTTTTGGGGGGCAGGGAGGTCACACCAGGCAGCACTCAGGTTATTCCTGGCTCCATGCTCAGAAATTGCTCCTGGCAGGCTCGGGGGACCATATGGAATGCCGGGATTCGAACCAATGACGTTCTGCATGAAAGGCAAACGCCTTACCTCCATGCTATCTCTCCATTCCTGTGGGGGGATAGGGCCTATCAGTGCTCAGGGCACCCATGTCCACTCTTGGGAATCCATGTCCAATTGGATCAGATGACAATGCACAGGCCCAGCAGTTTTGGGGGCTGTCAGGGCCACATACATACGTGCTCAGTGGCTTTCAGTGCTACATTCCACAGTACTGAGTAGGGTGGAGGTGAGTGGGATACGCAGTACTTGGGAATGAATTTAGGGCCTTGTGCATGCAAAGCATGCACAATACAGTGAGCAATCTCCCTGGCCAGGAATCTGCATTTCTCTCTTGTCTTTCTTTTGAAGGGGTGAGGGCTGATTATACCCAGCAAGGCTCAGGGGTGCCCTGCACTGCTGGCTGGGGACACATGTGCCCCTGGAGCCAACTCACTGGTAGGACTCAGTCATATATATATATATATATATATATATATATATATATATATATATATATATATATATATATATATAAAATATTAATTTCCATTATAATGTCTTCAATTCTTAATGTTTTTAGCTGCTTTACATAGGTTTTGGTGGAGGTCTTAGGGCAGCACCAGCAGGTCTGAACCTCAGTGGAGGTGTTCCAGGACCAAAGGTGGTTGGTTCGAATCCAGGTGTCTCATATGGTCCCCCGTGCCTGCCAGGAGCTATTTCTGAGCAGACAGCCAGGAGTAACCCCTGAGCAATGCCAGGTGTAGCCCAAAAACCAAAAAAAAAAAAAAAAAAAAGAAAATGTCCCTCACAGCAGCGGCCTCTACGATGTTCCTAATAAACTTAATAGCTTTGTCCTTGGGCACACACCGGAACAGTTGGTACAAAAACTGGCTGCACATGTCCATGACCCTTTTAGACTTGCTCATTGTTCCTTCCTTTCTTGGTCATCTTGGAAGAGGATTCAGTCTTCTTAAGGTTCTGTGTGGCTCATCAAATGTGTAGAATTAGGAGAAACAATCGCTGGGTTTCAAAGCTGATATCCAAATCACCGTGTCAGTAGAGCTGAATGCCAAGGAACGTTCCACATCAATTCTGCAAATAAAATACTGTTGGGAGGGCTGGAGTCATAGCGCAGTGGTAGGGTGTTTGCCTTGCACGTGGCTAATCCAGAACAGACCTCGGTTCGATCCCCAGCATCCCATATGGTCCCTCAAGCCAGGAGCAAGGAGCTATTTCTAAGCACATAGCTAGGAGAAACCTGAGTGTTACCGGGTATGGCCCCAAAACCAAACAAAAACAAAACAAAACAAAAATACTGCTGGAAAACAGGCAGAAAACGCTTGAGAAAATGACAAAGTAAGTGCTCACTGGCTAGTCAGTTCCAGCCCTGACGGAGACAGATAAAACACTTCTAGGAAGATCAGCGGCACCAGCCCTTCAGAAGTATGAGGGGAAACCAGGCTTCCAAGCAAGACAGCATGAACTCAGGGAAACTGCAGTGGACACATAAACCTCTTCCTAATTGGGCAGGATCAAGAGTTTCCTTCTTTCTTCTCTAATTCCTAGAAATCAGGCTGGGCTAAGTAGATAGGGCTGTATGTTGTAAGAAATTTTGATTCCCAAAACCAGTCAGCTTTATGTTCTGTTGTGATGTGACCATAGATGCAGTGATTTCAAATAACACAGTGTTATTATCTCACAGCTCCTCTGGATCCGGGCCATATCTGACAGTGAATTGGCAGCCATGACTGTGAATTCACAGCTGGTGTTCATGGGGACATGATTGTTTGCTCTGATTCCTGATGTGGGATCACCAAGGCCCTAGAAGGTGGGACTCACCACCATTTGGTCCTTGTTAGGGACTGCCCTTGCTAAGTTGCAGCTTCATGACAAGTCTCTTGTGCCTGAATCTCTCCAGTTTATTTTCAGGGTTCACCCAGTTAAGACCTCCCATCTACCATCTCCCTTACTTCAAATGAATGGACTAGGCTACAATTGGGGAATTGAATTCTGTCAAAGCCCAGAATGACCCCAGTAATTCTGATCTGGAGCTGGTGCCCCTCTCCAGCATGGCACAAGGGTGGGGCCCAGGTCTTACCTTACCACTCTGCACTGATTCCTCCAGCCTAGCTAAGAACCATTGGGAGTGACTCCTGGGCTCCCTAGCATTGCTTGGGAGGCACCCCAACCCCAAACGCATTCCTGTATTTTTCTCGACTTTAGATCTCCTAAACTGGGTCAAATTATCCAAATACAGTAACTCTGAACTCTAGAGCCTCTTTTCTTCACACCTCAATCTGCCTTATTATTTGGGGGTGAGGTCTCCCAGCAGTCTCTGGGGAACTTGGTGAATTTAAAGGTTGGTGGCCAGCAGGTTTCATGAAGGGGGCTAGTTTCAGCTCTTTGCAGGAGGCTAGTATTTGCCATCAAGTGCAATACCGAGGGTACAGAGAGTCGCAGCAGTAGGCTGAAGACAGACAGCCTTACAGCTGAGTAAGGTATTAGCAGGGCAGTGGAATTAGCCTGAGTGAAGATGTTTACTGATAGGAGTGCACAACGACCTGAGTTCGAGGTCCCTAGAAAGCTGAGGGAGGGACTGAACATTTACCAAGGATTATCTCCAAGGTGCAGGTACACACATGAGTAAAGGTCTCAAGCTCTTTCCCTAGCCTGTATCTCATTTTCTTGAAACTGGGGTACTGACAGGTCTGTTTGCTATGATAATAATTGTCATAGTAAATGGAGACATCCTAATAAGATGGACTAATTGACCTGACGTGACACGGTATTTCCAGTCTGTCTTTCAAGTGTGCTATTTGCGATACATTATGAAAAAATGCATGTGTTAGAATGTTTGCTTTAGGAAATTGAGCGGGATAGTCTCTTAGATGATTATCACCATGCCTGTGTGAGAAATCCCCAAACTCTGACATCATTAATCTCAAGGCTTTCTTTGAGTTCTCTGTCATCAACCATGTACTTTGAGAATGCACCCAAGCCCATTTTGTCTTTTGATTTATTCTGCCTGGACCCCTCAGCTCTCAACTCTGTCTGGACAAATTTTATGCTTTTAAAACTGTCATATGTGTACTCTTGTGTTGAATTTTTTTGTGTGTAATTTTTGTGTTTAACTTAATCTTTGTTTTGAGGCTACACCTCTTGGCTTTGTGCTTAGGAATCACTCTTGGATGGGCTTAGGGGACCTTATGGGGTGCCAGGGACAGAACCTGGGTCAAATGCGTGGAAGACAAGTAAGTGCTTTACCTGTTGTGCTCTCTCTCCAGTAACAATTATGTGTTCTCTTTTTTTTTGGGGGGGGAGGGGGTTGGGTAAGGGTACTCCTGACTCTACACTCAGAAATTGCTCCTGGCAGGCTCGGGGGACCATATGGGATGCTGGAATTTGAACCACTGTCCTTCTGCATGCAAGGCAAACGCCCTACCTCCATGCTATCTGTCTTGCCCCCAATCATGTGTTCTTACTGAGCAATTCCTTAAAGAACTTAGATCTGTGCTGAGCAGCCTCACAAACCCCTACCTGTTCCTCAGAACAGCCCTGTGAAGTAGGGAGGAATGTGCTCCTTCAAGAGATGGGGCAGGGTCCTGGCTCCTCCACACTATTGTATTACCAAGAGTTGTTTGACTTATAGAAGTGAAAACTCTGGGGATGGGAGGTGGAAATAAATATGGAGAGCTGATACATATGTTAGAACAGAACCAAGAAAAGTGAACATAAAGTATTTTGCTTTATTTTTGGGTCACACCCGGCAGCGCACAGGGGTTCCTCCTGACTGCGCTCAGAAGTCACTCCTGGTAGGCTCAGGGGACCACATGGGATGCTGGAATCAAATCTGGGTCCGTCCTGCAAAACACCTTACCGCTGTGCTATCACTCTGGCCCCTAAAAGTTTTTTCTTTTCCTGGACAAAATTTACTAGAGTGCAGGAGATCAAATATGGGATGGGTGTTGAAATAGATGGACTTGAAAAATATTTCTTTCCCAGCTCTCAGTAGTGACTTTTTTGAGGGGAAAAAAAGTGATGTTACTAAAAAACAGGCTGAGGATATTACTAGATGAAATAAAGTGATCTCTAGGTCTCCCAATTGTTTCTTTCTCCTCTTCTTCCTAATTCCCTTTTCTGCTATAGGAACATTCACTGGCCTGACCTGGCCCAGTTCCATACTAACTTAGTTCGGACTAAACCTACGAAAACTTGAAATAGGACAAACAATATGCAATAAATTTATTATACTCCTGCCAAAGGAACAGGCTGGGTAAAAGGGTGAGGAACTGGGCACTGGTGGCGGGACATCAAATGCCTGACACTGTATTATGAACAAATGCATTATGATCATGGTGTTTATATATATATATATATATATATATATATATATATATATATATATATATTAGTAAGTGAAACAAATCCGGTGCAAAACTCATTAACACTTAAACTCATTTCCGGAATCGATAACCCTGGGTGGTGGTTTCACGCTGAGCTGGTGCAAAGCATAGCGGGCTAGGCATCACCACAACAAAACAAAAGAAAACCCAGAGTTCCAGGGCCTGAGGGAGGGGCGGCGAGCCTAAGTGGAGATACACACATCCTTTTTATTTACCAAGGGCTGACACTCAGCTGGGCTCTTCTACAGTCAATCTGGGCCACGGGTTAAGGCTTTGGGGGGGGGGGTAAGGCGTAACTTTTCTGTTTGCAACCCTGCCAACTTCTTGACAGAGACCTTGACCTTGGCTTAGTGAAGAGGATAAAAGGGTAACAGCTACAAGTAAGGCATCCCAGGGAGAGCAGAGGGCACAGAGTGGGAATTCGGGATCAAGCTAAGTACAGGCAGCCCTCTTGCCACAGGGGAAAAAAAAAAAGCTGGACTTGCAAGCTGGCCGGACATCCCTTGTGGTTCCCCGAATGCTGCCAGACGTGATCCGAGTGCAGAGCCTGGATTAGAACCCCCCACAAACAAACCAATAAAAAAAAAAACCCACCTAGGAGGCTGGAGAGATAGCATGGAGGTAAGCGTTTGCCTTGCATGCAGAAGGACGGTGGTTCGAATCCCGGCATCCCATAGGGTCCCCCGAAAGAGCCTGCCAGGACAGGAGGGATTTCTGAGCGCAGAGCCAGGTGGAACCCCTAATTGAGCGCTGCTGAGACCCCCCCCCCAAAAAAAAGAACCTCCAAACAAACCAATAAACAAACGACGCTGGAGGAGAGTTGAGGGTGTCAGAGGCGCATCAGGGCCTCGGGGGCCAACTCGGCGCCTCCCGCCCGCAACAAGGCCCGGGGCTCAGCGGTGGGCGGGCCGCCCCCGACGTCAGCCGCCTGGCGCACAGAGGCCCCTCGGACCCGCGCCCCGCCTGCGCCGAGACCCGCCCCGCGGCGGCCGCGCTCCTACCCTCGCCGATCTGCTCCCACAGGCTCCTGCCCGGCGCCTCGGCCAGCGGGCCCGGCTCGGCGGGAGACACGGTGGGCGCCGAAGTCCTGGTGCGGACCAGGGACTCGGTCGAGCCCGGCGGCTCCTCGAGCGGAGCTGGCCCGCCGCCCACCATGGCCGCCGTCTCCGCGGCGAGTGCGCTGGCGCCCTGGACGCGACCCGGAAGAAGTCGCGCGTCGAGGGGGCGGGCCTGCGGCGGCGCACTATTGACTTCCGGGTCACGGCGGGCCGCGCTCGCACGTGCGGCCGGGGAAGCGGGGCCGGCTGGTGAGTCGAGTCGAGTCGAGTCGAGTCGAGTTCTCCCGCGCCATCGCGGCCATCGCCTGGCTTTGTGCAGAGGCCGAGGGGCGGCTGAGCCTCCGAGGGGCTGGTCTGTTGGCCCTGTGTGTGTCCCGCAGCTTGGACAGCCCCGCGATCGCGCGTGGGAGGGAGGAAGGGCCTGTTGATGACCCCCCCCCCCCCAGGACTGCTAGGGATCCGGATCTTAATCCACGTTAGTTTGGGGTAATCCCTGCCCGCCGGCGTTTGGGACTGCCCCAGCGAGGATCCTCGGGTTTCGGAAGCGCTGTCGTTGGCAGAAAGGGTTTGCATTTGCAGGAGACGCAGTGGATCTTGCCCCGTCGCCGCTCTGTTCTCTTTCTTTAGGTTGCCACCCTGACACCCGCGGGGCGCCCCCGACCTAACTTCTCCAGAATGCTCTCTCACTTTAGTGCCACCAAATTCTTGGCGTCGGCTCCAGGTCTGATGGCCTCGTCGGATCTTCCTAAGTTTCTGCCCAAGGGATCAGCTAAACCCCTCTAACGCCATACACCCCCCTCCCCCCAGTTCATCAGATACCTTTACTGGGGTGTCTCAGCATCTGCCCCAGGCAACCCTGTCTGTAGCATCCCAGCATCGTTTCTTTGGTCCTGTTTCTGGGCCACAAAAGTTCGTTGCCACAGCTTCAGCTGCTCTTATTCTTTCTGCCCAGACCCTGGCATTTGTCCCCTGCTGGGGACAAAATGTTTCCTTCTCAGTGGCCTGTTTTGCTATTATTTGAAGGATGAGCTGTGTGCTCAGGGGTCCCATCCTGGCCAATCTTAGTCGACCTCTCTGGCCATTCCTGGTGAGTGCTGGAGATTACTCAGCCCCCTCTGCAGGAGACTGAATAAGAATAGGCCACCTTCCCCGTGCACAGATGAACCAACCCCTGCGCCATCCATCCTCTGGCGCCTGGGTAGGAGTTTCAGCGCCTTTGTTCCTGACCTTCCTATCGTCAATTGGTGCTGGGAGGATTGAGGCCCTGTTTTGTGCCTGGTCTAGAATCAGCCTTAGGGGATTCTGGAGAAGTCTGGATAGGAGTGGGTGATGGCTGCACCTGGACCTCAGGCTTGGGGCCAGGGGAGGATCAGTTCCTCAGCAGGGCTGCTTCCAACACGGTGTGGTGTGGTTTGGCTGTGCTTTGACTGTGGAGAGCCACTGGAGAAGCCGATGGCCCAGCCTCCGACCATCAATGATCAGGAATCACTGGTTGGTGGTGAGGGAGAAGCTGCTGACAAGAGCTGTAGGCCCTAGCCCTTCTCAAGGACTGGAGAGACAGGACAGGCAGGCTGCCCATCCTCTTTTGATTCCCATGAGAGAGTTCCTGAGTACAGAGCATGGAATGACCTCTGAGCTTTGCTGGGTGTTGCCCCAACTCTTAAAACAGGAGGATGGGGCCGGGCGGTGGCGCTGGAGGTAAGGTGCCTGCCTTACCTGCGCTAGCCTAGGAGACGGACCGCGGTTCGATCCCCCGGCGTCCCATATGGTCCCCCAAGCCAGGAGCGACTTCTGAGCGCATAGCCAGGAGTAACCCCTGAGCGTTACCGGGTGTGGCCCAAAAACCAAAAAAAAAAAAAAATAAAAAAATAAAACAGGAGGCATGAGAGGCTGGGCCTATAGTACAGTGGGAAGGGCATTTGCCTTGCACACTGCCCACCTGGCTTTCATCGCTGGCATGCAGTATGGTCCCCCTGAGCACCACCAGGAGTAATTTGTGGGTGCAGACCTAGAAATTGGTTCTGCACACTGTTGGGTGTAGCTAAAAAAAAAAATACCCTAGCAGTCTGGGTTTCTGTTTGCCTCAGTGGCAGTTAAGCTGTAAATGAATGCTTCAGTGAAACACTTGGATGTGACTTTCTGCACCCCACCTTGCTCTGATTTTTTTAACCTCTTTGTTGTGTTTTAGGGTGGGGTGATTTGGGTCACATCCAGCTGGGCTAACTGACCATGTCTACTTCTGGCCCCAGCTGTGCTCAGGGGCACCAGTTGTGCTGGGGATTTAACTGGAGTTGGCTGCCTACAAGGCAAGTGTCCTACCCACCCACCCCCGTATTATCTCTGGCCCCATAACTTCTATTTGATGGGTAGGAAAATTGAGGCCCAGAGTGTCCATTATAAGTATCACTTATGCCCACATCTTGCTGGCTGGTTCCTTGCGATGGAACATCAGTTTTCAGAATCTGAGTAGAGAGTTATTTAGAGGAACCGAGGCAAGGGGTGCCTTGTGCCACATCTACTACCAGGGATGGGAATGGGGGCCCAGTTGAGGTGGTTGTCCCCTTCAGCCAGAGAAAGGGGTAGTGCCAGGGGTAACACCCTGATTGCAGGTGCATCCTTGGGTGGAGGGAGGGTGGAAAGGGGACTCAGCAGGCTTGGGGGGGTATCGGTTCCTTCTCTCCACAGCGGTCACTTTGCAGGGCATCATCACCCTTTACTTTCTCCCTGAATCCCTCGTGCTTATGCCCATTCTGCTCTCGATGAGGGCTAAACTGTCTCCATTCCTCTTTCTAGTCATGATCACCAAGACCCACAATGGAGATCTGGGCCTGGGGCTCCCAGAGAAAAAGAAGAAGAAAAAGAAGAAGGTGGTGAAAGACCCCGAGACTCAGTGCTCTGTGCTGGACAGTAGCAATTACCTCTCTGCGCTCCTGCACTCCCGGTCGCCTTCCCCCACCAAGAGTGGGGCCCGGGCTCAGGGCCTGGAGACACCGCTGACAAAGAAAAAGAAGAAAAAGAAAGGCCAGGGTAGTGTCCTTTGCGGGGAGCCCCTGACTCCCGAGTTACTAGGTCGCCGCACCAAGGCCCCCAGCCCCAAGGCTTCCAGCCCCAGGAGGGTTGAACTGGCCAGCGGGGAGAAAAAGAAGAAAAGAAAGTCACTGTGGTCCTTAGCCATATCCCCTGACTCCCGTGCAAAGGCCACAGATGCCCGGCAGAGTGAGGAGCTGTGCAGCAAGAAGCTGAAAAAGCACAAGAAGAAGAAATCGCCTGCATCCGATGTCTATGTGGGCCGGGACACCTGGCTCTGCGAGGCGGGCGATGCCATGTACACAGTGCCTGGGGTGGCTGGTGATGAGTCCATGGTGTGGGGCCAGAAACGGAAGCAGGGCAGCCCGCGGGGAAGCAGCAAGTTGAAGCGGAAGAAAAAGGGGGCGGCTGGCCTGGATGGGGAGCCTGGGCCTGGCCACTCCCGGCGCACCCGGGCCCTGGATGGCAGCCCGAGGAAAGGCAGTAAGAAGAAGCTAGCCAGAGTGGAGACCTCAGAGTCCATTCCCATTGGAGATGGCCCCAAGGTCCTGACCAAGAAGAAGATGAAGAAGACTAAAGAGAAGGTCGAGCTGGCGGGCCTGGAGGAGCTGGTTGAGAAGCGAAAGAAAAAGAAGAAAAGGAAGGAGAGCACTGTAATAGAAGAACCTCAGCAGGAGGGGGAGGTGAGTGTCCTAGTTAAGGATGGGAGCTGTGGGGCTGCAGGCACGAGGTGGAAGTTTTGTTCGTTTTGAGGAGGGGAGTTTTGCACCACGTGGCATTGAACTGAAAAGAATCATAGCTCTGAAGCTGCTTCAAGTCTGGCTGCATCCAAGGATTCATGCAGGGGACTCCAGAAAGGGACAGTCCCTCAGGGTGACGAGTGCCAATTGTCTCCTGGTCTGCTTGGAGGATACAGGCAAATGGGAACAGGTTTTTCAGATGACCCTGCCCATGGTGAACTCTATTTTTAAGGGGTGGGGGTTCTCACAATCCTATAGGGAGAGGAAAGCTCTAGGTACTGTTGTGTTGAGTCTAACGGGACGAGTGAGGCAGGCGGCAGAGGCAAGGTTGTTCAAGTGATGGGGATAGGGGAGCCTGTGGGGGAAAGGATGCAAGTTAGGAGGCTGCACGGTCAGTTTGTTGGCAGTAATCCACCACTGCAGGTGGGCCTGGTTCCTCTCTGCTGATTTACTGTGGGCTGGTGGACCAGTGTGCAGAGAGGTGGTGCTTGCCTAGGCCCACAGGTCAGGATGCCCTCTAGGGAGGCTACTTGGCCCCCTTTGAGTCTCCTTTACTTTCAGCTAGATGTTTCGTTTTATTGATTGGTTGATTTTTGGGTCACACCCGGCAGCACTCAGGGGTTCCTCCTGGCTCTACGCTCAGAAATCACTCCTGGCAGGTTCAGGGGACCATATGGGATGCCGGGATTTGAACCACCGACCTTCTGCATGCAAGGCAAATGCCTTACCTCCATACTCTCTTCAGCCCGTAGCCAGAGATGTTTTAATAGAGAGGAATTGGGGGACATTCCCAAAGAGAGGGTGTCAGGGGCTTTAGGGGGGTGCTGATCCTTATGGAATGTTTGCCCCTCACACACACACATATACACATAACCACGCACATCCCACTACATTATATCCTCCCCCACATACACACCGATGTTCTGTCATGCAGGATCCCGACTTGCAGGATCCCGACCCAGATCTGGAGGTGGTGTCGGAAAAGAAGGGGAACATGGACGAGATGCACATTGACCAGGTAAGCTCTGCGTCTGGAATCCCTGATGACCCTGGGATAACCTTCATACTTCCTGAGTGAGTGACCCCCTCCTCCCAGGTGACCTTGTCTTAGCCAATCTCAGCACTGCCCATCAATAGTGCATCCTCCATGGGGCTTTGTGGGATTTGGCCCTTTTGAGGATCCTGGGCTTGCTGGTGGGGCTGGGGGACCCTCAGTATGGCATGCCCTGTTCCCTGATGGCAATCGTAGGAGCCCCACAAGGGCAGAGAGGGGAATAGGATATGATGGGGATAGCCATACTAATAGCTGCCCCCTTGGGGACTGTGGGGGGCTCCCTTAAGTATAGTGTGGCCTAGTATAGGATTGAGGGCCTCTAGGCGAGGTCACAGCACAGACCCAGGCATGGGCCCCACAGCACTTGGTGGGGGGTTGTGTCTAATACTCTGTGTATATGCACTGGGTCTCACTCAGCCACAGTGTGACATGCATGGGGGTCTCAGGAAATGCCTGATCCTTTCGGGTGTTTGCTCTGTTAACTTAAGGAACACTTTCTGTTCTCATGCTTTCTTTCCCACAAGTCACGAAACTGGATTGTGCATTTTTAAAAGGGTCAGAACCGTCTAGTAGTGGCATTGACTGCAGCCCAGTGGCCTGTCCCTCTATGGGGACATCTTGTCTCTGAATTTAGGGTTATGAGACAAGCTCTTGCAGGCCTGATTTCTCACTGGGAGCCATTTTTGCATTTTGTTTGTTTGTTTGTTTTTGTTTATTTTAGGGTCACACCTAGTGGTGTCCTGGTTCTGTGCTTAGATCAACCAACCGCTCTTGGCAAGGTTTGGGAAGCTAGGGAATCAGTCTGCTTCCTAAAGGCCAGTACCATGCCCACTGCATTGTCACTGCCGCCCTCAGCTGCTTTTGCATCTTCTTTCCCATTTCCCGTCTTCTCCTTTCTCATTATCTTCCCCCTGTTTCTCTCCTGCTGGCACTTTGGTTTCATCTTCTCCTTTCCCATTTCCCGTCTTCTCCTTTCTCATTATCTTCCCCTTGTTCCTCTCCTGCTGGCACGTTGGCCTCAAATTCTTTAGTGGATGAGGAAGGAGGTGGAAGATTCAACCCTGGTGGTTGCCAGAGGCTTCCCTAGCTTCCCTCAGCATTTTCAGCGATCCTTCCTGTCTCCTGTATGTGGGCACCACCGGCTTCTCTTTGGGCTCCTGCTTCTCCTTTTGAACCCCCAGTGTCGTATTGCTACTGGGTCATACATCAGAGACTCAAGGACAGTATAGCCAGAGAGGGGCATCACCCGCCTATGCCTGGTGCTTCAGCCTATTCTCTTTCTAGAACATGAGACTGTCACTGGGAAGCTCAGCTTCTGCAGGTGACAGCACCTCAGGGCCTTTCCCACCCCACATGGCTCTGACCCAGGGCTTCGTGGAACAGCAAAGGTTCCACAGCAATGTGCCTGTTTCTAGGGCAGAGTTTTTCTGGAACTCTAGAGCTAACAGGTGGTAAAGCAGCATGTGCAAAGGCCTCCCTGCTCCCTTTGCCCCCAAAGCTGCTTGTTCTCCCCTCAGGTGTGCCCCGTCCCCACTGAGGGGTTCATGCCCCCAGCGCCCTCTCTGCTCCCCTTTTCCCTGCTCAGGTGAGGCGCAAAGCCCTGCAGGAAGAGATTGACCGGGAGTCAGGCAAGACAGAAACTTCCGACTCCAGCCAGTACCATTGGCAGGTGAGTTTCTGGGAGCCCCTGGCCCGGCCTCAAGGAGGGAAAGCAGCAGGACCGAGGGACCAATCACCCCATTCATTGCAGCTACCTGCTGGTTCTGGACTCATGGGGAGTCCTGGGGAACATGTCCTACATAGCCAGGCAGGGCCCTGACTCAGGCTAAAGAGAGCTGACCCTGAGGGGCTGTTCCAGTGGGAGCCAAGGTTGGAGTAGCTTCATTGTCCCATGGGGCTTCACAGGTTGGGTTTGAGGCAAAGGGGCAGCAAAAGGGGCCTTTCGTGTCACCTGAGACCCTCTGACCCTCCACCTCATTCTTTCTTTTATTTTTTTTTTTTGGGTTTTTGGGTCACACCTGGCAGCACTCAGGGGTTACTCCTGGCTCTACACTCAGAAATTGCTCCTGCAGGCACGGGGGACCATATGGGATACCGGAATTCGAACCACCATCAAGCCTGTTTCTATACCTATGAAAGGGGACTCAGCCCATCACTTCTCTCCCATCCGTGGGCACAGTGCAGAGTCATGGGGATGACCTGAGTGAAGTGAAGGGGCTAGAGTGAGGTTAGAATTGGGGTAAGGTGGGGCTGGTGAGATAGCATGGAGGTAAGGCATTTGCCTTGCATGCAGAAGGACGGTGGTTTAAATGCCAGCATGCCATATGGTTCCCCGAGCCTGCCAGGAGCAATTTCTGAGCATAGAGCCAGAAGTAACCCTGAGTGCTGCCACTCAGGGCAAAAACCAAAAAAAAAAGGGGGGGGGGGGAATTGGAGTGAGGTGAGAGTGCTGAGTAGGTGAAAGGTGCTGAGTTGACTTTAGTGTTGCAGGAGCACAGCACACAGGCAGCTTGGGCGGTCTGGTGCTGGCTTACCATTAATGTTCCATTAAGCTTGTGTCCCAGTCAAGTCTTATCTCAATGTCCCCGCAGTCACTTGGGACATTGACCTTCTTGGTGACCCTCTAACAGTCTGTGAAACCACCCTGGGCACTCCCAGGAGCATCCCTCCCTGGGAGCCTCCTGCTGGACCAGAGCAGGAGAGCCAGTTAATATAACTGCCTGCTCTCCCCATGCAGGAAACCCGTTTCAGCCAGTGGGATACCGCTGAATTCGATACTGATGAGAAGAGACTGAAATTTTTCAAACTTATGGGTGGCTTGAAAAACCTTTCGCCTTCCTTCAACCGTGCCCGCAACGTGATGGGCCGAACCAACATGGCGATGAACCGGCGTGCAGCTGAATCGCTGCAGCGACACCTGCAGCAGGACTACGACCGTGCTCTGGGCTGGGGTAGCAGGCGCGGTGTTGGCCTGGGCTACTCACCCCCTGCCAAGGTCTTTTACATCGACAGGCACGGCTCTCGGTCCATCAAGTTTGAAGATTAAACTAGTGTTTGTCCACCTTCCTCAGAGCACTTTTATTAGGTGTCTGGCTGGTGGCCCGAGCCAAGCCTTGAGAAAATGCAAAGACAACGTGGTGTGATGTGCCTAGGTATGGGCCAGGGAGGCTCAAAGGCCTCTGGTGCCTATCCCTTTCTCTGGAGCACCACAGGCTGAGCTCCTCAGAGTGCTGAATGGGAACTTCCAATGTTCTGGACATATCCTGAGGAGAAAACTTTCTCACTTCCCTTTACACAGAACCGGTGCTTATGAGTTTCCCCATCTCATAGATAAGGAAACAGCTTCAGGAGTGAAGAGATCTAGCTCATCCCCAACTTCATTGGCCAAGTTCCTGAGTCACTGCTCTGTTGTCCCTTCCAGGGACTTTTTGTTCAGGATGACCATCAAGATTCGTCTTTTTTTTTTTTTTGGGGGGGGGGGGGTGTCACCCAGCGGTGCTCAGGAGTTACTACTGGTTCTATACTCAGAAATCGCTCCTGGCAGGCTTGGGGGACCATATGGGATGCTGGAATTCAAACCACCATTGATCCTGGGTTAGCTGCTTGCAAGGCAAATGCCCTACTGCTGTGCTATCTCTCTGGCTCCCTCAACTGTCTTTTTTTTTTTTGGGGGGGGGAGCCACACCCGGCGGTGCTCAGGGGTTACTCCTGGCTGTCTGCTCAGAAATAGCTCCTGGCAGGCACGGGGGACCATATGGGACACCGGGATTCGAACCAACCACCTTTGGTCCTGGATCGGCTGCTTGCAAGGCAAACGCCACTGTGCTATCTCCAGGCCCAAAAGGTCTTTTTTTTTTTTTTTTTTTTTTTTTGTGGTTTTTGGGTCACACCCGGCAGTGCTTAGGGGTTATTCCTGGCTCCAGGCTCATAAATTGCTCCTGGCAGGCACGGGGAACCATATGGGACGCCGGGATTCGAACCGATGACCTCACGCATGAAAGGCAAACACCTTACCTCCATGCTATCTCCGGCCCCTCAACTGTCTTTTGATGAAAGAAATATAACTTTCTTTTTTGTTGTTGGTTTTGGGGCCACACCCCATGGTGCTGGGGCTGTTATTGGCTCTGCCTAGGTGTGAGCCCTAGTTGGGCTGAGGGGACTACATGATCGAACCAGGGAGTGCCACATCCAAGGTTTACCCTGGCCCCAGGATGGAAGTTTCTTACCAGATAAACTCTTCCAGCAGGAAGTGGCTTGAGGGGTGAACTGCAACAGGTTCATCATCTTGCCCTGTCTCATCCGCTGCTGGCAAAGGTGCCTGACTCTGAGCCCAGTAGGTGGGCCTGCACTTGCTCTGCTGCAGAAATTGGTTCCTGAGCCAGCCTTACTTTTCCTTCTCCCTCGGGGGCTAAGCTTGGAATTTGTTCGGGATTTGGTGCAAGGTTGAATATTTAGTGAGATACCAGGAGGCCAAGGCATGGCAACTCCTGGAGTCTCCAGCTCATACAGCATTTCACATTCCAAAAGGTGACCTGGCCCCAACATTACTGCTGGAGACAGTACAGGTGAGGCACCTGGGTTTGATCCTGGCATCCCATATGGTTCTGTGAACCCCACCAGGAATGATACCTCAGCGCAGAGCCAAAAGTAAACACTGAGTACCACTGAGTGTGGTCCCTCACAAGGACTCTGGTTTTTAAAATAAAGGTCACAAGAAACTATTATGGAAATAATTGGGTGAAATAAAGACCACTTTGAGACTCTCTGGGTCCCCAATGCTTTCTGAGTTTTCATATAGGGCAATAGGGGTGGTTGAGGCAATGATTTGGAGAGTGAAGGTGTTGGATATACCAGTAAATTTAAATCAGTCTTGTAGTGCCAGATGTTTACATTTAACATGCCTTTCCCAGGGTAGATGGAACGAATGCAAGTATGTCCGCTGTGAGGCTCTCAAGAGTTCAGGGTATTAGAATTCTAGGCTGTTGTCACCAGTAACTACTAAATGCTCTTCCTTTCTTGGAATCAGACAGTGGGAACAGAGAAAAATCCACCAGCTTCCCATGGGGTGGTTCATGGTCCTAGACATACAGCACATTGGTGTCTGGGGCCTAAGTGTCCACAAAGATCAGCACAAATGTTAACACATTCCTTCAGGTTTATTCACTTCCAGAAACCACAAGGCACCTCACTTTAGACACCCCCTTTCTCCTGCCATCCTTTGGCATAGTCTGAGACTGATCCAAGCTTTCGAAGACAGGAAAAGTCCACAGGGCAACCCAGCTCCTGAAGCTCTAGGTGGATCAGGCCACAGAATTGCACGGGTGTGGGTTGCTCTAAGTATGCCTTGGGGCTTGCCCCTGGGCCTATGCCAGCCTCAGTTCAGGTCCTAGTTTGCAGGGGCAGCCTGAGGGCTAGCTCTGTCAGATGAGCCATCCCTGGTTGTCTGCTTTGCTGCTTGATATATTCCAGAGTTTTCACCTAGGAGGAAAAAGACACATGTCTTCCTTCTGGGTCATAATCTTGGTACTCAGATCAGTAATGGGCCATTGAGTGGGTTTCAAGCTTTTCACCAGAGGGCAGGTTATGTCTTCTGAAAGTCATGGAAAGGAAAGCAAGTTGCTTCCGTTACACTCCTTTAAAAGTTATTTTGGCGAGGGCCAGAGAGAATACAACAGGGAAAGTGCAGCCTTGTATGAGGCCGACCTAAGTTTGAATCCACAGAACTATAAGGGTTCCTCTGAACGCTGTCAGGAGTAGCCTGACCACTATGGCTCAACTCCTCCCCGCAAAAATAAGTTCAAGAGGTACAGAGAGTTCAGGTATTGAGGGGACACACTTTACATGTACTACGATGGAGCCTCAGTTCCAGCATTGTAAAGCCCCTGAACACAACCGAGGTGGCCCTGCCACCCTCTGCTTCCCCCTCCTCCCTCCACCCCAAACACTCAGTACTGACTGGCCAGCTGAGGCTTCCAGGGATTCTGCCACACTTGGGAGCTGTCCTCAAGAAAATTCTATTTGTGGGTTGCTCAATATGATCTGAATGTTGGTATGTGTGGGATTTTCTCTGTTCTAGAACTTGGGGTCTGGTACCTTTGTAGAAGGAATGAAAGCTAAGGCCGCAGGCAGTCTGAAACAGCTGCACACTCAGTTTCCCAGAACCCCTGACTGGCACCTCACCATGATCCGGGGGTCAGCACAGCCATGCCGCTGTGCCAAGTGCCACAGGCTGACAGAGAGCTGGTTGAGCCGGTGGTTGCGCAGGTCGCCGTGTGCCAAGATGCTGTTGAAAAACAACAGGCCCAGCGAGCTCTGACGCTTCAGGGCCTGGAGAGAGAGAAGGGGCCAGGGCATGGGCTCAATCTGGTGGGTTTGCACCTTGCAGAGCTCCAGGCAACAATCTGGGTGTAGGAAGGCAATGATGGGTGGGGGAAACAGTTTCCTTCTTCCCCCAAACCTGATTCTCCAGACCTCACATTGGGCCCTGAGTTTTATGCAGTGTCCCCCCCACTGTTGGTGTCATTTTCCCCTTTGGAATAACAGGCCCACCCATTTGAGGAACTGTTACAAAGCGTTCATCTCTGCCTCCCATGAGCACATCCCTGGAGGTGCAGCAGAAGTGTGGGGATGCACTCAGAAGAAACCATCCCAGGGGGCTGGGAAGGCTCTTCACAGACCCAGAGTTGCCCTCTGGCTCTCTGCAGTGCAACTGGGAGTAAAGAGGCTGGGTGTCAATTCTTGTGCTTGAACCTTGGCCAGGAACAATCCTGAACACCAAGCAATCTGCTCCCAAGCTGGTGACCAGGGAAAACTGAAAATGCCAGACATGGCATCCCCATCACAGGATTTGTCTTAAAGGTGAAGAGTCGGGGACATGACGCAGAGGGGACAGCTGCCCCATATCAGTGCGGCCAAAATAGACGCCACATTCTGCAGTACAAGAAGGGGCTGAGGGCACGTTGAATCAGAGCACAGAGGAACAGTTCCAGGTGGGATGGGGGGTGCAGAGCCTCAGGTATCTGATGACACGACAACCCCCCCCCACACACACACACACACAGGGGTATAAAGTGCTAAAGTGTGGCTCGGTTTGTACACTCTAACTTCTGTGGCATGGGTATCCCGAGATCCTCTCAGGGAGTAACGTGATAAACCCAGAGGCCCAGCATCAGGGTTGACAGGTGGCTGGGGTTCAAGGCTTCTCTCCGGAGCTGCAGTTTTAGCAGGGATGGCAGACAAGCACACACGCACTTGCTGGTTTGGGCAGGATCATGAGCCCAGCACCCAGGAAAAGAAGCAGAAAGGTGCAGGTCAGGGACCTTCCAAGTAGTTCCTCAGGAACTGAGACTGAAGAATGAGCTGGAACAGCCCAAGATGCATCTTTCCCTGGTCTAGAGGAGCAGGAGCAAAGGCTGGGGAGATGGAAAAGTGATAGGGTGCATGGATGACTGTTAAGTCACAGGGCACCCACCTCGTCCTTGGCGAGGGCTTTCAGGTGCTCAAGGATCTGTGCCATCACTGTCTCACACAGCTTGGTGTTCTCGGCCAGGAACTTTGTGTCTCCACCATAAAGGCTGTCGTTGGAGTCAACTGAGAAACAGAAGAAGAGTGAGGTTTTGTTGGGCTTGCTGGGAAAGAATGGCAGGCAAAGGGAGAGGCCTGACTCCAGACCCAGGCAGTCAACACTGCCAGAGGGTTCGAGCCAGAGATCCAGGAGGAGAGGTCTTTAACATCACCCTTTGATGGAAGGGAAAGAAGGGGAGGTTCCGAGGCAGTCACTGAATGGGCTTAGAGCCCCCTCAGAGTGGGCAGTTTATGGGCTTTTTAAACCCAGAGGCTCTGACTTGAAGGTGGGCCTTGTAACTGCTCTATCTCTGCTCCCCCTCAGGGAAGAGCCTTCCCTTGAGAAAGCCCATTATGTGGATGTTTGTCTGGATATACTAAGGCCCTGAGTTGTGTAAAAGTCTAGCTGGGAGAGAGTAAGTTAAGCACCTCACCAAGGAATGTTCTTCCTCCCAAGGATTCCAGCTTCTAAGCAATAAACATGGTAGGTACGGGGAGTCGAGTCAGGGCTCTCAGTCTATGAGGTTGTGAACCCTAGAGCCCCATGGTTTTTCTCTTCTTTTTTGGGGGGGCCATACCCAGTGATGCTCCAGGGCTATTCCTGGCAGGACTTGGGGACTATAAGGGATGCTGGGGGATCAAACCTGGGCCAGCCAAGTGCAAGGCAAGCACCTTCCCTGTCTTATCACTCTGGCCCTATTAGTCTTTTCTCCTTTTTTTTTTTGGGGGGGGGGTGTTTGTTGAGTCATACACAGAGGCACTCAGGAGTTACTCCTGGCTCTGCATTCAAATTGCTCCTGGCAGGCTCAGTAAACCATATAGGATGCATCATCAGGGGATGGACCAGGTCCGTCCCAGGTCAGCCATGTACAAGGCAAATGCTCTACCGCTGTGCTATCATGCCAGCCCCAAATATCACAAATAGATGGAGAAGGAATGAAGACTCAACCCTTTTGGCACAACATGGTCCCCTTCCCGGACACATGCAGGGCAAATGCCCTGCCTACTGTGCTACTGATCTGACCTCAATTTGTCTCTTAATCCTTGTGGTGTCCCTACTTCAGGCCTGTTCACTTGGGGTTCATTCCAGAAGCATCCCAAACACTAGATTCAGTTAGCACAGCCCCCGGCTACCGGCCTGGTGGTTCCACCTCCAAACTCCTGTGCACAAGGCCAGTGATAGTAGTGAGGAAGGTTCTTGTCTTACAGGGGACTACCCTGGGGCCAATCCGAAGTATCCCATATGGTCCCCTGAGCACCA
The DNA here is from genome assembly GCF_024139225.1 of Suncus etruscus. Classification (NCBI taxonomy): domain Eukaryota; kingdom Metazoa; phylum Chordata; class Mammalia; order Eulipotyphla; family Soricidae; genus Suncus; species Suncus etruscus. Next base: position 56,515,187 of record NC_064862.1, on the reverse strand, counting down.
CCAGGAGTGATTCCTGAGTGTAGAGCCAGGAGTAACTTCAGAGCATCGCTGGGTGTGGCTCCAGAACTAAAGCCAACCAATAACCCAACTCCCAGGCGCCTGGCTAGGTCTTACCTCGGTCAATGTGGTAGAGGAAGGTCTCCTGGCTCATGGCAGCTAGCAGGTGCAGCACGCAGGTGTACAGGCGGATTTTGTCATCGCCGCCGCTCTCCCACGTGTAGTCCTGGATCACGTTGAGCAGCTCCCGCACCAGGAACAGGACCCCGTGCTCAGGGTGATCCTGGAGAAGAACCAGCAAAGAGTCAATTCTCCTTCCTAGGAACAAAGCAGGAAAGGGAAACACTGGAAAGGAGGAGGCAGGAGACAGAACCACAAATGGGGTGCACCCTGCCACCTAATGGTCTTACTGAGCATCAAGCCAAGAGTTGCCCTGAAGCTGATCTCAAACCCAAACATCCCACGGAAGACCAGAGCTTTCTGTTGCAGTCCTGGAGATGAAGTCTCCGTGGGAAGGTGGGAACAAACAGGAAGAGAGGCTGTACCCCAGGACTCGCTTCCTCAGCTCCAAGCATGGAGCCACCTCCTCTGGGTCCCCGGAATGAGAAAGTGGTGACAAAATGACAACCTAGCTGTGATGCCCATGCTTCTAACATGTCCTGTTCCTTCCACAAAGGGCCGTGGGCTTCATGGCAGAGGTGACAGAAGCCATCTCCTCCACTGAGTCGCCACAGGAGATTGTCATTACACAGGACCCCAGGGCAAATATAGCTTCTTATTGGAGATATATATTCATCTCTAGCAATGCCAGGAGTGATTCTCTGAACACTGCCAGGTGTGGCCCTGAAACAGATCTGAAATAAGACCCCTGAATACCACATCTCCTAATTCATCCTTTCTGTTCTCAAACCAGCATAAGAGTGAGGCTGTAGGGACGGAGCAGTAGGACAGCAGGAAGGGTGCTTGCTGATCCGGGCTCAATCCCCAGCATCCCATATGGTACCCCACGCACCACCAGGAGTGAACCGAGTGAAGGTCCAAAAGTAAGCGCTGGGCATTGCTGGGTATGTTCCCACAAAAAAAAAAAAAAAAAAAAGAGGAGAAATAAATAAAAAGAGCATGAGATGAGCCAGGCCAGAACCAGTCACTCCACAAAAGGATGATGGAGAACAGTTGGGTGTTGGGTTTCCCTCCCTCCTCTCCCTAAGTAGGACCCTTTCTCTCCCATACTTGCCCACACATCCCCCCAGAGGCCACTGCCTTCAGACTGGAGGGCTAGGGGGGGGTCAGGATCAGAGCTAACACATGCTCAGCATGAGCATTCCCTGGTCATCCCCATCTACCTCCCACAAACCCTGCTCTGGCTTTTGTCAGAGCAGCGGCTGCTGTCTGAGGAGACCTTATTTATCCCCTGCTCAAGTGCCCAACAACCCCTTGGTTTTTCTGTTTCTTTTTCTTCCCTTTGTAGAGGGGCCTGAGTAGAGGCCAGAGCCCGGGCTGACCGTGAGTGAATCAGATCCTGCCCTGTCCAATGGAGAGGGGCTTCCAGGCCTGGCCCCATGTGAGCAGTTGGATCCATGAAGACAGAAAGGACATTTTGGGGGCTCTTTTGTATGTGGAGAACCAAGGTGGTCCTGCAAACCAGGTCCTCAGCAGCCTGCAAACAAACTCCTAGGCTCTATCCTAGCCCTCACTTTTTTTTTTTTTTTTTTTTTTTTAGGTTTTTGGGTCACACCCGGCAGTGCTCAGGGGTTACTCCTGGCTCTATGCTCAGAAATCGCTCCTGGCAGGCTTAGGGGACCATATGGGATGCCGGGATTCAAACCACTGACCTTCTGCATGAAAGGCAAACGCCTTACCTCCATGCTATCTCTCCAGCCCCCCTGGCCCTCACTTCTTACAAGTGATAGATGAATCAGGGGGGTGAAGGGTCAGGGGACACTCTGGAGGTCATGGAGAGCCCCCACGATTTGGCAGGGCTGGGGTGAGTTCTCTGGGCACTGCATCCAGGCTGTCCCTTATGGGTTAGCGGGCACTTGGCCTCACAGGGTGGGCCTGTTGGGGGAAGGAGACAGTGGAGGATTGGGGTGTGACTCAATTATTATTACACAGGCCCCATATGAGCAAAGCCTCATGTGACCCCAGCACTGCGCTGTGTACATGACAGCAAGTTCCCAGAAACACGGGACACTAAGGATGAGGGGAGACAGGTAGGGACCCCCATGTCCATCATGGGTCTGTGAGGAGTCACAGCAGCTAAACTTACCCTTGTAGGGGTAAAGGAAATCTACAGGAGCTGCTGTAGCAAGGAGCCACGCTGTCTGGAAGCCTCACACTCTGGCCCTTGAGCTGCCAGGCCTGCTGCCCATTTCCAGAGCCTTCCAGCACCATCCGGCCTGGCTGTCTCCACACACAGCTGTTTCTAACTAGGTTATTTTGTTCTGCTCTGCACATGGTCAAATATACACTCATGAAATGCATCAAATGATCCGCCTTGGAAACAGACAACAATTGGAATGTTCCAGGAACTTCATTTCAACTCCATTTAAATGCCAGGGGTTGTATGTGTGTTGCGAGGAGGAAGATGGTCATCGCCCCTCTCAGGAGGCAGTCAGGGTAACAGAGAATGTGAAGGTTGGCGGGCAGGTATCCATCCCCACAAGGCTGCTCATCACCCAGGCAGGTGAGAGATTGTCTCCAACCCCCAAACAGGAGAGACAATGTCCTGTGCTCTCAGCTCACTGGTTTCCTAATGGTTTTATAAAACCCACTCAGCTACCAAGGTGCTTGCCTTGCTCCACACTGATTCCAATTCCAATGCCCAGCACCACACGGGCTTAGTCAGGGATCAATCACTCCTGCTCACAGAGCCAGAAGTGGCCCTCTAAGAAAACAAAACATCGTCATTCGATGGCTAAAGGCCCATGTTGGAGTCAAGGCCAGCACAATCTTTCAAAAAAAGAAAAAGGTGGCACTAGAGATACAGTGGAAAGGGCATTTTCCTTGCATGTGGCCGATCTAAGTTCGATCCCAAGCATCCCAATAGAATCCCTCAAGCACTGCCAGGAGTAAGTGATTTCTGAACACAAAGTCAGGAGTAAGCCTTAAGTATCACCAGGTGTGGCTTCAAAATAAACCAAACCCCTCAAAGGCAGAAAAGGTCCCAACTTGAGCTGGCACTGGGCGCTCCAGCAAGGGCGGTTAAGAGGGCCTCCCCGTTTGCTCCCACCTGTGCCATATTCAGTCCATTGGACTCCTCCTAACTGCTACCCAGAATCCTTGAAAGGGGCCTGTCTGGGAGAGCCGGCAGGAGCCAGCCAAGGCTTTGACTGCTCATTTGCTGTTTCTGGCCAGGACACTGGGCCACTCTGAGGCAAGTATCAAGAGGCCTGTGAACTCCACAGGGCCTCATCAGGGTCTTTGACCAGCACAATAGGACACCATTCTGGTTAGGCCGCTGGAGCTCCCAGGCCCCTCCAAGCCACTCGTCTTGTCCATGCTATGAGGAGCACAACATACCCCAACAGTGCCCCCTCCTTTTTTGAGGAAATGGTTTGGTGTGGTGATATCTAGTGGTGCTTGAGACACTAGTGATGCTGGGAATGGAACCAGGTTCAGCTCCATGCAAGGCAAGCTGGACTATTTCTCCAGCCTCCCCTCTTTTTTTTTTTATTTAACCTTTGGTTCATGCTTGGTGATGGTCCGGGGCTACTCTCTGGCCCTGCAGATACTGACACCAGCACCCCACTTCACAGATAAGGAAACTGGGACAGTGTTGCAAGTGGGTGAACTGGACTCCAGTAGGGGCATCCTTACACTGACCACCCCACCCCAACTCCAGCCAGCACCTAGGGCATAAGGCCAGGGCACATGGGCAGGGCAGACTAGTAAGTGGAAACCCGATGCGCTGTGAGGGGTCCCAGCAGCCCTGGAACCCCAGACCTACCGGCACTATGAGCAGAGTGGAGAAGAAGTTGAAGAGAAACTCGAGCAGAAATGGCTCTGATGGCCGCGTCTTCCCCTCCACGCTGATGGACTTGGGGACCTCAGGGACCAGGCTGATGGCAGCTTTGAAGAAGGCGTCAGCTGTGAGATAAGAGGGGCCCAAGGTGAACTCATGCTTCTCCCTTGGAGGAGCCCTGGGATGGAGGGAACTTGCCTCTGTCCTGCCCTTTTGGCCTTGGCTCTACACCACTGGCCAGAGACAAAGAGGGTGAGTTGTTTTTTTTTTTTAGTTTTTTTTTGGTTTTTGGGCCACACCTGGCGGTGCTCAGGGGTTACTCCTGGCTGTCTGCTCAGAAATAGCTCCTGGCAGGCACGGGGGACCATATGGGACACCAGGATTCGAACCAACCACCTTTGGTCCTGGATCGGCTGCTTGCAAGGCAAACACCACTGTGCTATCTCTCCGGGCCCAAGGGTGAGTTTTTATAGTAAAGAAAATCCAAGTCATGAGCAGAGGGTGCTTTTGACAGGGGTGCCCTGGGTCTCCTGTGCTCACATGAGGAAGCACAGCATGACCCACCTTACAGGAGTCCTATCACATGCTCCTTCCAGGGGCTGTATGCAAACCCAACAACATGACATCCACTACATGACGTGTCAGATCCTACCATGTAATGTGTAGAGTCCTACTATGTGATATGTGCAGATATTATGATGTGATGTGTAGATTTCACCATCAGGTATATATATCGGTCCTATCACATGATGTGTATATGAATGTGACATGTGTGTAGGACCTACTACAGGATGACCCACGTTAGCAATGCTGGATACTGGAGTCCCAATGTGTTAGGGGGGAGCTGCTGAAGTCCCAGGATGTTTGTGGGGGCTGTTGGAGCAGGTATTTATCCCAGGAAGAGCCAGAGAAGGTCAGTGGAACAGGAGAAAATGCCTCCAAAAACCACACATCACACAATATAGTGTGCTAGATATACTGTAAAGAGCCAGAGAAAAGAACCAGCACTGGAGAAACAAAAACTCCTGTATGCCCATAGGACTATAAAACACTGCAGCTGCCTTGACTCTGCTGGCTTCTCTAAGTGTTGTACAGATGACCAGCAGGCCCGGTGACCTTCCTTCAAGGTCCCAATTCCAGAGAAGTGAGAGCTGGAAGGCACAGACCTGGGTGGGATGGGAAACTCGGGCTGCAGTGTTTCCACCAGCCACACATGGCCTGAGTCTAACCCTAGATTACTGGACAGGCAGAGAGGGAGGGAGGCTCACACAGCAGCCCAGGAAAGGCACCAAGAATGGGCAAGTCCAAAAAACAAAATGGGGAGAGTGAGTGGAGAACTCCTCAAGGCTTTCATTTATTCTGGGGTCAGAGAGATATAGCAAAGTAGGAAGGGTATTTGCCTTGCACACGGCTGACCTGGGTTTGAAGCCTCCCATATGGTCCCCCAAACCTGTCAGGAATAATTTCTGAGCACAAAGCTAAGACAAACCCAAGCACTGCCAGGTATAGCTCCCCCCCAAAACAAAACCAAAAAAAGGGAGGGTGTTCTTTATGAGATGATGAAAAGTTCAGGCAGCAGACATGGGGTGGTGATGTGTCAATGCAGATGTACCAAATGTCACAGAGTTACAAGTTTCAAAATGGAAAATGGTTATAGAGGGGCCAGGGAGATGGCTCAGTGTACTGAGCATTTGCTTTGCAAGTGAAGCGCCTGGGTTCAATGCTTAGCACCACCTGGAACAAACCCCCAGCATGGCTGGCAGGGAACCACCCAGAAGCACCTCTGTGCCCTGGAGTCCGCTGGCACTGCAGAGAGTACCCAAATGCACAGACAGGAAAAAACAAGTCATATCTCTTCTCTCCTTATACTTGACTGCACGGATGGGCACTGGAGCACCATCAGCCTGGCACCTTCCCCGACCAAGTTGGGGGTGTGTGTCTGCTGTCTCCAGGGCTCTGTGTAGCTTGCTTTCCCCTGAAATGGGGTGAAGAGCTGCTTTTAGAAGAAATGAGATGCTTGGAACCACTTGGAGCCCGTTTATTTGTTCTATTTGTGTGGCTGTTACCAGGCGGCTCTGGGTGAGGTCCTATTCTTGGCTCCTTCGAGCCTGCCAGCCATCAGCTCCTCCTGGCACCCCACACCCTGTCCCCATTGGAAACAGGGGAGCAGAAAGAAACAGGGCGGCAAGGCTGGGGGCCACAGTACCCCATGGCATACTTTGGTTTCTATCCTCAGAAGACTCGCCCCAGATACTAAATCGCAACTGAGAGACATCTCAGATACTGTCTTAGGAAAGAGAATTGCAAATCCGGACTGTACATTAAGCCAGTGACGATCAGGGAAACCTCATCTGGCACTGTTTACACTGACTTCTTTGAAAAATTCTTTTATTTTTGGTTTCTGGGCCACACCCAGTGATACAATGCTCAGGGGGTTATTCCTGGCTCTGCACTCAGAAATCACTCCTGGCAGTGCTGGGGGAACCTACGGGATGTCGAAGATCAAACACAAGTCAGCTTCATGCAAGGCAAAAGCTGCACTATTGCTCTGACCTTGTAGTTAAACTTAAAGCCATGGAGACAAGGGCCGGAGAGATAGATAGCATGGAGGTAAGGCATTTACCTTTCATGAAGAAGGATGGTGGTTTGAATCCTGGCATCCCATATGGTCCCCTGTGCCTGCCAGGGGCAATTTCTGAGCACAGAGCCAGGAGTGGCCCCTGAGCACTTCCGGGTGTGACTCCCCCCTCCCCCCCAAAAAAAGCCATGGTGACAACTCAAGATCAAAAGAAATCATGCTTTTTTTTCTCTTTTTTTTTTTTAAAGACCAACTGGAAAAGGAGACATCAAATTCCAATTCACAGAGGCTAAGCATGTGCTTTGCACACAGGATGCATGGGTCTTGGAATAACCCTTGAGCACAAAGTCAGAAAAAGCCTTTGAGCATAGCCAGGAGTGGTCCAAAAACCACAGATAAGAAAAAAAAAATCCACATCTCAGTGGACCCATGTTGCAGATGGGAGAGAGAACACAATGGTTAGGGTGTTTGTCTTGCATACAGCCAATCTGGGTTCAATCCCCAGCATCCCATACAGTCCCCCGAGCACTACCACAAGTGACCCCTAAACCCAGAGCCAGGAATAAGCTCTGAATACTGCTAGATATGACTCTCCAAAAAAAAAAAAAACCAAACAAACAATAGATGAGTAGGAACAATAGTACAGCGGGAAAGGCGCTTGTCATGCATGTACCCAACTCAGGTTCAATCCTGGACATCCCATATGGTCCCCCAAGAACCTCTCAAAGTGAAGCCTGAGCAAAGAGCCAGGAGTAAGTCTTGAGCATCACTGGGTGTAGCCCAACCAAAAAATAGTCACAAATATTTATTTATTTAGGTTTTTGGGCCACCCAATGGCACTCAAGAGTCACTCCTGGCTCTGTGTTGAGAAATCGTTCCCATCAGGTGCAGGGGACCATGTGGGATGCCAGGAATTGAACTTGGATCCATCCCAGGTCAGCCACATGCAAGACAAACGCCCTACTGCTGTGCTATTGCTTTGGTCTCAAATAGTCACAAATAGATGGAGAAGGAATGAGGACTCAACCCTTGGCACAACATGGCCTCCCAAGAACCCCATAGTTGTATACACCACACTGTTGCCTTCCCAACTCAGCCAGTCAGCTGTCCTCATCCAGTGAGCTTGAAAAAAGAAACCTCACAATTTATTTTTTGGGGGGAGTGGGGGAATCACCCTGTGAATGCTGCAGCTGTATGAAATGCAAGCCATACACATTGGGGTAATAACCGTGCTTCTGAAGGCATCCAGCTGAGGTATTCTTGTTATAGTAGCTGAAACAGACTGAAACAGTCTACAAGGAAGACATGTTGGCACTACATGAAGTGTGGGGGCAGGGGACAGGGTTTAAAGTCAGAATCTCTCAGCTCAAATGGCCATGTCATTACTTGCCGAATACTACACTGTGTACTGCAAAACTTATTTCTGGGGTTGGAAAGTTTGCTCCATGGGCTGGAGCACATTGCTTTGCATACCTGAGCCCAGATTTAAGCCCTGGTCCTGCGTGGGCCTCAGCCAGAAAATATCACATGGGGCCGGAGAGAGAGCACAGCGGTAGGGTGTTTACCTTGCATGCAGCCGACCCAGGACTGACAGTTGTTCGAATCCTGGCATCCCATATGGTCCCCTGTGTCTGCCAGGAGAGATTTCTGAGCACAGAGATAGGAGTAACCTCTAAGTGCCGCTGGGTATGATCTCCCCCCCCCCCAAAAAAAAAAAACCCAGAAATGATCATGAGTGAACACTGTTCCAGGAGTTTCCCAAGTACTAGTGAGTGTGGTCCAAGAACAAACTAAAATTATTTTTGTACTGGAGTGGAAACAATAGCACAGTGGATAGGGTGTGTTTGCCTTGCACACGGCCAACCCAGATTCATTCCCCAGCATCCCATATGGTCCCCCAAGCCTGCCAAGAGTGACTTCTGAGCACAGAGCAAGAGTAAGCCCTGGGCTCTGACAAATATGGCTCAAAACCAAAAGAACAAAAATTATTTTTGCACCAGAGTATAGAGACTTAAAGGCTAGTAGGTTGTTGATACACTGTTCAGCAAACCAAGCATAAAGCCCGCCCAGGGGCCCCAGAATACCTTACTATTGCCTCCCCATCTCCCATCCTCATCTCTGCAGAACGTCCTAAAGTATGTGCCCTGCATCAACACAAGGTGAAGAGTCCACTTGGGGTATGCTGAGTGATTCTCAGTTCCAGTGGGGCCCCCCACAAGCCATGAGCCCTGGTCTCCCATCTCAATCACGTAGGCCCTCTCAAAGGATCCCCACACCTCATCCACGAGTTCCCTAACTGGCACCTGCAATTGCAGGCATACTATAGTGTCTCTCTGGGGCTGGAGGCCTCATGTACCTCTAATGGCTCCTCTGCAACTCTGCCTCTAAAACAGTTTTAGCTGTGCTGTGTGAGCACATGTTTCCTGCAGACCCACCCAACTGGGCTCAGGATAGAGTCAAGAACTGGTCTGCAGGGGTGCTGAAGAAAGGGTTAGGGCTATGCTATGCTCCTCGGCAGATTATAGGAGCCTGACCGAACTAGAGTTTCCCCCTCAGGAAAAAGATTACAAATCCTCTATCAAATCCTGAATCAAACCAAAAACAAACAAGCAAAAGAAACACACAACCAAAACCAAAAATCAAGCCAAAAAACAAACAAGCAAAAGAAACACACAACCAAAACCAAAAAAACAAACCCAAACCGGTTTTGCTGGGAATTCAGGGCTCTCATCCTAGGGCCCCAAACAAGCTTCTTCCCTTGACCTTCTGCTCACTCTTTCCAGATGTTTCTGCTGTTCCAACCCCCAGGCCTCCCTTTCACCCAGGAATGCTCTTGGCCTCGATCTCGCTTCAGCAGTCTTCCTCACTGCCCTCCCAGGCTTGTCATATTACTCCTCTTTGATTTTTTTTTTCTCTCCCCAGCCCACGGTCCTGTTTTCTTCTCAAAGATTCCTGGGTCCCTCACTCATTTCCAGTGCTGCCCAGGGTGACCCTCCCCCAACACACGCTCTCTGCAACCCTGAATACTGTGGGGTATCATTCTTGTTTTGGGCACTGGGCTTGGCTCACAGCTCCTCCCATATAGCAGGTCAAGGATGCACTAGCAGGATTCAAGCTCTGTGCTCTGTGGGCTCAGCCTGTTCATCGGCTCCCAGCCTGGTTCCTTAGGCCGGAATATAAACCCCAAGTGGCTGGTCATCTGTAACTGTTCCGCAAACATCACTTGCTGTGTCCACCATTGCTCAAGAAGCCTCTGGGTTTGAGAAAAGCTTCCCATCAAGCATGTGCTCCAGAGAGATTGTCATTCAATATGCCACATCTGCCAGTAACTGGGCAGCATAAGGCTCAGAGACTTGGGAGGAGAATAGAGGCAGACCATGTGTCCCTTACACGCTGCTTCTGACTCTCCAGAAGGAGACAATTCTCTCCATTTTCTCTCCACCAGCACCAGCAGCTCCTCAAATACAGGTGGTTCATAAAGATGAGGAGGGGGCACAATTTTATCAGCCCCTGATTTTTCCCTGTGCTGCAGGTCCCCAGGCCTTCATTCCACATGCCACCCCATGCTGTGGCTCTGAGCTTCATAAGCCACTTAAAGTAAGGCCTGGAAAGGACTTTTGCCTCCACCTGTAACCAGCTGATGTTGATCAGAAATACAAGAAATTCTCCACTGGTGTTTCCAATCAGTCCTTCACCAACCATCCATCCTTGATGGCCAGGTCAGCTATAGGGCAGCTCACACACTTGGCAAAGCCCAGACTCCCGGTCAGGAAGAAAAGCCCACAGTGCTTCACTGATTAGTTTATAGCACTACTACTGTGACGAGGCACTCAGAGAAAGACTGTGTGAGTGACCAAGTGACCCACAGGATATGATGCCCCAACTCTGTTTTGAGGGTGAGGAAGACCAGGATGGTTTTCCTATACTTCCAGCTTGTGCGTTGAACTTGGGCAGATGAAGATGAAAGAAAAGAAACAAGAAGTATCCAAAATGGGGGAGTCTTCTGTAAGGAATTCTTCCTAATGGTCATTATGAGATGTTTATTTTTGTCTTTTGGGCCACACCTGGCGATGCTCCAGAGTTACTCCTGACTCTGCATTCAGGAATCACTCCTGACAGTGCTCAGGGCCCATATGGGATGACAAGGATCTGATTCGGTTCAGATATATGCAAAAGAAATGCCTTCCCTGCTGTACTATCATTGTTCCAGCCCCCAAATAAGATGTTTTAACCAGCAGAGTTCCTTCACCACTCGCCTTCCCATCTCTAGAAAAAACAGGATTTTTACTCCCAGGATGATTCAGAAGCTGAGTCTGATGCCATTCCTGAGACGCCTTGGCCAAGGTTCTGTTCACTGAGCTGCTCAAGTGCTGTGGGGCATGTAAGTAAAGCCCATTTTCCTCTCGAACCTGGCTCTGGCCCACTGCCCCCACAATGCTGACAGGTCAATGGAGGTACATGTGGGCTGAACCAGCCTGGACACTGAGCTCAGAAGCAATGGACTCCACATTCAGGAAACACCTGACAGTCATCAGGAATGAGAGCAAGGGATGGGTCACCGATGCTGCATCAGTCCTGAGACCTCTGCAGTGCCTGGGCAAGAAGTGGATCTTTTTACCTTCCCAAGGTCACCCCAGACGCTCACAGTATCTTTTAGGACCACTGCTGATGGGGCCAGAGAGATAGTGCAGAAGAGAGAGAGTATTTGTCTTAAATGCAGCTGACATGGGTTAGATCCCCGGCATCCTATCAGTGGTCCTCAAACTATGGCCCTCGGGCCACATATTGTATTTGTATCTGTTTTGTTTCTTCATTGCAAAATAAGATATATGCAGTGTGCATAAGAATTCGTTCATAAGTTTTGTTTTTACTATAGTCAGACCCTCCAATGGTCTGAGGGACAGTGAACTAGCTGCCTGTTTAAAAAGTTTGAGGACCCCTGTCCTATATGGTCTCCTGAACACCATCAGGAGTGATTCCTGAATGCAGAGGTAGGAGTAGCCCTGAGCATCGCTGGGTGTGCCTCCCCCACCCAAAAACCCACCACTGTAAAACTAGGTTAAAAACTAGTGATGGAGCTAGAGAGATAGCACTGTGGTAGGGTGTTTGCCTTGCACATGGCCGACTTGAGATGGACCTGGGTTCGATTCCTGGCATCCCATGTATAGTCCTCTAAGCCTGGCAGGAACGATTTCTGAGCAAGGAGCCAGGAGTAACCCCTGAGCACCATCAGGTGTGACCCAAAAAGAAAAGAAAAACAACAACAAAAAAGAAACTACAGTGAATGGCTAGGGAGTCGATAGCACAGTGGGGAGGGTATTTGCCTTGCACATGGCCAACCAGATTTAGTCCCCTGCATCCCATAGGGTTCCCTGAGCACTGCCAGGAAGAGTGGGGCCCAAACCAAAACAAACAAGAAGAAAATACAGAAATAAAAATCAGAACAAGAGACAATCCCAAGACAAGAGTGGTGGCACAGCGGTAGGACGTTTTTGCCTTGTATGTGCTAACTTAGGACGAACCACGGTTCGATCCCCTGGCATCCCATATAGTCCCCCAAGCCAGGATTGATTTCTGAGCCCATAGCCAGGAGTAACACCTGAGCGTCACCAGGTGTGGTCCAAAAACCAGGGGAAAAAAAAGAGAAAGAGAGACTGTCCCAGAAAGAAAAACAATGGGAAAAGTGAATCAAGTTCCCCAGTGTAAATTATCTGTGCTGTTAAATCCTTTGTTGGGTATTTGTGAATCCAAGAACAGTCCCCAGAATGAGAAATTACTTCCCATCCCCTTGTCCCCTTTCGGGGGGAGACCTTAGTAATATTTATCCGCAGCAAATAATAATCCACACAGACAAGAAGGATAGGGTGTAAAAGATTGGGCAAAGAGAGGGAGAGAATCCTCTTGCAGCCTGCAGCTTTCGCAAAAGGACCCCTCTCCCCTGTCCATCAAGCTATTTATTGCCAACTCCATAGCGCCCCCACCTGGAAGGGCTAGGTGGGGCAATAGTCACAGAACAATCCTAAGGAAATATTTTTATATACAATAATTCCAAGAATAATCTTATGGAAACTTTTTCATATACTACAATTCCCCCTTTTTTTTGTAAAGAAACAATAATAATGTACAGAAGTAAGTAATATTTTTTATAATTATAAAAAGAACAACTAAGCAATGGTAAAAGAGTGGCTGTTTGCATAAGTGCATCACTGGAAAAAGTATAGAAAAATTTTTTTAACCTAACACAGGGTGTTCAAAACCAGAAACAGATGTAAAGGAATCAACTACAAGCTCCAGAGTAGAAAAAATCTACAGCGTCCAAGATGAACAATTCCGAGTAAGAATTCCCTTGGAAAAGCAGAAGTTGAATATGAAATTCCAAGATTCAGGACCTAATAGGCCATGGGGAGCTCCCGGGGCAATCACAAAGCCCGAAAGTAATTTGGAGACAGAGATCCTTAGATGAGATGCTCACAAGGCTTGTGTAGCAGGTGAGAAGAAACACATTTTCCATTCCAGTCCAGCTTGAGCAGAAGAAAGCCCATCTTTGGAGGCAGTGAATTAGGCCCCTATTTCGAAGGAAGAGGCACACACACTCCTGCACAATGGGTGCCATAGTAAAGAAGATCCATAGGTATTTGAACTCAATCCAAGAGGAATTCTAGTCCAGTCAGAAGTTCATAAGAGGTCCGAGAATGAAGAACCACGTACGGCCGATTATTTAGATGGGAGCTTAAGTTCAAAACCAAAACAAAATGCTTAAGGCAGAGAACCTCCCCGTGTAAATGAATAAATTGAGGGTCCATCCAAAATGGATAAAACCTCCTTTGCACCTGCTATTTTTTCTAATGATGCGCCCACGCAAAAGGCCAAAATACCAGACAGGATTACAATCTAGCAACTTATTTATGACAGTATCTAACCCCTAACCCAAAGTAACAAAAGTAAAATGGGTTTGAGTATAGGGTCCTAAAGGGACCAGACACATCCAGTCACCTCAAGGGGAAACAAGGCCAAAGAACTGACCAGTGACCAGTACACTTTGCACTTTGTTTCTCTTTAACATGGGGACATAGGGTGAAGATGGGGGGAAGCGAGAACCAGGAGGCTGTAGACTAAGTCCCCGATGTCCCACACATCTGAGCTGTCACTGAACCAGCTCCCATCTGTGGCCTTGTTGGTAGGGCCAGGTCCCAGGTGAGACGGACAAAGAAGAGTGATGGTGAGATCTGGAAGGCACAAGGCGCTGGATCGGGAGACGGCAAAAAAGGAATGGGGACGGGGTGGGGGTCAGGCCAGAAGTGCTCCATAACCCCCTGGCTCAACCTCATTTATTTTTAGCCTGATAAAGCACTTTCTTTTCTTTGGCCACAGCAACCGCCATATGCTGCTTGCAGACAGCATTATGTGGCTTGGAGAGGTTCAGCACCAAAGCATTTAGAAACCAAGTAAATGCCCCCTGCTGAATTATTAAACAGGAGGCACCGTCATCTGCCCGCTCCCCTGCAGGGCGGATAACACCAAGGGGTCCAGACTGTTCTTCCTGTATGCACATGGCTCACCCTGGGGCGGACCCCAGGCATCAGTGTCACAAGCAAAGTTACTCGGCTCAAATCACACTGTTCTTTGGAGCCACAAGTCTCTCCTAAGGGAGCTTCTGAGTAGATAAGGAAATGCAGATGCTCCCAAGCAGTGCTCAGGGAGCCGGGGTTATTCCTGGTGATACTTGGCCAATTAGGCTGGATGGTTCACTGCTCTGGCCAATTGGTCCTCAATTGGGGGACCCAGGCTACACCCAAAGATGCAGAGTCTGACCCTGGAGTATCTCCCCCATATCTTGGCAATTGTTTTGTGTTTGATTTATTTTGCTACATCTGGTGATGCTCAGGGCTGACTCCAGGCTCTGAGCTCAGTGTGGTGGTGCTCAGGGGACACTATGGGATGCCAAGGATCAAACCTGGGTTGCCACAATACAAGGCAAGTGCCCTCCTCGCTGTCCTATTGTTTGGGTCCTTTGTTTCGTGTTTTTGTTTTTTACTTAGATATTTTGATCATTAAAGTCTGATCACAAGTTTACAAGTGCCAGCATCAATGGCTTAGAATCAGGGGTCTCAAACTCAATTTACCTGCGGGCCGCAGGGGTGATCCTTGAGTGCAAAGTCAGGAGTAAGCCTTGAACATTGGGGTGTGTGACCCAAACAACTAAAACAAAACAAAACAAAAAAAGATTCCTCTAGGGCAGGGCCATAAAATGTTGTACGGAGGGCCGCAAATGGCCCATGGGCCTCGAGTTTGAGACCCCTGGTAGATGGATAGTAAGGACAACTCAGTACCACCCAAATACCCAAGATACCCCATCTATCACTATTCTTTTTTTTTTTTTTTTGGTTTTTGGGCCATACCCGGTGATGCTCAGGGATTACTCCTGGCTATTCACTCAGAAATTGTTCCTGGTGTGGGGGATTATATGGGATATCACGAATTGAACCAAGGTCCATCCTGGATCAGCTTCGTACAAGGCAAATTCCTTACCATTGTGCTATCACTCTGGCTCCATCTATCACTTTTTATGTCACTGCTATTCCACCGCATCATGCCCCCATATGTAATTTATAATCTCAGTTTTGTAATCCAAGGGCAAGGTTTTGACTTCCCAAACTGACGGGTCCTACCACTCTTTTCATTAAACAAAAAACAAACAGAAAAAACCCACTCAACCCTTCAACCCCCCTAGAAATCTACTTTCTTTAAAGGAACAAACTTTAAAGTGCCACCCAATTGTAGCTGAGGCTGTTACTCCCCCCCCCCCCGCCCCCATAACATTCTAGCCTGGCCACCCGTAGGGTGGTAACACTGGGAAACAGCCTGTAGAAAAATCCCCATGTTACACACAGTTGCTTCCCACCAAAAATTAAGTCCTCAATCCAACAGCAGGTTCTAGATTCTGACTTTAGGCAGAACAACACAACACAACACAAGAAAACCAAAGTGGGGGTTGGATAATAGATAAGACCAAAGCTCTTTCTGGCTATAAACAGATCATCAAACTCCTAACAATCAGGACTGGAGTGACAGTATAACAGGGAGAGAGCTTGCCTTAAACACTTTCAATCTAAGTTCCATTCCCTCTATCCCATATGGTTCCCCGAGCATCGCCAGGAGAAATTCCTGAGACCAGACCAGGAGACATCCCTAAGCACTGCCTGGTGTGGCCCAAAAACACAGAACACAGGAAACCAACATTCTGCACTCACTCATCTCACTCTTTCCAATCCACTCATTTCTCTGGGAAAGGTGTGAGATGGGCCCATAGACAGGACACTCTTCATCACACATTCCCACAAGGACCACTTAACCCCGCCAGTGAGCCTGAGATATACAGATCTAGGGTTCAAGGGAGAACCCTGGTGATACTCAGCCAATAAGGTTGGACACTCAATCCTTAGGGTCCAAGAATACAAAGCTGGGGGCCCAGAGAGATAGCACAGCGGCGTTTGCCTTGCAAGCAGCTGATCCAGGACCAAAGGTGGTTGGTTCGAATCCCGGGGTCCCATATGGTCCCCCGTGCCTGCCAGGAGCTATTTCTGAGCAGGCAGCCAGGAGTAACCCCTGAGCACCGCCGGGTGTGGCCCAAAAACAAAAAAAAAAAAAACAAAAAAAAAAGAATACAAAGCTGGGGTGCTTGGGGGGAATTGCATTAATTTTGGGTTTTTGGTCACACCCAACAGTGCTCAGGGGTTACTCCTAGCAGGGCTCAGGGTCCCTATGTGGTATTGGAGTTCATTTCTGCCCTTCTTCTGTAAAGGAATCTTTTTCTTTCTCTTCTGTGCTTCCTTCCTTCTTTCCTTCCTTACTATCTTTATCTCTTCCTTCCTTCCTCCCTCTCCCTCCTCTGCCTGATATTTTCCCTGATCCACACCACTCAGAGGAGACAGAAGGCTTAGCATGTACACACACACACATACACACACATACATACATAGACATATGTGTGCCTCTTGGAGAGACAGGCTTACCTTGTGAGAGGCACTGGTTGGCAAGGGCCACCTGGCCGGAGTGCAAGTAGAGGTTGAGGCGCGAGAAGATGCCCCCCAGAGAGGGAATGGTGATGAAGCAGTAGGCAACGCAGGCCTGGAAGAAAGCAGAGACTGAGTTTCATGTCTCATACTTGAAGTACAAACACTTGAGCTAGGGCCAGGCAGGGGGCTCAGCATCAGAGCATACTCTTCTTGCATGTGTAAGGCTCTGAGTTCAACTCCCCATACCCCCAAAACAAGTTCATCATCATCATAAAAGCAAGAACAACAATAATAATCACTCTCTCATTCTGAACCCCAATATTTTCCTCCTTTCTCTGCTTTATTTGTCTCTTTGAGAAGAGAAGGGAAAATAAGGAGACTAATGGAGCATAAAAAAAAATCCCTCAGCAATTGGGGTCATTAATAGTGGGAAATGCACACTGGTAAAAGGATAGATGTTGGAGTATCTACGAAACTCAGCCATCATGAACTTTTTAACTTTGTAGCTCATGGTGATTCAAACACAAAAAAAAAAGAAAAGAAAAAAAATATCCCTCATCCACTGTCCCAGGAAGCAAAGGGCTCATCCCGAATAGTGACTGGTTAACGGGAAGGGTTTTTTGGTTGTTGGTTTTTTTTTTTTTTTTTGGGGGGGGTCATACTCTGGCTAGGCTTGGGGTCAAATACATTCAATGCTCAAGATTAACATATAGCATGCTGAAATCAAATCAGGATTATTGAAGCAGGCAAGAGCCTCATCTTCTGTATTTCTCTGGCTCCAAGATGCAACTATTTAAATCAATGTTCTTATAATTACTTAAAAATATGCTAGCCAGGGACTAGAATAGCACAGTGGGAAGGGTGTTTGCCTTGCATAGAGCCGACTCGAGTTTGATCCCCAGCATTCCATATGGTCCCTTCAGACTGCCAGAAGTCATTTCTGAGTGCAGAACTAGGAGTAACCCCTGAGTACCACCAGTGTGCCCTCCCCCCAAATATGGCAGCCAGAGACCAGAGAAATAGCACAGCAAGGAGGGCATTTGCCTCGCATGCGTCCAAACTGGGTTTGATCCCCGGCATCCCATATGGTGGTCCCCAAGTGTGCCAAGAGTAATTTCTGAGCACAGAGCCAAGAGTAACTCTGAGCACCACTGGGTATAATCCAAAAAAGGGCAGCCATCCAGAGACCAACTGAAAAAATAAGAAAGATGGAAGCCTTTGATTGAAGAAAGAAGTTAATTAGAAAAGCCTGGTAGAGAATGTTTTATTTATCAATGCCAGCTTTTTGGTATTATTTCATTTTCCAAAACCCAGATAAAGGAGCTAGCCAGCCCAGGTTCAATCCCTGGCACCCCACATGGTCTCTTGAGCACAATCCAATGTGTGCTCCAAACAAAAAAAAAAAAAACAACCAAAACAAAATCTTGGATAAGGATTGCAAGAGGCCATACTTGTCTTTTTTATAAAGATCATGGATTTGGGACCGGAGAGATAGCATGGAGGTAAGGCATTTGCCTTGCATGCAGAAGGATGGTGGTTCGAATCCCGGCATCCCACATGGTCTCCTGAGCCTGCCAGGAGCAATTTCTGAGCATAGGGCCAGGAGTAACCCCTGAACACTGCCGGGTGTGACTCAAAACAAAAAACAAAAAACAAAACAAAAAAAAGTTGAAGGATTCAGGATTTGAAGAGATGATTCAAAGGCTGGAACGTGGGTCTGACCCCAGAGTCCTCGTGAGAGCAGCCCTAGAGAACCTGTAAAGTTGGGCATCAACACATCAACATGATTTTTTTTTTTTTTTTGGGTTTTTGGGTCACACCCGGCAGTGCTCAGGGGTTACTCCTTGGCTCTACACTCAGAAATCACTCCCGGCAGGCTCGGAGGACCATACGGGGTGCTAGAATTCGAACCACTGTCCTTCTGCATGAAAGGCAAATGCCTTACCTCCATGCTAACTCTCCGGTGCCTATATCAACATGATCAAAAGGAAAATAAGGCCTGAGGTTTTAGGCCCTTCCAGCCAAGCCCAAACCACGAAGCCCAGCACCATTGGCACAAAATCCTGCAAATCTATCTTCGAATCACCTCTCTATAAAGCACATCAGAATTAAAACATTTTGGATCATTTCCTTAGAAAACGGTAGTAAAACCCAACAGAGATGGGTGAGGAAAACACATCTGAAAAATCAATATAAAACCGGCTATGCCGTGCCTCGTTTTTCTGGGAAGAGCCATTTAGAGACTTACTGGCTAAACCACCTGCTAGAGGTCAAAGGCAGCTGGTCTCAGCTCTCAAACTTACCCGGACGAACGCAGCTGTCTTTCTGGAATGATTTCCCTTCATAACTTTCCTGGTTTCCATGGCCAACCGGTTCACGCTCTGAAGCCATTAATAGACAAAAGCAAGAAATGATAATAAAATGGTCACTGATTCCAGGTGAATGTTGGCCACAGATCTGGAACCCCTCGCCGCAGAAGTCAAGAAAACAAGTTAACTGAGACTAGGTCGGGCTCACAGCAAACCCTGCAGTGCTGGAGGGGTCTCCAGGGCTGATTTTCAGGAGATATCTAGGAGGGTAAGAAAGGCTTATCGCCCACCCCCAGCCTGTGAAAACTGAAGAATGCAAAGCAACTCCCAGGTACGACCACCGGCCTGAAAGCAGATTCCCACCACTTACTCCACAATACTAAGCAGAACCAGATGAGCCATTACAGTATCCCCAACACCAGGTGGGGCGCTCCCTCCACTCACTGCTGTGTCACCCAAGTTCTATAAGGTGGGTGCCAGCTCCTCCCCTCAACCTACAAACCTAGTCCCTTATTATCACACCTGCTGTGACGCTCAGGGGTTACTTCTGGCTATGTGCTCAGAAATTTGCTCCTGACTTGGGGGACCATATGGGACGCTGGGGGATCGAACTGTGGTCCATCCTAGGCTAGCACCAGCAAGGCAGTCACCTTACCACTCTGTGCCACCACTCCAGCCTCTTCTAATGTAATAAAGAGAATCATTATTTGTGTCTCTGGGACTGAGGGCAGCATGAAATGTTACTAACATAGCCATCCAGGGAAGCTGGGGTCTGGATTAGGCCAAAAGGGAGTCTAGATTGATACAGACTCTCTACTATTGGCATACAGGAACAAGCACAGACAAATTCAGAGAAAAAGATGCCAGCCAGGAGACCAAGCGATAGCACAGCAGGGAGGGCTCTAACCTTGAATGAAGCCTACCCGGGTTCAATCCCCAGCATTCCATATGGCTCCCAGAGCAACGAGTATCTCTGAGTGTGACCCAGAATGAAATATATATAAAAGAAGATGCCAGCCAGAGGCTTCAGGCATTGTAGGTTCATCTGATGGTGGGAGAAACCACCTTGGGCTGGAAGGACTCAGCGTGGAGCCAACACCAGGCTAGCACAAGCCGGGCAGACATTTAAGCAAGTGCATGCAGTCACAACCCGACTCACGTGGATGAGCTGCACCAGGACAGGCTCCAGGTTGCAGAACATGGACCGGGCCTCCACATAAAAGCTGAGCTGCTGCTCAAAGTCTCGGCCAAAGGACACCTGGAAATGGGAACAAAGAGGCTCTTTCCAGTGTGTTCTGTCTACAGGAGGCACATGCACAGGTGAAGGGCCTTCCCTGAGCTCCAGGGATTGTTGTGGGCAAGGGGCTAAGGGGGCCAAGGTATCCTAAATCCGGTAAAGGCGAAAATTTTAAAGGGTTGGCAAGTACATGTGTGCAGACACACACTCACACTCTTATTCCACTTGTTGTTTTTTATTCAGGGGCCACACCCGGCTGTGATCAGGATTTATTCCCAGCTTGTGCTCAGGGATCACTCCTGGTGGGACTTATACACATCTGTGGTACCAGGGAATTGAACCTGCTCAGCCCTGCCCACTCTCTCTGGAATATACCCTTTAGATTTGACTTTATTCAGCACTAGAAATGAACTCTATTATCAACACACACACCCATCCATGACTCAGGCCCTGGCTTGACACCCTCATAGGTGGTTTGGAACCTGTCACTGAAGGTGGGGTTTATGAAAAAGCTGGCAATGGTACAATATTTCTGAAGGCACACAAGTAGAAAAGAATTTTAAGTCAACCATGCTGTGGCTCTTACCAGTGATTGCCCGTTGCCTTTCTTGAAAAACAAAACAAAATAAAGCAAAACTGCAAGAAAAGACCTAAAGGGCAGATAATAAGACAAGCTGCTTCCCAGACTACAATTCTGGGAACTCACAAGTCGCATAGGTCTGATGCAGCTTTTTCACAACAGATGAGCATGGTTATTGGGAGCCCTGGGCATCAGGAATGGGGAGTGTCTCTCTAGGAAAGAGTTGCCTGTTTGTGTATCCTGAGGAGGCACTGCACTCTCAGCTCTCAGACACCCGCACTGCCCAAATCAGATGGGAGGACTGGCTTCTGATCCGCGGCCTTTTCTGTCCACAAGTGGCTATTTCCATTACAGTATTGGATTTCAACGCTTCCTTCCTCCCATTCTTTTCCATTAATGCCCAGCGGCTGTCAGACAAAGCCACAGTTGATAAACACCAGGTGGTCAGCCGTAAGTCAAGGACACGGCCGTGACCTGGGCAGAGCAGAGCCACAGGTCTGTTTCCTAACGGGGGAACCTAAGCTTCCTTCCAAACAGGTCTTTCACCTCGAGTCAAGGTATGGGTCCATCAACACCTGGTGGAGTCACATGGTCACTTTTGAAGCCATCAAGCCACTGTCACGGTCACCTGCAGTAAAAGCTAGTGGTAGCTCTGTGGACCAATTGGGGTGGCTGGGCTGGGAAGTCCAGCTCTAGGCTCCCTTGTTGGTGGTCTCTGCTTTGCATACTCCCTTCCCTTCCCAGGTAGAGAGGCCTGTGATTTGCTGTGGCCAATGGGACACAGCCCTGTTCACTGGGTTTCAGACACTTGGTCTTTGAAGGCCCAGAACCTTTCAGTGCCTTGACTACATAGGATCTCAGTGGAGACACTGCATGGTAAGGGGATATGGTGAGACAAAGGCCCAGGTGGCTGAGAAGTGAGTACCTCAACACCAGGCCAGCCAGCTCTTGGACCCCAGATATTGCTGGGATACCAGCCAGTGCTCGGACCTCAGACGTGCAAATTGATCCCAGGTCATCCTGGTCCAGGGCCAAACCATCCACCATGTATAGAAACATACACGGTCTAGAGAAATAGCACACGAGTAGCACGCTTACTTTTGCAATATGGCTGGCCCAGGTTTAATCCACCAGTACTGCACAGGTTCCCTTGAGCCCCACTGAGTGATCCATGAGTGCAGAGCCAAGATTAAGCCACGAGTTCTGCCAAGTATGGCACAAAACAAAACACGGACAAACACAAACACCGGTGTTAAAGGCTGCAGTCTGGTGTGCATGACGTACAGCAGAGATGATTAGCACATGTAAAGAGTGGGTCCTTGGCAGTTGGCACTCTGGCACCATCTTTCCTTCTGTAGAGGAACAGTATGCCAGCTCCTTCTGGGAGCCCCTTCTCCCTATTGTGTTTGATGTGCTCAATCCCTCTTCCCCCAGGAACCAGTGACCCCTACACCAGGGCTAGGAGGGAGACACAGAAACCTGAGTCTGTGGGCATCGAGCCTACCTCGGGAGCATCAAGGGGCAGTGGCCAGGACAGCAGATTCCAATGAGATGGGCGTCCTTGGAGAGCTGCAACCTGAACTGTCTGAGTTCAGGGGGAGCCCCATGTGCACCTCTCTACCCCCTCACCCATAGAGAGAAGGTTTCTAATCCCATCTTCTCTCAGCAAAGATAGAAAGGCCCCTCGGGAAGTGGTGCTAACTGCTTTCACTAGGAGGCCCCACAAGTCACGGCCAAGCAGTCTCCCCTCTCCAAACACAATCTACGTCCTTGTGCCCTCACCATTTTTATGAACCCGTTGATCAGATATGCCAGCATCCTCTTCTCATCCTCCAGAGTGAGGGCACTAGAAGCAATTGGACAGCATCAGAGAAGGGTATACAAGGGAGAGAGACGTATCACTCAGCACCGTGCAAATGGGGGAGAAGACTGAGCATTTCCTAAAGAACTTCAGAGAGATAGCACAGCAGGGAAGGTGCTTGACTTATGCACTGTTGACCTGGGTTCGATACCCGGCATCCCATAGGGTCCCCAAGCCTGCCAAGAGTGCTTTTGAGTGCAGAGCCAGGAGTAAGTCCTGAGCACTGCTTGGTGTGGCTTCAAAAGAAACAAAAGCCTTCCAGTTGGGCCAGAGAAAGTATAAAGATTAAAAGTTTGCCCTGCATACTGCTACTCCAGTTTAAATTCCAGGCACAGCTAGGGGGGTCACTTGTGAGCACAGAGCCAGGAAGGGTCCCTAAGTGCTACCAGGAGTGGGCACCCCTCCCAAAAGAAAAACCCTAAAACTTCCAATGGACAGTGTCTTTTGATGAAAAATCTACATCTAATTCGACAAATTGTTTCATTCAGGAGCAATAGCACAGCAGCATGGCGTTGGCCTTACTCGGCCAACACAGAATGGACCCCAGTTTGATTCCTGGCATCTTATAAGGTCTCCCGTGCCTGCCAAAAGCGATTTCTGAGATCAGAGCCAGGAGTAACCCTGAATGCCACCACAGGTGTGACCTCCCCCCCAAAAAAAACTCTCCCCCCAAAAAAAAACTAACAAAATGTTTCTTTGCTCTTTGAGAGGTAGTTCTTTTGTTTGTTTGCTTCCGAGTTTGGAGGCCACACCCTTTGGTACTTGGGGATGTTTGCAGCTCTGTGCTCAGGGCATAAGCTATCTCTCAGGTCCTCCAATTTGTATCACCCACATGGAAAGCAAGTACCCTGCCCATTCTACCATCTCTCTGGCCCCTACTGGTTACATTTATAATAAAATGACTAGGTATTAAAGTTGAAAGCATGAGGTCATTGTGGAAAGATTGCACTAGTGAAGGAGGGTGTTCTTTTTTATAACTGAAACCCAACTACAAGCAGTTTGTAATCATGGTGCTTAAATAAAGGTATTATTAAAAAAAAAAAAAAGAAGAAGAAAGCATGAGATCATTTAAAAGAAGATCCTAGGGGCCAGAGGAATAGTACAGCAGGTAGGGTGCTTGCTTTGCACACAGCTGGTTTGATCCCCGGGAATCCCATATGGTCCCCCTGAGCCCTTCGAAAAGTGATCCTGAGCACAGAGACAGAAGCAAGCACTGCTGAGTGTGGTCTAAACACCACCACCACCAAATAAGAAGATTCTATATTTCAAAGGAAAAAGAAAACTGAAAACTATAGTACATCTTGTTACTGGCTAAGTTCTACAACAATTTTCTCTATTCTTCTAAGAGTCCCCAATAAATCAAACTCTTTTGTTTGAAAAAAAATTTGTTGTTTTGCTCTTTGGGCCACACCCTGTGACACTCAGGGGTTACTCCTGGCAATATGCTCAGAAATTGCTCCGGCTCGGGAGACCCTATGGGATGGCGGGGATTGAACCAAGGTACATCCTGGATCGGCCGCAGGTAAGGCAAACACCCTACCGCTGTGCCATCGCTTCAGCCCCTGAAAACTCTTGAGACTAAAATTGTAGCCAATAAGTAAGGACTGTTCCAGAACCTGAAAATAAAAATACTTTCCACAAAAATAAACGGCCTTGAGTGCCTACCTGACATCTGCTTCAAAGGCCTGGCTGCTGGGTGACCCAGTCCTGCAGGTGAGTCCTGCAGACTCTTAGGCCATATCAGAGGACAGACAAACACTGTGCAAACACTCTGGAACCACGATCCAAATGGCCTCGTTCCCACACTCCCCGCTGCTCTCAGGAAACCTGCACACACCAGCTCCAAGTTCCCTTTGATAAAAACCCCCTTTTCTACTCTTGGCAGAAATTCCCTCTGAGAAAACATCTGCCATCTCATTTTTTTTCAGTCTCCCACCCAGTGGGGACTGGAATGTTCTCATTAGCAAGAATCCACTAAGAATAAAATCACAGCATTCACAGTGGCAGCTTGGAACCAGTCAGTCCTCAACATCCTGTTCTGTGGATTGGAACCACGTTAACACCTGGTTGCCCTCTCGTGCGCCTTACTTCACAGAATCATGCATGGTCTTGCAGACGTGCAGAAGTGCATTCAGGATGACGGGGTCCTTGGTGGGCTCTTGCTGGTGCCTGGGGACACAGAAAGATTGCAGTAAGAGAGAGCTCTAGTGAGCGCACTGGAAGCTTACAGCTTCCTCTCACCTCAACCTCTGCAGGAGAGAAGCAGCATGTTTGCAAGCATATGGGGCTGCATTCTGGTTTGCTCTGAATAATTTCTTTAGAGAGGACAAACTGGCTCTTCTACACACAAGTATTGTGACCTTGTCTAGGTGCAAAAATTGTGTGTGGGGAAAACACTTCCATTTCCTGAACCAGGCCTAGGACGAACTTGCAGACTGTGTCTTGAATCTTCTGAAGTTGTCACAGCTTGACACACCAGGTCAGGTGCCAAGCATAATCATTCAGTGGCTTTTCAAGGATTAGAAAGGAGGCTCTTGCTGAAGCTATAGCACAGTGGTAGAGCATTTGCTTTGCATGCGGCCAACACAGGACAGACCCGGGTTCAATTCCTGTCATCCCATATGGTCTCCCGAGCCTCCCAGAAGCGATTTCTGAGTGCAGAGCCAGGAATAACCCGAGTGCTGCTGGGTGTGACCCCAAACAAAACAAACAAACAAACCAGAAAGGAAGCTTTTGGAACAGATCTATTTGCTTTTGTTTGGGGATCACTTATCCTGGTGCTCAGTGGTACTCTGGGGACCAGAGCACAAGGTTCAGTCGAGCTCTCTCTGGTCATCTAATAACAAATCTTTCTTGTTTTATTTTGGGGCCATACCCAACTGTGTTTGGGCTTTAATCCTGTCTCTATGCTTAGGATCATTCCTGGTGAGCTTGGGGGACCATGATGTGGTGCCAGGGATCAAAGCCAGTTGGCCCAGAGCAAAGCAAATGGCCTCCCTGCTGTGCTATCCTTCTGGTCCCCATAATAAAAAAATTTTATGCAAGTCAAGTTTGTGTGTTTGTTTAAGCTTACGGAATTAATCTTTCAGAGAGAATGAGGAAGCTTAATATATTCAAGTAACCCATAACTTAATTTTCTGAATTGTGGTTACATGAATTCCATCTAGCCTTTTTGTTTTAAGCCACATCCAGCAGTGCTTAGGAACTACTCCCAGCAGAAAAGGGTGGGGGTGGGGGGACTGGGGAATGGAAAACATGAACCATATGGTGCCAGGATTCAAACTCAGAGTTTTGCAAAAATGCAAAATATGCACTCCAGACCTCTGAGTTATCTCCCCAGCCCCTTTACAAGGTCTAAAATAATACTGATGCATTTACCATGTAATGTGATCTAAACTTTTTGAAAAACTTGATTTTGTCTAAGAAATAAGATGTAGGCAATCCCCAATGAAACTAGCTATATATTATATTAACAATAATAAACTGTATTATATATACATATATATATGTATATATATATATAAACTTTAAAATACACCACTCATGGGCTGGAGAGATAGGACAACAGGTAGGATGCGTGCCTTGTACGTGGCCCAGCAGTGTTCCATCCCTGGGACACCAGATGGAGTCTCTTAAGACTGGCTAGGAGCAATCCCAGAGCACAGAGCCAGGCTGAGTCACTAATTTCGTAACAGCAAGTTTCCTTGGGGCAGAGAGCCCAGAGCTCCTGGAGCAGAGAGTTACACTTACTTGATAAAAACTTCCATGATGCATTTGCACACCTCTACCCGCACGCTCTCTTTCTGGAACATGTCCAGAAATGGCAGGAATTTTTCCTAAACAAACAAATAAAAAAAGGTATTCTGCATGCAATTTACACGTTACGGCA
Organism: Suncus etruscus; assembly: GCF_024139225.1. NCBI lineage: Eukaryota > Metazoa > Chordata > Mammalia > Eulipotyphla > Soricidae > Suncus > Suncus etruscus. Next base: position 56,488,759 of record NC_064862.1, on the reverse strand, counting down.
GGAAATTTGGCAGCCCCATTCTTCCTATCCGTGCGATTTTATTTGTGGTTTTATTTTTCAAATGTGGTTCCAGTAGTAATGCTTCAGTAGTTCAGATGTAATAACCCTGCCATTATCAATATTGTCAATCAAGGTGCCAAAAATAAAATTTAAAAATTAAAAAAATAATGACAGGCAGGGCCGGGAAGGTGGCGCTAGAGGTAAGGTGTCTGCCTTACAAGCGCTAGCCAAGGAACGGACCGCGGTTCGATCCCCCGGCGTCCCATATGGTCCCCCCAAGCCAGGGGCGATTTCTGAGCACATAGCCAGGAGTAACCCCTGAGCGTCAAACGGGTGTGGCCCAAAAACAAAAAAAAAACAAAAACAAAAAAATAATGACAGGCAGAGATTTAGGCTTAGGACTCCATGAAAGCACTGCTGAGACAAGGGAACCTTTGAGGCACAAATGTATTTTCAAGGGGATTAAAAAGGGTTTTTAGGAGCCGGAGAGATAGCATGGAAATAAAGTGTTTGCCTTGCATGCAGAAGGACAGTGGTTCGAATCCCAGCATCCCATATGGTCAACCGTGCCTGCCAGGGGCAATTTCTGAGCATAGAGCCAGGAGTAACCCCTGAGCGCTGCCAAGTGTGACCCAAAAGCCAAAAAAAAAAAAAGAAAGAAAGAGAGAGAGAGAGAAAGAGAGAGAGAGAGAGAGAGAGAAAGAAAGAAAGAAAGAAAGAAAGAAAGAAAGAAAGAAAGAAAGAAAGAAAGAAAGAAAGAAAGAAAGAAAGAAAGAAAGAAAGAAAGAAAGAAAAGAAAGAAAGAGAGAAAGAAAGAAGAGAGAGAGAAAGAAGAGAGAGAGAGAGAAAAGAAGAAAGAAAGAAAGAAAGAAAGAAAGAAAGAAAGAAAGAGAAGAAAGAAAGAAAGAAAAGAAAGAAAGAAAGAAAGAAAGAAAGAAAGAAAGAAAGAAAGAAAGAAAGAAAGAAAGAAAGAAAGAAAGAAAGAAAGAGAAAGAAAAATGATTTTTACTTACCACAGAGAAAAGCACTGAGAAGTCATGGAAGTGAGTAATCACTTTTTTAATTATTGACTGAAGCTGCAAAACAAGAGAAAACAAACAAACAAAAATAAGTATATGAGTTCCATAAAATGCAGGGCAGGAATCTTTTCAAACTGGCATTCCTGAAGGAGAAAACAGAAGCGAAATTGGTCAGTTCGGCTTGGTCTCAGCCCGAGTGGACCCTTCTAGTTTGGAAAAGAAAGTTCTCAACCTCAACTTCCTTTTATGTTAATGGAAGCAAAGTAATTTTGACCCACTAAGATGTTACCATGAGAAGATTCCTTTAAGAGCCAAGGACTGTGCTAGCCCTATAAGCTGCACCTGGAATCAGCTGAGAGACTCATGGGCCACGCAAACATCTCCAGAGAGTCCTCCAGGAATTGGGGAACACAGCTAGAAGTACTAAGATGGAACCAGGGTCTACTACAGGCAAGGTACAACCTTTAACCCGTGAGCCATCTCACCGATGACTCATTTTTGCTTTGTTTCTGGTTCTGGGGTTTTTTTTGGAGGTCACACCCTACAGTGCTCTGGGCTATCTTCTGGCTTTGCATTCAGGAATTGCGCCTGACAGTGCTCAGGGAACCATATGGGATGCCAGAGACCAAACTCAGTTGGCTGTATGCAAGGCAAATGCCCTAATCACTCCAATCCTCTCTGGCCCCTCTTGCAAACTTTTTTTTTTTTTTTTTTTGGTTTTTGGGTTACTCCTGGCAGGCACGGGGAACCATATGGGATGCTGGGATTCGAACCACTGTCCTTCTGCATGCAAGGCAAACGCTTTACCTCCATGCTATCTCTCTCCCAAAACTTTGTTTATTCATTGATTGGTTGGTTTTTGGGCCACACCCAGCAGCACTCAGGGGTTACTCCTGGCTCTGCACCCGGACAGGCTGGGGGAACTATAGGAGATGCTGGAAATCGAACCAGGTCCCTCCTGGTTTGGCTGCATGCAAGGCAAATGCCCTACCGCTGTGCTATCTCTCTGGCCCATACTTTTTGTTTATTAAACAGAAAATAACTTCCTCCCTTTCCCAACTCTGCTTATTTCCTCACTTTTTTGGGGGGAGGGGGTTCACACCTGGCAGTGCTCAGGGTTATTCCTGGCTCTGTTCAGAAATCACTCCTGGCAGGAATGGGGGACCATATGGGATGCTGCGATTCAAACTGCCATCCATCCTGGATCGGCTGCTTGTAAGGCAAACGCCCTACTATATGGTGCTATTTCTCCGGCCTGTTTCCTCACTTTTTAAAAGTGGTTTCAATAAAAGTTAATTTTAACAGAAAATTAAAAATTATGGGTGGGGTGGCAAGAACCAAGCACATTTTCTCAATGAAATGTTAAATGGGCCCCTGGTTGCTGTCAAGAAAACTCATTCCTATTAGAAAAATGTGCTGCTTTCCTGCAATGGAAACAGCAAAGTCCAAAACAAGGCTAACCCCTGAGCACTTCTGGGCACCTTGACACCACAAAGCCCCAGCAGCATCCTTCATCTCGGGCTCTATTGGCTGAGAATCCCTCGTGGGACCCCAGGCCTCCTGAGCACCACCCCAAAGGCCATAAAGAAGAAAGGGCCACACTTCATGCCTAATCTTGCATCAATAGGAACACTGGGAGACATTGCCAAAGCACCCCATTAAAACAGTTCCCAAAGCATCCCCTGGGCAACCAGTCCCTTTTGAAAAAGATGCTTAATAATTTGATCATTCCCATAACCTTTCTTGATTAAAAAGGCGGGTATTACCTCCAATGCTTCACTACAAAAATCCTGAGATGGAAAATTCCAAGGCTCTGCAACAATTAGGGTCTATTTCTTACCAGCCTATATATGGGAAGGCTTTCCCTACCTTTACTTCAGGGGTCTCCAACTCGAGGCCTGCGGGCCATTTGCAGCCCTCCGTACAACATTTTGTGGCCCTACCCTAGAGGAATTTTTGTTTTATTTTGTTTTAGTTGTTTGGGTCACACCCCCCAATGTTCAAGGCTTACTAATGGCTTTGCACTCAAGGATCATCCCGACTTTGCCTCCTGCAGCCCCCAGGTAAATTGATTTTGAGACCCCTGCTTTACTTCTTTCCTCACCCACCCATCCAGGTGTCTGCAAAGTAGAATTTGCAACACAAACTGCTTATCTTGACACTGTATTTGAAATCCCTTTAAACTTGCAGAGAAACTGAAATGTCAGTACAAAATAAGTCCCTTTCCCAGACTCCACCACTTTGCACATTTTGCTAGTCTTTTTTTGCTGGTCCTTACTACAAAAGAGCACTTCACTCACCCACTGAGCTATGAGAGTCCTCTCTCCCCTATTTCACTGGTATTTCCTGAGAATTATCCTACTCTTAGGCACTTCCACACTGCTGTTAATAAATTCAGAAGAACGAATACTGATCACTGGTATAGCAGTTGAATCTATCTGCCCTTCTTCCAAGCTTAGCAACGATCTCAAAGCAAATAATTCTTGCGTCTTTCCTTCCTGTCAGAACCCTCACAAGCTGCACTTACTCCTCTCTTCAGTCCAGAAGCCAGTGAGGATCATGTGCTGCATTTAACCTCCCTGCATCTCCCTATGGGAATCTCATATGCTTGGATTCCTGTTAGTCATGGCAGTGAGATTCTAGAAGGTTCTGGAAGCCCAGTCCGCTAGGTCCTCCACGAGCCTGACTACAGGTTCTTTGTGATGAGGTATAGGGTCTGTATCTGAAAGGCTCCTAGATGGTGCAGGTCTTTCCCAGACACCCCACCTGCAGTCTCATGGGAGGTCTACCTATTCTTCATTGGAATGGGAATTTTTGGAGAGCGTGTCAGGTAGTGCAGCCAGACACTTGCAAGTGACCCTCAAATATTCTGCCAAACCTCCTCTGGGTGGGTGCATGCTGCATGTCAAGGGGACCGGCAAAGACTCAAGGGCAGTACCGGCATTCGCTGAGTCTAAGAAAGGGAAGTTCTCAGAGCAGATCTGTCAACTGTTGGATTAGCTTCCTTCACCAAGGAGTGAACTTCTTGGGTAAACAAAGGCAGCCTGACTCTCAAGGCAGCAGGATCCCATCGGTTAGACCCTCGATGCTGAGAGGGTAATGCCTCCCCCCACAACACACACAAGACTGAGCTGCAGGAAGAGAGTGAGGAACCAAGCCCAGGATTAATCTGACTTCACAGCCTAAGCATGAAGATTCTGCCTAGCAAAAAGGAACGAACCCACGCTGTTGGCAGAGAAGCAATACCTGAGGGTAGGAGTCTTCGAAGGCTCGATCAGGAGTTAAGTGTTTAATGACGTCAGCCAAGACCGTGTTCAGCTCTCGCTTCTAGAGGGAAGGTAGAGAGAAAGCAGGTTGGATGACACTGAGTACCGCTACCACTGAATCTACAACTACTTGGCCAGGAACACTATAGAGGAATAGCCCAAAGGAGCACTGCTGAGACCAGCCCCGGGCAGGGACACATGGGCACATGGGCTGTGACTCTGCCAGCTGCCCCACTCACCGTGAAATGCTTGCAGGTGTATTCAACCCATACCTCGGCACAGTTCACATAGTCCTGCAATGAGAATGTTCCAAGTCTCCACAAAATGGTCAAGAACATTCTCTGGTCTCCACAAAACAATCAGGAATGCTCCCAGGTATCCACAAAACAAAAAAAAAAATTTACGATTATTTGGTAGGTGTTTGGGTTTGGGCTACCTGGCAGTTCTCAGAACTTACTCCTGGCTCTGCACACAGGAATCACTCCTGATGGGCTCAGGGGACCCTTATGGATGGTGAGAATCAAACCTGGGTTGGTTATTTGTAAGGCAAGAGCTCTCCCCACTGTACAACTGCTCCAGCCCCAAGAATGTCAGATATTTGTGACCTTTTACTAGGTGTGGCCCAAAACCCAAAATAAGTAAATAATAAAAGTAGACTCCTTTAAGATTTGAGAGATAGTAATCTCTCAAAGGGGTTCAGGCATTTGCCTCAAATGTGACTGATCCTGGTTTCACATCTAAACATTGCCAGGAGTGACCCCTGAGTACAGTGCTAGGAGTAACTCCTGGAACCCACCACTGGGTGTGGCTCCAAAACAAACAAACAGACCAAACCCCAAACAGACCATTCTTTTAAAAATTATAATCAGTGGGGGGCAGAGAGATAGCACAGTGGTAGAGTGTCTGCCTTGCAGGTGGCCAACCTAGGACCAATGGTGGTTCAAATCCTGGCATCCCATATGGTCCCCTGTGCCTGCCAGTAGCGATTTGTGAGCAGAGAGACAGGAATGACCCCTGAGTGCCGCCGGATATGGCCCAAAAACCAACCAACCAAAAAAAAAAAAAAAAAATTATAATCAGTGGGGAACAGAGAGATAGTACAATGGGTAGGGTGCTTGCCTTGCATATGATCAACCCAGGTTTGATCCCAAACATCCCAAATGATCTTGTGAGCACCACCAGGAGTGATTCCTGACTACAAATCCAGAAGTAAGCCCTGAACACCACCAGGTGTGGCTCAAAAATTAAAAAAAATTGTTTTTAATTATTAGCAGTAACGTTGGTATTATGAACCCAAAGCAGGAGAGCTGAGGCTCCCTGGCACCCACCTGTGGATTCTTCAACTTTGTTATCACTTTCCAAGCTTCATTGAGAATCTGAAGTCGGTCACCCTCAGGAGGATCAGCCAAGGCCAAGTTTAACCCCAGGGAGCGAAAAAGAAGATGCTAAGAGATAAAAAAAAAAACAAACTATGATGGGGGGGGGGAGGGGATTTTCCAGTTAGGGGAGCCTAAGTTGGTGGGAAAGGCTGCCCCATGGAACTCATCATGAGACAAATTTTGCAGAGACCTCATTCTACAGTTCTCTCCCGGATGGGATCCCTCTCCAGTTACACTGAGAGGTTCAAATTGAGAGCCAGCTCTGGGCACTGGTTCAGTCTGGGCACTGGTTCAGTCTGGGAGCCACCAGATTCTGTTGGACAAAACTGCCCATAAATAATGAAGGAAGAGCTATTTGTAGAGCAGGGAGGCCACAGTGTCTGTCTCCTCTCTGCCGCAGAGGGAACTGCTCAGAGTGAGGACTCAGATGACACATGGCCAACAATCCCCAATACTAACTACTCATGTCCCATCCAGCTCTATCCGTTCTGCTGTCCATGCTGTATCCAGCACTGGCCCCTTTCCTTGAGAGCTCGAGTGAGCTCACCTTGGGGAAGCCGGACTCTTCGCACTCTTTAATCATACCGATGAAATCCATGGACCTGGTGGCAATGAACTCGGCCCGGAAAGCAGACATCACGGAGTTGAGCAACAAGGCACTGGAAGACACATACACAAACAGTGGGGTCCCCTAAAGAGGAGGTGCTGAAATCTGAGGGGGGATCATTGCCAGGAAGAAAGTTTGACCATGTTACAATGGAAAGGTAGGGAAAAAAGTCACCTAATGAGACTCCTGGGTGCTGAGTGTCCCATTTGGAATCTGATCAATGTTGAAATGATAAGTAGGTAGGTGGGTGGTGGGTGGATGGATGGGAGAATGGATGGATAGATAGATGGATGGAGAGATGAATGGTTGAGTGGATATATAGATGACTTAGTGGATGGGTGCTGGGTAGATGGGTAAATGGATGGATAAATGGAGAGATGGATGGTTGAGTGAATGAATGGATATATGGGTAGGTGGGTAGATGAGTGGGTGAAGGATGGGTGAGTAGGTGGATGGAAAGATGAATGGGTGGGTGAGTGGGTGGATCAATGGATGTATTGGTAGGTGATAGATAGATGGATCACTGGATGGATTAATGGACAGATAGATGAATGTACAAAAGATAGAAAGGTATATGATGGGCCAGGAAGGTGGTGCTAGAGGTAAGGTGTCTGCCTTGCAAGCGCTAGCGTAGAATGGACCGTGGTTCTATCCCCCAGCGACCCATATGGTCCCCCCAAGCCAGGAGCGATTTCTGAGCGCATAGCCAGGAGTAACCCCTGAGCGTCAAACGGGTGTGGCCCAAAAACCAAAAAAGAAAGAAAGGTATACGAGTGGATAAGTGAATGAGATGATAAATAGAGGACTAGATGATTGAATAGCTGGCTGGCTAACAGAATAAATGAATAAATAGTTGGACAGTGAATGGATTCATGGAGAGGTTGATGGGCAGGCATGCAAACACTGCCACTTAAACCAAAGTCCTGAAGATTTTAACAGGCTGGTGCAGCAATGAATCAAACAGTAAGAAACATCACTGGCACAAGCTGCAGATAAGCAGCCATCTCTCTCACAAACAGTATTGTCATGGGTACCAGGGGCCTGGGAACAAAATCCAATGAATGTCTCTCCCCCTGAGAGCTAAAAGACCAACATCTGTAAGACCAGTCTCAGTTCCTTCTGGCCCTTCACTGGCTGGAACCACCGGGAAAGGACCCTTCCTCTAGCCATTTCCCAAAAGAGAAGCCAGGGCAGAGAGGTCAGGTATATGAGCCAATGTCACCCAGTTAAGGAAGAGTGAAACTGCGATAGGCCACTAGGGTTTGTGTCATTGCCTTCCCACATGTCCACTGATGCAGCCAAGCTCCTAAAAGGCAGCCAACTCCTCTCCAAACTGCTTTTCGAACTCCAGGATACTTACTTATTTCCTAGCTTCTTGCATCGCTCCATCATTTCAGTTAACAGAGTCTAATGAATGAAAAAACAAAAATAATGAATAGCAAAAAAAAAAAAATCCGCCAGAGTAGGGGGCTGGAGAGATAGTACGGTGAGGAAGATGCCTGCCTTGCACAAGGTCTGCCTGAATTCGGTCTCTGGAACCACATATGGTCCCCCACACCCCACAAGGAGTGATCCCTGAGCACCGCCTAGTGTGGCCCACAAATTAAAATAGGAATAAAAACAAAGCCCAATAGGTTGTAAATCTCTAAGGTCACATTTCTCCCAAAGAGACTCTCCCAAAGAGATACTCTCAAGGAAGGGTGAATGCAACTGTAGCCCTGAGCACTGCTGGGTGAGGTCCCAAAAGAAACCAAATGGTAGAAAAAAACGTAGCTACAGGTTTGGTTACATCATTCTCAGTGCCAGGCACAGGTGATTGACTTTTATGGCATTGGAAAGAATGGGGAAACATAAGGGTTAAGTTAGGGCCAAGCATAAGGGTTCAAATCCACTTTCAACCCACAATCAAACAGAAAGTCCATGATGAACCATAGAACTATACAGCGGATTAAGGCATTTGCCTTGCGCATGTCTGACTCAGTTCAATCCTCGGCATCTCATATAGGGCACAGCAGTAGAGCATTTGCATTGCACGCAGCTGACCTAGGATGGACCTGGGTTCGATCCCCAGCATTCCACATGGTTCCCCGAGCCTGCCAGGAGCGATTTCTGAGTGCAGAGCCAGGAGTAATCCACTGGGTGTGGCCCAAAACCAAAACCAAAACAAAACAAAACAAACTTCCTGTCTTGATCTCTTCCCATCCTCTGGACATAGTTCAGAGTGAAAAAGGGGTCTTCTCCAGGACAGTAAGTGCCCAAACATTTGGGGGCAGAAATGTGACTTTTATTTGTGATAGTTGAATTTTCAATAAACAAGGTTTGGGGAGGTTTTTGTCTTTTACCAATAAAATTGGTCCTTGAATTCTATCCTCCTTAAGAGTGAGACAATATGGGTGGAGGGGGATTGGGGTGTTCAACCCTGGTCTGCAATCCTCATGGTACAGATCAATGGCAGAAACATCGTCCCCCTCTGCACCCGGCATGTCCTCCCAGTGTCTGAGCATGGGACCACAGAGCTAGATCACCAGGAACCTCAGGATCCAACCCCCCCCAACAGGCTCCTCTCAGCTGCCTTTTCTCTCTCTCTCCTCTCTTCTCTTCTCCCTCTCCCCTCTCTCTCCTCAACCCCACCCCCACCCCGGGAGTCAAAGCTGCATTTTACTATTTTACTATTCAGGTGACCTCATTTCTCGTAATCACTTCTTCTGGAGCAACAATCAGTTCCTAGAGTTTTGCGCCCCTAGGAAAGTTCTCCCCCTGCTGCTGGCACCCCTGGAGACTAAAAGGCTTAAAATAAAAGGAGCCATGTCATATGACACGGACTCTTTGTTTTTAATCCCATTTGCCTGTCATTAAAATGAGACAGAGATTAAAAAAAAAAAAAAAGCAGTCTCATTTTCACACGCGGTGACTGCACCCTGCTGGCAGCTGTCTGCAGTCAAGCTCACGGCTAGGCTAAAAGCAGAGCTGGGTCTAAAATTCACAGAAGGCTCAGCAAACTTCCACCGTATCTTGCACGTCTACCTGCCTGATCTACATACCTAATGGCAAAGCACTGAGCAGAAACACAAGATGTTCTCATTTTTCCCTCTCTGGACTTTAGGATTTAGAGAAATTAAATTAAAAGCCAGGGATTAAAGAGACAGTACAGGAGCTAAGGGGCTTGTCTTGCATTTGACTGACCCTGATTCAAATTTCAGCACCCCATAGGGTCCCCTGAGCTTGGCCAGGAATGATCCCTGAGTACAAAGTCGAAAGTAATCCCTGAGGGGTCAGAGCAATAGCACAGTGGGTAGGGCATTTGCTTGCACACTGCTGATCAAGGCTCAATCCTCAGCATCCCATATGCTCCCCCAAGCCTGCCAGAAATTATTTCTGAGTGCAGAGCCAGGAGTAACCCAAATACTGCTCAGTGTGGTCCAAAAACAAAAGATAAAAATAAAAAAGAGTAAGCCCTGAGCACCACCAAATCTGGCCTAAAACCTCATCCTCCTCCCCTCAAAATAAACCACAGAAAAGGGCGAATAAAGGCTGACCATGCAGCAAAAAAGGGGACCCTGCAGTGGAGGTAGTGGAGTGGCCCTGGAATTCTGAACTGGGTGACCCAATAGAGGCATGGTCTGAGCCCTAAAGACCCCATTAAACAGGACACTCTATACTAGAGGGAAAGGGGTTCCCAGAGCCAGCCTTCCCCAGAGCTCTAATAGCTGGTGAGGGGACACAGATTAAAACCCTAAGGAAAGGGGATACCCCTGAATCGGCAGTTACCTCTGGGGCTCGGTAGGAAATACACTGGAAGATCCAGTCCATGGCCGGTGAATACAAGGGCAGGTAGGATGGCAGCTCCACACCCTGGACCACAAGCTGATTCTGGACCGTGTCACCATGGATCTACGGGAGACCAGCGCAACACTAAGACAGAGAACTCAAGCCACCGAGGGAATGTGAAGCCCACCCCCCACCCCCAAGAAGGCTTCTAGGATGCTTTAGTAGTTAATTAGGGTGGGGAGCCCAGTTGCCATCCAGCCCAGGATCAGAAGAGGGGGGGCAGCAGATGCTACAAAGGCGGAAGATATGGTGAACTAGCCTGTGAATGCTCTGGTGCAATCAACACGTTTTTAATTGTCGGGACCAGCTGCACGCATGTGTCATTTCCTAGGGTTTGCACCTTGAAAGAGCTCGAAGGCAGGCACAAGTGGGAAAAATCAACTGGGGATGGTGAGAGTGTGAACCTGGGACTGTCAGAGGGATGAGTTGAGTCATCTGGGGCAGGGGATTAAGGGGACTTGAGGATGTCTCTGCTTACCTGCTTGAAGGTGAGGAGAAAATCAAAGAAGTTCTGATTGAGGCTTTCCTTGAGCTGAGGTGCCACCTCCATGCCCACCTGCAACCAAACATAAGGGCATTTGTTACCTTGACCATGAACAAAAAAGCAAAATGAGGGACTGTTGCCACAGAACAGCAGGGAGGGAGCTTGTCTTGCAAGCAGCAGCAGATTCAGGTTCCATCTTTGGCATCCCAGAAGATCCCTTGCACCTGCCAGGACTGATTCCTGAGCACAGAGCCAGGAGTAACCCAAGTATCACTGTGTAAGGGCTAAAACATCAAAATAAAAAACAACAAAAATAACCCAATCACCCAAAATAGGGGACAGGAACATGCACTACAGGCATAAGGCCCTAGGCAATGCCAAAAACAAAATAAAAAAACTCAGCTGCAATTAATATCTGGGATGATGTCTTTTCTGAATCAAAAACAGTGCAATTGATGTTTCAAGGAATAAACAAATACAGAAATTATTCTTCTTTTGATCGCTTAAGCTTTCATATTCGTAAGCTTTCCCTGCTTAAATAGAAAAAAAAATCTAAATTATTGGGTGGTTTTTTGTTTGTATTTTTGGGGGTTGGGTCACACCCAGCAGCGCTCAGGGTTACTCCTGGCTCTACGCTCAGAAATTGGTCCTGGCAGGCTCGGGGGACCATATAGAATACTGGGATTCGAGCCACTGTCCTTCTGCATGCAAGGCAAACACCCTACCTCCATGTCATCTCTCCGGCTCAAACCAAAGTGTTTTTTTTTTGTTTTTTTTTGTTTTGGGGCCACACCCGGCGGTGCCCAGGGGTCACTCCTGGCTGTCTGCTCAGAAATAGCTCCTGGCAGGCACAGGGGACCATATGGGACACCGGGATTCGAACCAACCACCTTTGGTCCTGGATCGGCTGCTTGCAAGGCAAACGCCGCTGTGCTATCTCTCCGGGCCCCAAAGTTATTTTTAATGAAGGAAAAAATGAGGTGAGACACATTTGTGGTGATTGTCTCTCCAATTCCAAAAGGTAATGAATACATTGCTGAACAGACCAAGCGAGTACAATGGGGAGATCTGCCCACCTTCTCTTCTACTCCAAAACAAAACAAAACAAAAAAACCCACCAGAGAAACATAGAAGCCAGACTCATCCAAGGCCAAAGAGAGAGATCAGGATATGGGAAAGCGAGCTGGTACTTCACTCTGTCAAATGCCCAGAGATGTTCTGGGCCTGAAAGCTGAAGCAGCAGAAGCAAATATATTTTAACTTTTCATCATGCCAGGGATTGAACCAATAGCCTTACACTAGCAAGACAAATATTTTGGGGCCACAGCCAGCGATACTCCTGGCTCTCTCTCAGGAATTATTCCTGGCAGCTTCAGAGGATCCTATGGAATCGAACCAGGGTAAGCCACATGCAAAGCAAACACTCCAACCCAGTATCATCCATTTAACAATTTGAGTGATCTCAGTTCAGACTGGCCGGGCACAAGAGAACCAAAAGGCCCTCTTCTTCCCTTGTCCCTTCTTTGAAAAGTGGGTGCACATTGGTGAAGGCATGTGCTCCTGGAAGAGGAGGCAGGAGGCCAGAGCTGGCAGGAAACTTGTGTGTTTATAACAAAGCGCCAGAATGTTCCTAATCTCAGCAACTGGGATCCACCCACCCCCTTGCCAAATGAGTACTTTAGCACAAAAACAACTTTGTGTGTGTGTGTGGGGGGGGGGGAACGTTGTTTCTCTGAGACCTGATTTCTCCCCAACACCCCCGCTTCCCCCCAAACCTAGACTGGGGCCATCAAGAGAACCAGGGTGCTCCTGCGAGAGTGGTGAAGACAGACTTCTAGACTCCTACAAGGTTCGGAGATCCCCATGAGCAGCTATAAGGCTCTTGGAAGATGTTTGCATAAACAAGAAAATCACACAGTAACAAGTGTCAGATCCAGTCCTGCTGTTCAGGGTGCTATTGTGGTGGAAACACAGCATTAGGCATTAATTACCTGTTAGGTGACAGCCCAGAGAGGCCTGGTGGACTAGGAGGAGCAGGCGGAGGTGCAAGGGGAGAAGATAATCATCCCTTCGACAGGCCAAGCTGCCCCCTCCACCCACCCACAACCCTGTGCCTGTGCTGTTTCCCTTCTTCATGTGCCAAAAGAGCACGTTGGAAAAGTGCATAGGGCGGGGAGCTCTGAGGGTGGAACTGCTCAAGTCCTCATCTGGGAGGCTTCAGTGCTAGTTCTGCTTCTGGAAGCTTAGGGCCCTTCTCCTTCTAAATCCCTGTGTTAGTTCTAGGGGTGGGTGCGGGGCTGGCCCAGCAAATGCACTTGGGCAAACAAGAGGCAAGTGACCTGTGAGCCTGAGACAGGTCAGAACTACTGGGATTCCCGAAGCAGGACAGGAGCCTAGAATAGCCAAGGCCAACTATTGGGGAAAGGGAAGTCACAGAAGGACAGCTAGAAGTCAGAGGGGAATATAGTGGGAGATGCTGAAACTTGACAGGCTTGCAGGCCCTGGATCAAATCATGCCTGCACTCCAACTTGCCAGTCTTAGCACAGAGCCTCTCAACCCTCCTTTTTTAAAGTTGGGCTTTAAAAACTGATAAGGTTTTTGGCCACTTAGCCAGGGAAGGAACCTCAGGCTGGGAACAAACTATCTTGTATTCTTACATGTATGAGAAGTTCAGTCAAGGACAAGATTCAGTCCTAGCAATCCCCAACCCAGACACACACACTCCATAGCCAGTCTTCCCCTCACCCCAGGGTTCAGTGGTCAGTCTATCTTGGCCCTGCGGTAAGGTCGTGTCTGCTGCCCAGTGGTGCTGTCTGTGCCCCATCCCTTCTCCTCCACTAGCTCAGACTTCACTGAAACTAGAACAAGCCGGTAAGTCAGTCTTCCTGGGCATGGCTCCTGCTCAATCCACTACTACAATTCTGTGCAACGGGTGTGTGTGTGTGTGTGTGTGATATGTCAGTGTATGGGTCATGTACGTGTATGTATGCACATGTATGGACAGGAGTGCACAAATATGTGGTATCATGTAAGTTTATCAGGGCATGTATATGTATGCATGTGGGGTTTCTATGTGTTATGCATGTATGTGGGTATTTGTGTATGGGGTGGGTCCAGAGTCCACAAAGGTCCCAGCCTCTGTCCCAAAAGTCACAGGTAGGTTTTCTCACTGAGCCTCTACAAGTTGGGATGGGGGATGTAGCTTCTTATGTGGGAGAGTAGAGAGGGGCCCTGAGGCCATACCCTATCCCACTGGCACCCAGAACCCGGCCAGGTCCCCACTAACCTGGCAGGGCCCTCCCTAGCCCAACCCCACTGACAGGGCTCCACCTACCCGGCACAGGTAGGCCCGGGCATACACCGACACCAGTGGGTCTCCGATACCTCGGATCATGCAAGTCAGTCGAGGCAGACACTCTGAAATCCCCCTGCCAGAGACAAAGATGGGGCGTCAGCTACTCCACCCAGGCAAACGAGAAAGCTTCTGCAGTGGAGAAGGCCAAGGGCAAAGTTTCCAAGGGCCAGCAGCGCTTCTGGCAGGCACCCTTTGCTGGACGCCGGAGTCCCCTCCTCGCTCTGCTTGCAGCAGCTTGTCCCCACCATGCCCCTGAATGTCCTTATTTGACCAACCCAGGTTCGCCTCCCGTTTTCCCCTCGGCCAGCACTAGGGTTTCTTAGTGGTCTGGCTTTATCCTTGTTTCTTTGTTTTGGGGCTATACCCAGCAGTGCTCAGGGGTTACTCCTGGCTCTGCACTCAAGGATCACTCCTGCCAGTGCTCAGTGGACCTTATGGATGCTGGGGATCAAACCTGTGTGGGCTGCATGCAAGGCAAGCAACCTCCCTACTATACTATCTTTCCAGCCCTCTTGTCCTTTAACCCAGGCAGTCCTGCACCTGCCTCTTGGCCATAGGACAAGTATGGATCCCTCAGGGGGACCAACTCCCCACTGAGGATGAGGCCCAGGAACCATTTCTCCAGCACCTAATTCACCCCAGAGGACCCCAGGCCTCCCAAGCTGAAATCAGTGGCTCTACCCGCTGCCTCTCTGAAGTTCCTGGGTAAACCAGCCCCCAATTTTGCCTGTCTCAGTCTCCAGGGTGTGTTCCCAGATGCTATCACCCCCAGGCTCCACAGAAAACAAGCAGATCTGGTTTCCTGCAGCCCAGAAAACCACTCGCAGAGGAAGGGGCCAAGGTGACCAGGCCATGTGCGGCGCCGGAGCCAAGGCTGTCTGCAGACGCCTCCTTCCACCCTTCCATCCTTCTGTCCTTATGCAGCCCTTCTAGGGGAGCTCCAGGGCAGAGAGGAGAAAACCCATCAGGAGTCAGAGATGAGGGTGAATGAAGTGGGGTAAAAATACAACATCTGCTTCATCCAGTCCCTGCTGGAATGGAGCAGAAAACTGCAGGGCGAATGCTCGCCAATCTGCTCACTCCAAGTATTTATGAGGGACTGACCACTGGGGTCTGGGCAGGGTAGGGGGGCGAGTCCTATGTGCACATGTGTGTATATGTACACACATATACGTATATGTACGTACATATAGCTCCGGGATGTGCTAATAGAGACCCTTACGTTTTGGAGAGGAACTTGTTACACTTCAGGATAGATGCTTCCACATAGCTGCGCACAGTTGGTTAAGGGTGAATGAGACATTTGAGTCCATGAGGGCTGTCCCGAGGTCTTGACCAGGACAAATTAGTAACATATTCAGAAGTAGGAGGAGTGAGGTGGGGAGGCTCTCAGCACACCACACCGGATGACAATGCTGGTGAAGAAAAGCGGCTTTGAACCAGCTCTCAGGGGTGCTGTGAACTTTACAGATTCTTGTTAGTTTGTTTTGGGGCCATAACCAGCAGTGCTCAGGATTGACTCCTGACTGAGTTCAGGGATTACACCTGGCAGGCTCAGGAGGACACACAGGATACCGGGGACCAAACACAGGATACCAGTAAGATGCAAACTGGGCAAAAAGCCCTACCCACTGTACCATCTTTTCAGTCCTATTTCAGAGACTCTTTACAGGGAGCAATAGTACAGCTGGGAGGGCATTTGCCTTGCATGTGGCCAACCCAGGTTCGATCCTTAGCATCCCATAGGGTCAATGGAGCCCACCAGGATTGACTCCTGAGTACAGAGCTAGGAGTTAAGTACTGAGCACCTCAGCATACAAGAACAAAACCAAGGGCCCGGAGAGATAGTACAGCGGCGTTTGCCTTGCAAGCAGCCGATCCAGGACCAAAGGTGGTTGGTTCGAATCCCGGTGTCCCATATGGTCCCCCATGCTTGCCAGGAGCTATTTCTGAGCAGAAAGCCAGGAGTAACCCCTGAGCAATGCCAGGTGTGGCCCAAAAACCAAAAAAAAAAAAAAAAAAAAAAAAAAAACCAACCATAATATTCACTGTGTGCCAAGGTTGGATCTCCAGGTTTCTGGATCCCAAGTCAACACAACTTGAATCCCAATCTGATAGCATGGCTGTGGGCAGCTGCCTCACGGAAACAGATCTGGGAGAGAGGGAAAAACGGGGAGAGGGCGTGCCTAGCCGCCCCCTCAAGCACTACCCACTAGGCGTGGGGTCCAGACCAGCCACCATGACAGGACTTTGCCCATAAGCCTTGCAGAGGGCTCCATGGCAGGCGACTCATTAAGCATGCCCCCCATGTCCCCACAGAAAGGATACAATCTGGGCACCAGCTCCCTGATGGACGCAATCTTGAAGAACCAGTTGAGGCACGTCTCCTTGGCCGTGTCGCTGACACTCTCAGGAGAAAGGGTGTCTGCAGTGGGAAAACAGCGTAGGGAGTCAAGGGATGCCCATAGGGAACCTGGGGGGCAGGGTTATTCGGGAGCAAGAAAATAATAGCCGGGGCCTTCTTGAGTGCCCTTTATCCTCAGACAGTCACCACACATATACTCAAGGACTCCCCCCCCCACACACACGATTCTGAAAACACCAGGGCTCACTGAATCTGAGTGACTGTCTGGGACACCCAGCAAGTAACTATGTGAGCCATAATTCAGCACCCAAAGCACCTAAGTCAGCATCTAAAGGCTGGTTGGGGGGGGGGGGGGGAAACGGACATCGGAAACTTGTGGGCTATGACTGAGCTTTTGGGGAGCTTCAGAAAGTACAAACAGAAGATGGAGTGTGATGGGTGCTTTGGCTCTGAAAAGCACATGGGAGAAGGGGAATATGGGAGAGGGAGGGGAGGAGAGAGTAGAATGGGTGGGTGACTGGAGGGAGAAGGGAGCCAAGGAGACATCATCTGGAATGGAAGGGGCAAATTCTGAAAAAGGCCTACTAAATGCTAACCAGTGCAGCTGGCGCTCCCAGAATTCTCTCTAACCAGGAGAGTGATAGCACAGCAGGTAGAACATTTGCTTTACATGCAGCCAAGCAGGTTTAATCCCCAGCATGCCATAGGGTCCCCTGTGCACTGCCAAGGGTGAGTCCTGAGTACAAAGCCAGAAGTAACCGCTGAACATCACCAGATGTGACTCAAAAATAAAACAGAAAAAATCCTAACCAGAATCACAGCATTGAGTACGATATGCATTCTTGTCCCACTTGCCTAAACCTATGATAGCATAATTTTGAGTTTTCTGGAACTCAAACTTGGTCTTTTTTCTTTATTTGGTGGGAAAAGTAGGGGAGGCCACAACTGGTAGTGCTTAAGTGGACTATTGTAGTACTGGGACTTGAACTTCAGCCCCCTCCCCACAACATGCACTCTAGGCCATGGAAGAGATCTGGGGGAAGTAGCTTTGGAAATGGGGTGGGGGAGTAGAAGGGCTGGGAGAAAGGGAAACTGAGGGGCTGGGCCATAGTAAGGGGGAAGGCGCTTCCCTTGCATGCAGCAACCCAGATTGAATCCCCAGGATTCCATAGGATCCCGAACCAATAGGAGTGATCTGAGTGCAGAGCCAGGAGTAAATCTTGAACACTACTGGGTGTGGCCCCAAAACAAAACAGTATAAAGGGCAGCTGACAAGGTTCCTATTTCAGAGCCAAGCCCTCTTATAGAGAGAAGCCAATCTTGCATGGCTGTGGCAGACGTGGATTCCAAAGAAAACTAAGGGCAAGTGCAAAGGTACTGTGGTAGGTCTGACCATGAGTGCCAAGGAACAGGCTAGCCAGTCACTTCAAGTGGGGAGAGGAGGGACATGGCCCATGGGAAGGGCTGGAAGCTCTCCCCACTGTGGGCTGCTGTTGGATCACACAGAGGTCACCCAGCAGAGGAAAAAAAAATATGGCCTGTCCAGGCTCCCTGGGTAACTTCAGGAGGCCCAGTGTGGACTGTGAGAGCCCTGTAAGACCAAGGCACTGTAGGAGGCAGAAGGAAAAGTCTTTGAATGCTCAGGGTCCATACAAGGAGGGCATGGAGGGGATACATGGACCTTAAACTGTCTCTGATATCAGACAACTCGGACATCCTCCTTGTTCCTAAAAACTGAGTCCAACATTGGCATAAGCAGGGCTGGGCTCAATGGCAGGATGCCAGTTTCTCCTGCAAAAGTGCTGAGGGCCAGCCAGGCAAAGGCAAATACACACCCTCCCCCCCATGAGGTGAAAGTCTCAAAAATGAAAGTGCAAGTGGGTCAGAGAAGGGACTACTAAGGCAATGATGATGGAAATGATCACAGTGGACAAGAACTGGGTGCTGAAAGGAGGGAAAGGGACATGTAATATACCCTGTCAGTAACAATATTATAAAACACAGTGTCTAAAAGAAGAGGAGGAGAAAGAAGAAAAGGAGGAAGAAAGGGAGAGGAAGCAGGAGGGAGGAGGAGGACAGGGAGGAAGTGAAGATAAAGTGCCTGCCTCTAAGGCTGAGAGTGGGAGGTGGGGAACTGGGAGAGAAATTGGGAAACACAGTTGGAATCTAATTCACTAAACACTATCTAGAGGTGACCACCATAAAACATCATGTTACAGGAGTTTAGGCACTTTCCTTAAACACGGTGAACCCAGGTTCCACCCTGAACTACAAAGGGTTCCCTGAGCACCATTATGGGTGATCCCCGAGCACTGCTGGGTGTAGCCTCTAAAATATCACCCCTCCAAAATAAAATTTATCAAGAGAATTTTCATACCATGAGTGCACCAAGGATGCCACCCAATGGCAGAGCCCTGTGCACACACAGTCCTGTTTCCAACCTTGGTATGGCCAGAAAACCACTTTAACACTCCTTAGTTTTGTTTACATGGCACAGTCTCTGGAATCCAGAGCCCCCCCTCCTTTTTTTTTTGGTTTTTGGTTTTTGGGCCACACCCGGTGGTGCTCAGGGGTTACTCCTGGCTATCTGCTCAGAAATAGCTCCTGGCAGGCACGGGGGACCATATGGGACACCAGGATTCGAACCAACCACCTTTGGTCCTGGATTGGCTGCTTGCAAGGCAAACGCCGCTGTGCTATCTCTCCGGGCCCCAGAGTCCCCTTGAAGACAGCAACAATGTCTCTGCAACAATGGTACCATATTCAGGCTCAGGAGCCACATATACCTGGGGGCTGCCATGAGGGGTGGGCAGTCCAGCCCGAAGCACAAAGCTGCTCAGCAAGGGCCAGTCCCCTTCTCCCTCTAGAAAGGCCAGCTGCCTGGCAGTAAGACCAGAGGCTCCGAAGAGTTTGCCTTGCATGGTGCTGACCTAATATGGTCCCTCAAGCATTGCCAGGAGGGATCCCTGAGGGTAATCAGGAGTAAGCCCTGAGCATTGCTGAGTGTGGCCCCAAAACCAAACAAAAATAACAAAAGTTTGAACAGGGCCCACTGGCAGGGAAAAGAAAGAGAAGGGGAAGGGCGCTAGAGAAGAAAAGAAATGGACCCCAAGTCAGTGAGTGATGGCACTTAAAGTGGAGAGAGAGAGAGAGAGTGAGTGAGTGAGTCCCCAGCACCAACAGGAATGAGCCTTGAGTGCAGAGGCAGAAGGAAGTCCTAAGCACCACCTAAAACAAATTAATCAATAAAACCAAACAAACTAGAAACAAAGCAAAAGGAAAAGGAAAGGAAAGGAAAGGGAGCTGCTGCTCTGGACACAGAACTAACAGCCCTGGCGTCACCATGTCCCAGACAAGAGAACGTTCCAGCTCGAGAATTTCAAGCCAAGTGGCAACAGATTGAATGTTGACACCTGCGGGCTGGGCCAGCAGAGTCAGAGCACCTGTTAGTATTGATTTATCTGACATTGCGCTTCAGCACTGTGAAGTGAGCTTTTAAGAGGGCAGTTAGAGAAAGGCAGGGAAACCAGCCAGCGCCAGGAGAAATGAGATGGGGGTGGGGTGGGAAGCATCTACCTCAGACAGATGGAAAGATCCATCCACCCTTCTGCCTCTATCCTCTCCTCCCTTTCCTCTCCTCTCTTCTTCTTTTCTTCTTCTTCTCCTCCTCCTCCTCCTCCTCTTCTTCTTCTTCTTCTCCTCCTTCTCCTCCTCCTCTTCTTCTCCTCCTCCTCCTCCTCTCTCTCTCTCTTCTCTCTCTCTCCTTTCTCTCTCTCTCTCTCCCTCTCTCTCTCTCTCTCTCGCTCTCTCTCTCTCTCAACCCCCCCTCATTCCACAGTGTTCAGAAAACTGGAATGGTCAGAAATCTGGAAAGGTGTTTCTCCCAATTTGTTTTTTAGTTTGGGCCACACTGGCTCTGTGCTCAGGAATCACTCCTGGCGGTGTTCAGGGGACCATATAAGCTGCTGAGGATCAAACCCAGGTTGACTGCATGCGAGGCAAATTCCCTCCCTGTTATACTATAGCTCTGGCCCCAGGTTTCTCTGACTTTTCACACACTGAAATGAAAAGAACTTTCTCTATCTAAACTTGGTAGAAGCCTAATTTTACCTGCAGGCAGAAGGAGTGGGGCATCAGGAGGAAATCCTTACCTGGTAAGACACTGCGGTTATCCACACACATAGAAAAGATACGCTCGTACACGAGCTTTCCTGGGGAGAGAAGAGGAGGAAAGGAGGGACAATATTTAGCACCCCACTCCTGCGGAACATACACAAAACAATAAAATAACTAGTTCGCCAATTAAGGACCTGGAGCTGTCACTGGCCAGACATGCTTCAACCTACAGTGTTTGCTGCCACCTAGTGGAAAAATTTCAAACCAGGTTGCTTTTGGCTTTTCTTCTAAATTCTAAAAGAGGGGTTGGTTTTCTTTGCTGGGGAAAGGCAAGAAAATGATCATTCTCCCCTGGGTCTTTTTTGTTTGTTTGCTTGTTTCTGTTTGTGCCTCCCATGCAGTTCTCGGAAAGGGGCACGGATCATTCCTGAGACACTCACCAGGCCGGCAGTCCAATAATGCCAGGTTGGTTAATTAACAGTAACTAAATTAGAACAGTGCCTCCCCATCTTGACTCAAAAAAGATGAGTCAAAAGTTGTGAGCAGAGGGCCAGAGCAATAGTACAGCAAGGAGGGCATTAGCCTTGCATGCGGCTGACCCAGGTTCGATCTCCAGCATCTCATATGGTTCCCTGAGCCCACCAGGAGTGCAGAGTCAGGAGTAACCATTGAGTGTCATTGGGTGTGACCAAAAATGGGGGGGGGGAGGAATTGTGAGCAGCTGCCCTATAATTTGCAAATGAGCAGATCTGACTCAGAGCTAAGTGGGGGAAGAGAGACAGAGTAAACTGGAGAGGAAGACTGTGAGGGATACTAGGGTGAGGAGAGGGTTGAATTTCAGTCATTCCATGGGGGACACACTCACCAAAAGTGTCGAGTATATCCGTGATGAGGACAAACTTGCTGGGGTAGAACTGAATGACACTGGTATCTGAGAGTAATTTGGAGCACTGTGGTGAGAGGGGAGAGGATTCGGGTTTGGTCTAGGAAAGAATAACCCCTGCCTGCAGGGAGCTGCCCCAGGGTCACAGGACAGGTGACCTGCCATCCCCTTCTTTGAGAGGCCGCTGCTTTGCTTTTCAGCACCAAGCATTTTCTTTCCTTCCTACCTTCCTTTCTTCCTTCCACCCACCCTCCATCCCTCCCTCCCTCCGTCCGTCCCTCCCTCCCTCCCTTCATTTCCCTCCACCCTCCCTCCCTCCCTCCCTCCCTTCATTTCCCTCTCTCCTCGTCTCCTCTTCCTTCTCTAATTGAACCCAGAACCTCACACACAGAAGGCAGGTGATCTACTCCTAAACTACTTCCTGGCCCAAACTCCATTTTTCTCCTTTTTTATTTTTCTTTTTTGGTTTTTGGGCCACACAGTGACGCTCAGGGGTTACTCATGGTTATGCACTCAGAAATTGTTCCTGGCTTGGAAGGCCATATGGGACTCCAGGGGATCTGTCCTAGGTTAGTGCGTGCAAGGCAGATGCCCTACCATTTGTGGCACCACTCTGGCTCCTCCATTTTTATTTAAATTGTGAGATACAGAGTTATGGCTGACTTTCAGTCATTCCATGTTCCAACACTGGTCCCTTCACCAGTGTACACTTCCCCCTCACTGATGTCCTCAGTTTTCCTCCTGTTACCCCATCTGCAGCCTACTTCTGTGGTAGACACTATTCTCTCTTTCCCACACCACTCCCGCCTTTTTCCTTTTAGGCACTGTGGTTTGCAATACTGTCACTGAAAGAATATCTGGCCTATCATTTTTGTTTGTTTGCTTGTTTTTGGGCCACATTGTTTGACGCTCAGGGGTTACTCCTGGCTATGCGCTCAGAAATCACTCCTGGCTTGAGGGGACCATATGGGACGCTGGGAGATCGAACCGCGGTTCGTCCTACGCTAGCACTTGCAAGGCAGACACCTTACCTCTAGCGCCACCTTCCCGGCCCCTGGCCTATCTCACTTTTACTCCTCTCAGCAACACCCAGGTTTTCTTTTTGGTTTGTTTTGGGGCCACATCCAGCTGCACTCAGGGATTACTTCTGGTTTTACACTCAGAAATCACTCCTGGAAGGCTCGAGGACCATATGGGATGCCGTGGACCGAACCTGAGTCAGCAACGTGCAAGGCAAATGCCCTACCCACTGTGCTATTGCTTCGGCCCTTGCACCTCGTTCTCGTGCCAAGTGCTCATTCCCATACTCTGGCTCAAGAGCCATACTCTGCTCTTCACTGTGATTCTCTTCTCACAGTGGCCCCTTGGGAAGCCTCCAGGCTCATGGAAACTACCATCTCTGGGACTGTGTAAGCTTTGCTCATCACAGCCAGACCCCGACACTGCCTGTTTTCATGAGCAGAGTCACAAGCACTTCTGCACATGGCCCATTGTGGTCCAAACAGCAAAGACATATCTCGGGTCTAGACTTTTCCCAAACTTCCCTCCAAGGACTGGATCAATGATACAGCCAGGAGCCCATTGGCGTGCATGCAGCCAGTTGGGGTTCAATCCAAAGCACCTCACACAATCCCCCAAGCACCGCCAGAAGTAATCACTGGGCACAGAGACAGAAGTTACCGCTGAGCATCACTATGTGAGTCCCCTCAAAGAAAATACGGGTGGGTAGTAGTTCCCAAACTTTTAAAAGTAAACTAACGGGCCGGAGAGATAGCACAGAGGCATTTGCCTTGCAAGCAGCCAACTCATGACCTAAGGTGGTTGGTTCAAATCCCGGAGTCCCATATGGTCCCCCGTGCCTGCCAGGAGTAACCCCTGAGCGCCGCTGGGTATGGCCCAAAAACAAACAAAAAAAAAAAAAAACAAAAATAAAAGTAAACTAACGAAGCTATTGTTGAGCTCCCTTTCCCAAACCCTGGGTGCTAGAATACTCTAACTTGGGGAGGAGCATCATAAAGCCCCTCACAGTCACTCAGGCACCGGGCTGGCAGCTGATCTGGGGACCCTCCCTGCAGCCAGAGATCCTGAGCTCCCCATCAGACAAGCCTGTTTACACTTGGCCACAAATCAATCTTGTTCTACCTTGAGAGCGAAACAGGGTCATGCAGACTTTGGGGACGCAGGAATCAGAACAGCAGCAGGAACACAGTGACTCTGGCCTTCAGGTCCAGGGCCCTGCTCTTCTCTGGGGGGCTCCCCTATGAGTGATACCTTTTGCCTATCACCAACAGCTCAGAAGCCAAACTTGATTTGTTTTTCTCTCAAAGACCCCAAAATAAGCCCCGTGCCCTCTGGCTCCAGCAATGCTTGGGAGTGGGAGAACACACTACCTGGAGCTCCGCCTTGTGGCTTTCATACACTCTTACCCACACCCAATTCCACTAAAACAACTACCTGGGGTAGAAAAAAATAACAAATCTCTCCAAAGAATCTGTTTATACGCATAGCTCCAGGCTTTAGGAGAGAACTTTTAGGGAAAGAACACAGGGAAAGCACAGCTGTCAGCAGCCCAACATTTGGGCAAATGCTTCTCTATAAGCACCACACTGGAGTTCCTTCCTTCTCTCTAAGCAGCACACTAGAGTTCCTTCCTTCCTGCCTTCCTTCTTCCCTCCCTCCCTCCCTCCTTCCCTCCCTCCCTCCCTCTTTCCTTCCTTCCTTCCTTCCTTCCTTCCTTCCTTCCTTCCTTCCTTCCTTCCTTCCTTCCTTCCTTCCTTCCTGCCACACCCAGCGGTGCTCAGGGTTACACCTGGCTTTGTGCTCAGAAATTGCTCCTGGCAGGCTTGGGGGACCATATGGGATGCTGGGGATCGAACCAGGTCTGTACTGGGTCCACTGCATGCCCTGCTGCTGTGCTATCACTCCAACCCCTGGAGTTTCTTATTTATTTATTTATTTATTTATTTATTTATTTATTTATTTATTTTGGGTACAATGTGATGCTCAGCAGGTCCTTCTGGCCCTGCACTCAAGGATCATATGGGATGTTGGTGATAAAACCCAGGTCAGCCATGTGCAAGGCAAGGATCCTCCCCACTGTACTATATCTCTCTAGCCCTCACCTAAGAGCTTCTGAAGGCTAATAGGGAATCGGGACTTTCCCACAATGTATACCTGTGCATGGTGGCCCTTGGATTAGCCCCTTCTAGAAACATGCTTTCCTCAACCCTGGCCTTCCACAGGGGAGTGTGAAAATAGAACAGGCAGAAAAAGTCAGGTCAGACCCTGAAAACAGGCCTAGGAACACCCTAATTGTCCAACCCCCCAGGAAGCTCTGACCTGGATGACTATTTTGAGAGCCTTCACTTTTTGGTCTGAGGCCCAGGCATCCCTCAGCGATTGGTTCAGCTCCTCGATGCGGTTCATGTAATCCTGCTGCGTCAGGTTCAGCAGCTCCTTCTGGGACCCCTGTGGGCAGGAACAGGGAAGGGGGCATCAGAGCAGGGAGACTAAGGCTCAATCTCCCTGCAAGTCAGGCTGCAGGGATGCTGTGAAGCAGAGCTCAGCTCAAGGCTCCGTGGGATGCTGAGTTTCCTGTGAAGGTGGGCAGAGGGCAGCGGCCCCAGAGGGAACTCGAAGCTGAACCAATTCCCAGTGTTGGGACCTTTGAGTGACTCAGGATGAACTGCTTCCCTCACCCAGAGCCTTACCTATGAGCAAGGACAACAAAAGTCGCCTCACTCAATCAAACAGTGGGGCCAACCATGGGCCAGGCTGGTATAGCAAATGTTCAAGATGTAAAGGCAAGCCACAGAGCCCAAAAAAGCATATCTTTCTGCAGCTTTGTGGGTATTTAAGGGAAGCAAGAGAGAGCAACACAAATACAGACAGAGGAAGAGGAAGGAAACAGGCTATGAAGACACCATTGAAACTTAGGAATCTGAGGGACCCACTGCAAGAATGTCTCCTGCTGTCATTCTGAAAGGGGAGGAAGGGAGGAAGATAAGGGAAATAGTGAGAGAGCGCCACCATTTAGAGTTCAGATACTGAAAGGCATGCTGGTCTGCAAGAAAATCACTGTCAAAGAAACAGGAAGTCTAGAGCGGGAAAACTACCAGCTCAGCTCAGGGAAGGGGAGACGGAGCCAGCTCGAGGTCAGGGGTCGGGAGTTGGGGTCAGGGCTCACCTCCTCGAAGTCATCCAGCTCCTCCAGCCTGTTCCGGACCTTCTCAGACATGGCGGATGTGGCTGTGCCAGCTCGGCCTATGCAGAAGGGGATCATCATGGCTCATGGGTCTCCCAATTCCACAAAAAGTCACCTTCTCTTTTAGGTTTGGGGGCCACACCCAGCCACACTCAGGGCTTACTCCTGGCTCTGCACTCAGGGAGAACTCTTAGCAGTGCCCAGTGATCCTATGAAATGCCAGAGATTGAACCTGGGTCAGCCGCGTGCCAAGGCAAGTGTGTGTATGTGCGTGCGTGTGCTTGTGTGTGTGTGTTAAGAAAGGGACATTCAGAGGCAAAACCAAAAGCCTGTAACTAAACTCTAACAGTGACTTGACAGTTGGGTGCAAGTAACTTGGCATTTACCTTGCACACAGCTGACCCGGGACAGACTTCTGGCATCCTATATGGTCCTCGAGCCTGCCAGGAGCAATTTCTGAGCACAGAGCCAGGAGTAACCCCTGAGCATTACTGGGTGTGGCCCAAAAACCAATCAATTAGTAAATAAACTACTTTAAAAAGGAGCTGGAGAGATAACACAGCGGTAGGGTGTCTGCCTTGCAAGCAGCCAACCTAGGACCAACATGTGGTCCCTTGTGCCTGCCAGGAGCAATTTCTGAGCAGAGAGCCAGAAGTAACCCCTGGGCACCATCGGGTGTGGCCCAAAAATCCCCCCCCCCAAAAAAAAAAGGTTATTGGAGTCAGAGAGATAGTACAGCGTTAAGACATTTGCTTTGCATGTGGCTGACCCAGGACTGATGGTGTTTCGATTCCTGGCATCCCATGTGGTCCCCCTGAGCCTGCCAGGAGCAATTTCTGAGTGCAGAGCCAAGAGTGACTCCTCCCAGAGTGTCACCAGGTGTGACCCAAAAACAAGAAATAAAATTACAGGTTATTATTTTCATATTTCACAGCAAAGTAATTTTTTTTTTGGTTTTTGGGCCACACCCTGTGATATTCAGGGATTACTCCTGGCTATGCGCTCAGAAATCACTCCTGGCTTGGGGAACCATATAGGATGCCAGGGATCAAACTGAGGTTCATCCTGGGTCAGCTGTGTGCAGGACAAATGCCCTGCCACTGCAATATTGCTCTGGCCCCCATGTAACTTTTTAAAAAAATATTATCTCAGTAAGAGTGAGAATACAGTAGAGAGGGCATTTGCCTTGCATGTGGTCGAACCCCAGCATCCCATATGGTTCTTTGAACATCACTAGAAATGACCCCTGAATGTAGAGCCAGGACTAACCCCTGAGAACTGCCAGGTGTGACTCAAAAACAAAACAAAACAGAACAAAACAAAAAAAAGAAGAAATCATCTATGTATTAGGAAAGAGGGGGCACATCCATTAATGCTCCGGAACTACTCTCAGCTCTGTGCTCAGAAGTGAGCCCTGGCACGGCTCAAAGAACAATATGCTGTATCAGAAATCAAACTGGGGTTGGATAAACCCAAGACCAGTAAGTGCCTTGCACCCTGTACCCCAGTACCAGCTCCCATCACTTCTGTACTCTGAGTCTCCTATGTCTATCTGTGATCTCAGAAACCACAGCTTCAGCTGAACTAAGTAAGTGTCAGGACTGGGTACCTCAAGCTATTTTCCCCTCTACAAAAATCTATTAAAGAATGAATTCCAGGGCCGGAGAGATTGCATAGAGGTAAGGTGTTTGCCTTGCATGCAGAAGGATGGTGATTCGAATCCTGGCATCCCATATGATCCCCCGAGCCTTGAGCGCTGCCGGGTGTGACCCAAAAAACAAGAAAAAAAAATAAAAAACACCTAAGCAGCAAAACAACAACAAAACTTACCTTTTTCTGATCCCATAAACAGATTCTGCAGAGATGGGAGGGGAAAAAAAAGTTAGTTGAACCCCTGAGCACTGCCAGGTTTGACCCAAAAACCAAAAAAAAAAAAAAAAAAAAGTTAGTTGAGAAAACTTTTTATTGACTCACTGTATGTCAAGCACTTTTTTCTTTAAGTTTTTTTTTTCTAATGCTTTGGGAAAAAATTGGATTCTTTAACCAGAGGGGAAAAACCTAACATCATTTCTCCTATGTGAAAAAGCACTTAGCTGTTACTAAAACTCCATGAATAAATGTCTAGCCCTGGAGAGAAACCAAAGTCTGGCTTTGAGGGGCCTCATGGCAAGGGGGGGGGGGGGGAAGAGTTCAGAGGCAAGAGCCCTCCTCACCTCAAGGCAGACTCCCTGGATCCAGGAACACCTACTCTGACTCCTTCTCTCAAGTACACCTTACACGTGTGGTATAGATATATATCACAGAGGTGTATGTATGTGTGGTGCCAGAGACCACAAGTGCATGGCCTGTGCTTTACCATGAAGACCAGCAGTACGATTTGAAGACGATTTTGGAGACACCCTTGCAATTCTGCTCAACCCCTGCAGAGCCCATTGATGAGAGTTATAGCACTTGAGATGAGAGGAGCAGAAAGGGAAGGAAGTGGAAGTGGCCATGGAGGGGCCTCCAAGAGTTAGAGCAGGTGGCACTCACAATCGATAGCTTCTCAGTGGTGGTGTAGCGGGCTAGGATCTCCCCGCGCTTGTTGGCCCAAGGCTCAAAGTCAGAGCCCAGGACGACGCCATCATCTCTGTCCCGCTTCTTTCTGGAGCTATCCTAAGGAAAGGCAGGACTTTTAGCAGTAACGTCACTGTCCTCTTTCAAGGTCAGAGGGGGCCAGCCTGGGGACCATGATTGAAAGGACTGCACTGGGGTAGTGAATCTTCCTTCTCACCCTCACATCCCAGGGAAGGGCCCGTTGTGTATTAGCAGCTGAGTTAATTAATGTTACTATAGAAATCAAACACAACATAATATATGTGTACATTTGGAGCCAGGCAATAGAGGACAGCAAGGAAGGCCTGACATGCACCTGGCCTGGATTCAATCCTCAACATCTCATAGGGTACTCTAAGCACCACTAGGAGTGATTCCTGAGTGCAGAGCCAGGAGTCAGGCCTGAGCACCATCAGGTGTGACTCAAACCACCCCCCAAAAGTTGCATTTTGGGGGCCAGAGTGATAGTACTGTAGGGAGAATGCTTTCTTTGCATGTGGTCAACCTGGGTTTAATTTCTGGCATCCCATATGGTTTCCCAAGCACAGCCAGGAGTGAATCCTGAGAAAAGCCAGGAGTAACCCCTGAGCATTGCCAGGTATGGCCAAAATCAAACCCAAAACAAACAAAAAAATACCACAATTCTCTCAAAAAGTTGGTACCTCCTACCAGAAGTGTCCTCTATATCCAGGCTTCTGCATCACTGGGAACTGCTGTCACCAGCAGATGTCAAAGAGCCACACAGGCAACTCCAGAGTCAACCAAAGGGAAATCAGTGACCCTCCTCCAGAGTCCCCCACACCTGCACCCTCACCTCCACCCATTTGGGGCACTCACTGTACTGCTGGCTGTGGCCATGGGGTCCGCTGTGGCGGCAAACATGGAGAGCGGGTCAGTCCCATCCAGGACGCTGCTCAGCGGGTCCACCACGGAGCTAGAGGACGAGGAGGAGGTAGAGGAGGTGCTTCCTTTCCGGCTCACCTTCCTGGCTTTGGACTCGGTCAGCTGTGGAGAAGTGACGTAGGGCAGGGCAATGTGCCCTAAGGCCTGCAGGGGCCTTTCCCAGGATAACACAGACCTGCTTCCCTCTGGGGCAGGGACCCTAGACATTGCCTGAGTGAGAGATGGGGGGGGGGGGTTGGGGTTCTGCTCTCAGTGCTACTCCCCAACACATTGACAGGAAGGACTGGATATGAGCCCTGCTCTGGCAGCCCAGGCACTACTTCCCCTATTGTCAGTATCTGCAGGCCCCAAAGGTCAAAAACTGCAAGGGAGGAACTGGCAGAAGGCCAGAGAGTGCCCAAAGGCTGGGCACAGGCCTGGTCCCATCTCTGAAATGGTGGGGCCACCTGAGCACCATTAGATGGTGTCTAAGGCCCCAGCACCAACAGGGAGGCCCAGGTTTAAAATTTACGAAGAAAAGGAGGAAGGAAGAAGGTCAATGTTTTGTTTTGTTTGGGGGCCATATTCAGCAGTGCTCAGGGTTGACTTCTTCCTCTGCACTCAAGAGTCACTCCTGGGAGTTGATTCTCAGGGATCACTCCTGACGATGCTTGGGAAATCATATGGGATGCTGGGATTGAACCCAAGTTGATCCCAGGAGCCACCTCACCCCACAACAGGAGCGGAGAGATAGCACAGTAGATAGGGCACTTACTTTGTTTGCATGCTCCCAACACAGGTTAGAACCCTGGCAACACATAGAGTCCCCCTGAGCCATATGTGATTTTGAGTGCAGAGCCAGGAGTAACCCAAGTGCCGCTGGGTGTGACCCCCTCAAGAAATTAAAATATATTTTAAGGGAAGGCCTTTTCTTTTTAACTCCTTGGCATCTGTCTGCCAACCACTGAAGAAAGGGTCTTCTGCTGCTCGCTCCTAAGACTGCTAACCCCAAAGGCCATCTTTTCACTATTTTCTTTATCTTGGCCAGTGGAGAGTGAGGATATTTGGGGTCACTTCTGGTAGCTCAGGGGCTACTCCCAGCTCTGTGTTCAAAGTCACACCCAGTGCTCAATTTGGGCTCAGCTGTGAGCAAGGCAGGGGCGTCAGCCAGAATATTTGGTTTTTGGGCTACATCTGGTGATGCTCAGGGGTTACTCCTGGCTACATGCTCAGAAATGGCTCCTGGCTTGAGGTACCATATGGGATGCCGGGGGATCAAACCGAGGTCTGTCCTACGCTAGCACATGCAAGGCAGACAGACGCCTTTCCACTTGTGCCACCGCTCCGAACCCAGTTTTTCTTTTTGTTTTCTTCTCTTCTCTCTTTCCCTCTCCTTCTCTCCCTCTCCCCACCTCCTCTTTCTCCTGTTTTCTGTTTTTTAGGTTGGAGAAGAAGGTCCTGGCCTTACTATTGTTCAGCCTGGTTCCATCCCTCAAGCATAACCAGTAGTCACACCTGATCAGGATGTCAGAAAGAGCTCCCAGGCATCACCAGGTGAGGTCCCAAACCCAAGAAAGTCTGAAATACAGAAAATAAACTCCCACCGACCAAAATGATAATACAGTGGTGGGGGACATTTACGTTGTTTGCTGTCAACCCAGGTTCTATCTCCGGGATCTCATATGGTCCCATGAGCACAGCCAGGAGTAATTCCTGAGCAGAGTCAGGAATAAGCCCTGAGCACTGCCGGAATGGGGCCCAACCCTCCGAAAAAAGAAAATCTCCCAAAGAGATCTAGATGCTAGTCAAGAAAGCACCTGTGCTGGTGGGTACTAGGGAGACAGTCTCATTAGCTTAAACTCAGAACCACATGAACCTCAAACACCAAACTGGGGGTAGCCCCACCCCTAGCACCACTGTCACCTTCCCAAATGTCCAAGAATGCAAAAAGATACATTTTTCTCAAACTTCTCATTCAGGAATGAAGGTACCCCAGACCTCACTGAATTGAGAAACCGAGGTAGAGTGAGGAAACTGGGGAACAAACAGCAGGAGAGTCATGGTAAAGCTTACAGTGATGGGCTTCAAGGGGTGATAGTCGCCAAATTCCAGCGACACTGCCTCCAGCCGGCAGGATGCAAACTCAGCCTTGTAATTCCTGTTCCTGGAACACCTAAGAAAGGGCAGGACCCAATACAGTGAGCCAGTGGAGCAAGGGGCGCCCCAAACCTCCTGACCATACTGAAGCTGGGAGGGATTCTGGAGCAGAAGTAGCTGTCACTGAGAACAACCAGAGATGTTGGCATCGCTCTGGCACCGAGTTACCATAACAAAATACAGTGTTCACTTTCCAAATGTCTGTGGGTGAAGTCAAAATGCATCTCAAAATGAGTACTAAAACTCCCTTTAATACACTACTAGCCAAGTCTTAGCTTATATTATAAAGAGAAGGGGGTGCGTGGGAGAGAGCTTAAGGAACTGGACAAGGTTTTGAATAGTTTATGAACATAGCTTTAGTACACCTGAGACCCAGGCCCGATGCCCTCACTGTCCCCTCCAGTACCAATCCAGCAGTGATTCTTTTTTTTTTTTTTTTTTGGTTTTTGGGTCACACCCGGCAGTGCTCAAGGGTTACTCCTTGCTCTACGCCGAGAAATTGCTTCTGGCAGGCTCAGGGGACCATATGGGATGCCGGGATTCGAACCACTGACCTTCTGCATGAGAGGTAAACACCTTACCTCCATGCTATATCTCCGACCCCCCAGCAGTGATTCTTGAGCACTACTGGGTAAGTCCCAACTCCCCCAGAGCCATAAAAAAGTACTTCAAAAATAAAATACACAGGGGGCTGGAGAGATAGCACACCGATAGGGCATTTGCCTTGCATGCTGCCAAGCCAGGGTGAACCCAGGTTCGATCCCCACAATCCAATATGGTCCCCTGAGCCTGCCAGGGGTGAATCCTGAGCACAGAGCCAAGAGTAAACTCTGAGAGCTGTCAGGTGTGACCCAACCCTCCCCTCCCCCCCAAAAAAAAAAGAAATGAATGGAGCCTTCATGATCAACAAAAGGCATAAAATTCAATGATGGGGTCGGAGTGATAGTATAGCTGATAGGGTGCTTGACTTATCTACAGTTGACCCAGGTTCAACCCCTAACATCACATATGGTCCCTGAGCCCACTAAAAGTGATCCCTAAGCACAGAGTCAGGAGTCAGCCCTGAACTCTGCTGGCTGTGACTCTCAAAACAAAACAAAAACTCAATGACATCATTCCTCCTTTCAGAGCATTCTTTTTATTTTTTTTTGGGGGGGGAGGGACACACTCCAAATAACTTTCCAGGCAGTTCAATCCCCAGCACCAAATATGGTCTCCAGATTATTACCAAAAAGATTCCTGAACAGAGCCAGAAGTAAGACCTGAATGTACTTACTGAGTGTGGCCCAAATAACAGAAACTTGAAAAGCAATTATCTTTTCTTTTTAAAGGACCAACATTTGAAATGATTTAAGTTCAAAATAAATAAAAGTATCAGCCCCCCCCCCAAGTGTTAGGGCAAAAAATAAATTACTGCTTCTGGGGTCTTAGTACACAGCTCGGGAACATATGTGAAGACCTGGATTCAATCTTCTCTTATTCTCTGCACTGGGGAAAAAATAATAAGGCTCAAAAGATGGTGCAAAGGAATATAGACCACGAATGCATGCTCCAACTCTCGGTTTTAGTCCACAATGACCCTGAACAGGACAGGATCACTGGGTGTGCCCCCCACCCAAAAATCTGGGGGGAAAAAAAGGAAATTTTGGGTCTGAAAATTCAGTGGGTTAGAGCACATTCTTTGCAGGCAGGAACACGGATTCAATACCTCAACACTGCCAGATGAGAGTAGCCCCTGAGTACTGATGTGGCCCAGAATGAAAGAGAAGATGAAAAACGAGAAACATTCACCCTCCTGGAAATTTCCTTCCACTTCCAGTCTCTCCCAGCTGGGGGAGGTGGTGAAGTTTTCCCTAGCTTAGTTCTATGCCATAATATGAGAAATAATATGAGCCGACAGCGACATCTAGTGGATACTTCACCTAAAGTCCTTTTCCTTTCTGCTAACGAAGGACAGAGTTCCAGGAAAATCCTCCCCCTGCCTCGAACCTCTTAGCTGCCCCTAAACAGGCAACATGTCCTATCCACTCAGACTAACTGCTGCTCGCCCTGTCCCCAACTGTCACCCACAGGCAGTGTGCCCCCAGATCATTGGGTCTCCCAATGTAAGCACCCCGATTGGTGGGCTTACACATGTCATTAAGCTGATATGGGAAATAGCTAGAGTCACACATATCAGCTACTTCAAATTCTTGAGGATCTTTGCAAAATGACCAGAGCAGCCCCATAAATAGCTGACAATGCTGCCAAATATTCCGATTCTAGAGTTATTTTTGTTTGGGGGGTTTATTTGGATTGGGGATATGCTGCAATTGGGGCTTACTCGTGGCTGTGCTCAGGGAAATCATATGGGATGCCAAGGATCAAATCCAGTCAGCGACAGGCAGGGCAAGCTCCTTGCCTGCTGTATTATCTTTTCAGCTCTTAAAGTGAAGTGTGTGTGTTTTTGTTTTGTTCTAGGACCACACCAGATAGTGCTCAGAAAACACTCCTGGCAGGCTCAGGGGAAGCCATGGATGCCGGGGGTTGAACCCAGTTTGACCACTTGCAAGTTAAATGCCCTACCCATTGTGCTATCAATCCAGCCCAAGTGTAGTGGGTTTTTTTGGGGGGAGTCACACCCAGCAGCGCTCAGGGGTTACTCCTGGCTCTACACTCGGAAATCACTCCTGCGAGGCTCGAGGGACCATATGGGATGCCAGGATTTGAACCACCACCCTTCTGCATGGAAGGCAAACACCCAACCTCCATACTCTCTCTCTGGCCCCCCAAAGTGTAGTGTTTTTAATTACTACAGTCACCACCAGACTGAACAGGATGTGTTACACTGAGTCAACACATAGCAGACAGCTACAGTATAGGACAACCATTATAACACAGAGGGGTTGAGCAAGATCTGTACCCCAAAATCTCAGTCCAGGTGTCAGACTGGAGATCCAGTGGCATGAATTAAGCTCATAGGCTCAGGCCTCAGCATTTCTTTTGGGCTCATTAAATCAAGTTTTATCTCTTTGCCAGCATTTCTGCATCTGAAAAATGAAGTTGATGTTGACCCATCCCTGAGCATTAAATGAGATGCTGTCCAGTGCATTCTCAGCTCTAGTTCTGGTACTGCTCAAAGAGTTGCTAGATGTGTCCAATTTTGTAAGATTTCTCTGGGGTGGGTCTTCTCAGTTTCCTGCACCGAACAGTACCTAGTATGTTCTATGTCAGCAGAAGTGGATAAAGATGGTTTCCACTCAGTCCCTTTCACGTAAAGAATTAACAAGACTAATGGGAAAACGAAGATGAATAGAAATCTAGTGCAGAGTCCAGGAAATAACCTGGGACTAAATCTACATTTTTTTTTTGGTTGTTGGGCCACACCCGGTGGTGCTCAGGGGTGACTCCTGGCTGTCTGCTCAGAAATAGCTCCTGGCAGGCACGGGGGACCATATGGGACACCGGGATTCGAACCAACCACCTTTGGTCCTGGATTGGCTGCTTGCAAGGCAAACGCCGCTGTGCTATCTCTCCGGGCCCTAAATCTACATTCTTAAAAAAAAAAAATGGTGGGACCGGAGAGATACCATGGAGATAAGGCGTTTGCCTTTCATGCAGAAGGTCATTGGTTCAAATCCCAGCATCCCATATGGTTCCCTGAGCCTGCCAGGAGCAATTTCTGAGTGTGGAGCCAGGTGTAACCCGAGTGCTGCTGGGTGTGATCCCCCCCAAATGGTGTATGCTGGCAATGTAAAAACATGAAAGGCAAAAAAGAAACAGGAGGCAGAAATTGGTACCTTCCTGAATTTTCTGATTACAGCATTTCAAATGCTAAAAATCTGTCATATTACTGATGTACACTTTAAAAGGTGCTTTGTATGACCAAGTTCAAGAAAACTGGGGGCCATGGCAAAAGAAATACAGCATGCAGGACACTTGCCTTGCACGCAGTTGAACAGAATTGGATCCCTACTACCCCATATGGTTCTCTGAGCATCACCAGGTGTGCCTCATGCCCCCCCCCAAAAAAAAACAGAAGAAAAAAATAAAAGAAAAAGAAAGAAAACTGACTAAACCATCCAGTCCTGATTTGGTGTCCCAAGGCTCAGAAGATGATTCATCTATCAATCAGGCACAGAACAGGCACGACAAAGAGCTATTTATGAAGCATCAAACCGGAAGACTGTGCCCAATCACTTCCAAGCTGTGTGCCTGCCTCATTTGCTCAATCGATGTAAACCCTTCAATATCACTTAAAAAGGTCAAAAAAATACCTCCCTTTCCAGGATGCTCACATACCCCTAAACCAGTGCTTCTCAATTATTTTCTGTCATGCCCGCGGAGGAATAAGAAAACATTTTCGCGCCCCCCCCCGCGCGATTGTAAATAGTATCTTTATTAAAATAAAACTTTAACCCGCAAAACAAAAATATATAAAATAATTTGAGCTGATTTTTTTAATCAGAGGTAATGTCTGGATTAATGGCTACAATGAGCACGTTTTGCAATGCATAGCTTTTCGAAGCGGGGTTGGAAGCAGGACACAGCAACTTTCAGCTCCAGAGACTACAGAGACATAAACACGGGGCTTAGCTTGTTATGACAGTGTTTGCCGAGGTCAAACGCGCCCCACTATTTGAGAAGCACTGCCCTAAACAGTCCCACTGTTACTCAATGCGCTCCCTAGTGGAGGCTCTCTGTCCTGTGTGTGTCTCAAGCGAATGGTTGCTCTGGCCCCCCTCTTTGCGTGTCTGCACGATACAGGAGGATGTCAGCTCTAGGCGAGGGGTATGACTGCGGGCTGAGCATGCCGCTGACCGCGTCCATGTGCACCTCTCCAAGCAAAGAGCTGCTCAAGAAACTGCTCATTCTCCCGAGATCGGGCCTATACCACTGGGGTAGAGGCCGGGGCTGTTTTCAATGGTCTGGGGGTGGCCACGAGGGTGAGACACCGCAGGGTGCACCCGAGATGGCAATGCCCGCTTTCTCACGCGCTCATGCTCCCCCTGAGACATACACACGCAGAGGAATCGAGACCCTCAGACAAACAGGGGCGGCCCCTCTCCAAAACCCACCCGCCACTTCTTCCTTACCAGGGGAACGCAGCCATCTTGCCAGTCACATGACCACGCCGAAGCCACGCCCCTTTTGCATCCGGCGGGACCGGACATCCCGCCTAAAATTTTAATTTGGCCGCCACTTGCCCCGCCTCCTTATGGCCGCCATGTTTGTGAAGGGCAGAGGCCCTCTTGAGAAGCCCATATGAAGCACCTTGACCGCCATGATTGTAAAGGGCAGACCCTGCAGCGTCCTGGGTCGTCTGCCGGCCCGGCTGCTGGGCTCTGTTGTTGCTCCTCTTGAACTTGGACTTGGTCTGGACTTAGCGGAGCCAAGAGGCGAAGGGAGGCAGAGATTGAGGACTCAGGTTCTACGCGAGGACGGTTAGAGAACTAATTTGCAGTTTAGCTTGGCTGGACCACGCCCTCGTTTGCTCCACTGCATGGTGGAAATGAAGCGCTGGGGTTCTGGCCCCTTCCTTTCCCTTAGCTTGTTAAGACGTGGGGTCTGGGGTCGAAGCTCTTTTGTTCCGAGGAGGACACTTTTAAGTAGAAACCAAATGGGAAAACTGAGGCTCTCACTTAACACCATTTAGCAAGAATCCATGTTTCTCTATGTGTGACTCCAGAGTTTTCTCTGATTAACACAAATCATTATTATCAGGCTGGAGCAAGAGAGGTATCAACTGGGGTTAAGGCGCTTGCTTACCTTGCTCGCCTCCCACCTCCCACTTGGTTCTTGGCACCACTTCAGGAGTGATCCCTGAGCACAAAGCCAGGAGTAGCAAGCCTTAATTAAGCATGGTGGCTGTGCCCTCCAAAACAAAAAACAAAACAGCCTATTTTCTTATATGGTACCAATGCCAGGCATTACTTTAGATGTGAGACAATGTACTGTGCTCTTTGGACTAATACTGGGGACTGATTGAAAACGGAATGAAGATGATCACCTATAATGAAGAACTAATGGTGAATTGTCCAAGGCTGGTAAGTGCCCCAATCAAGGACACCCCAGCTGAGTGATTACTAGCAATGGACTTAAAGGGGAGACTGGTAGTCATATCCTTTTCCTTTTCTGTTTTTATTGTTTGTTTTTCTGGCTGAAAGGGCCGAGAAACCACCTTCTCCAAAGAGCTTCTCTTGGAAAAGAGCATTGGTATATATACACTCCCCACTCATTGACAGGTAGAAAGAGTTTTACAGAGTCCCACTTTCTTCCTGTGACAATTCTGACTTCCAACAGAAAGAACAAAATGCCATCTGAACTCAACAGAAGCAGCCTATCTTTCCTCCCACAACCTGAAGAATCAGTGAATATTCTGTGATGTTTGCAGAGCTCTTGCCAACAGGTTATGCAATGGATTACGAAGCAGTGCTCCCCACACGATTGTGCTCTTCTGGAGATCTCATTCAAAGGCAGCATATAGGCCTGGGAGGTAGTTCTGTGTGGCTGGAGTGCATGCAATCTCTAGGAGCTCTGGGTTCCAGGGCACTGTGGTGTCCTTTAAGCAACTGGGGGAGCAAACACCCCTGCCCCTCTTGTGTGGACCGTAATTTAAAAAAGGCACAGTGAACTGGAGCTAGAGTATAGTGGGTAGGGTGCTTGCTTTGCACACTGCTAACTTGGGTTCAGTCCCTGGCATCCCATAATCCCTGAGCATTATTAGGAGTGATTTCTGAATGCAGAGCCTGATATGGTCCAAAAATGAAAAACAAACAGAAAATCCCCGATTCTGATTTATGTCTAAACCTGGGCCACTGGCTTGTGCATACTTAGTATATTCCCAGGCAGCACTGCTGCTGCTGTTCTTTTTCTTGCTGCTGAGGGAGTGGATAGTGGATGGTGGCACAGAACTCAGGAGGTACAGGTGCACCAAACCAGCTCCGACTGGATGATGCACATTAAACAAATATGGGAATTATCCAAAAAGATTGTTAGAACACAGAAACTATACAGCAAGTTCCTTACCTAAGGCTCAGAGCCAACTATCACCTTAAGAAATTTCTGGAGGGGGTGGAGAGATGGAGTGCTTGCCTTGCACGCAGACCATTTATGATGGACAGTGGTTCAAATCCAAGCATCCCATATGGTTCCCTGTACCTGCCAGGAGCGATTTCTGAACGCAGACCCAGGAGTAACCCCTAAGCGTTCCCAGGTGTAACCCAAATCCCCCCCCCAAAGAAACTTCTGATGAAGGAACCAGAGAGATGACACTGGATAAGGCATGTGGTTTGCATGTAACCCAACAGTTTCATCGCCTGTGCACTTCAGGAGCAATCCCTGAGCCAGGAGTAAGCCTCAAACATACTGCCAGGAGTAAAACCCTCGAGCATCATCAGTAATAACACCAAGAAAATGGGAGAAATGAAAGCCACAGAGAAAATAACAAGGAGATGAGACAAGAAAGGCAGTATTTTATTACCTACTTCTTTTTTTTTAATTGGTTAAACAATTTTTCTCCCTTGGGCTGCCAAGAGTTGTGGCCAGGGTTGTACTTTCTTTCACTCCATGTCCTCATTTAATTTGCTCCATTCAGGGACTATAAGCCTACTTTGTCTTCTTTTGCTTTTTCTTTTGCCTTTTTTGGCAGGGAGACACAACCAATGATGCTCAGGGCTTACTCCTGGTTCTGCATAGGAATCACTTCTGCTGGGAGTCAGGAGACCATATGTGAAGTCAGGATTAAATCCAGGTCAGCTGCTTGCAAATCAAGTGCCCTTGCTCACTGTATTCTCTCTTCAAACCCTAAGTTTCCTTTGGGTGGAATTTTTTGGGGGGTTTTTTTTGGGGGGTTCACACCTGGCAGTGCTAAGGAAACTAACTATATGTGATGCCAAAAATCAAACATGGTTGGCCACATGCAAGTCAAGCATCCCAAGTAAAACCTTTTTTGTTTTTGGGAGCTGGAGAGATAGCATAGCAATAGGGCGTTTGCCTTGCACACAGCCAGCCGATCCAGGACCGACCATGGTTCAAATCCTGGCATCCCATATGGTCCCCCATGCCTGACAAGAGCGATTTCTGAGCAGAGAGCCAGGAGTATCCCGAGTGCCGCCAAATGTGATCAAAAAGCAAAAATAAAATTTGGGGGGGGGGTTGTTTCTTTGGTTTGGGGTCACACTCGGAGTTGCTGAGGGCTTACTGTACTCAGGAATTACTCCTAATGGACTCAGGGATGCTGGGGATCAAACCTGGGTCAGTTGTGTGCAAGGCAAGTGCCCTGACTGCTGTACTATGTTCCCAGGTCCCCCCTAGTGTTGTTTTTACCTGATACTTCTCAATCCTGTCCTTTGGCAACAATTCTTTGGCAAACAAAAGACTGAACTAGACCTCCTTTCAGAAGAAAAGTTTATTTTTCTTTTGTCTAGAAGCAAAAACTAGTGAAAATTAAAGTATAAAAATAAATACAATTTACATTAATACATTTTACTCAAAATAAAAGTAACAAAATGTTTATAAATAAAAATACATTAAAAGCACAAAACAATGGCACTTTTATGAGAAAAATCTGGGAACATTAAAAACATGTCAAATATGTAGACATTTATCTTTAAATTAAAAACACTCAAATTTCTGATCCTTAATCTAAAACTAGTTTCAACTTTTTTCAAAACATACTTTTTTTAAAAACGAATCTGCATTAACACACACAAGACCTTTAGATCTATCTAAATGAAAAGGCCCACCATGATAAAGAGAAAGCTTGTATCCTGAGTTTTCACATCAATAATGAACAATTTGCCATCTTCAGAAGATAATTTAATATGCTTTTCCTACAAATAAAAAACTGGTATCTCTGACATTTTTACTCTCTCCTCACTTTCTGTTCACTCAGTTGATAAATGATCCTTCTTAGTGAATTTAAAGCAAGTGTATGCCAAAGTTTATTTATTATTTTACATCTCCAGCTGAGTGTTGAAGTGAAATTTTTCGATTTTGGTGGCCACACCCAGCAATACTAGGGGTCACACCTGGCAGTACTCGGGACCATATGGGATGCCAGGGATTGAACTGAGGGTCAGCCATATTGTGCAAGGGAAGTGCCCTCCCTACTGTTTCATCACTTTGGCCCCTTAGAGCAAATATATAAAAGAAACAGAAAACTGGAGAAGACAGTGCTTCCACATTCTTTTTTTTTTTTTGGTTTTTGGGCCACACCTGGCGGTGCTCAGGGGTTACTCCTGGCTATCTGCTCAGAAATAGCTCCTGGCAGGCACGGGGGACCATATGGGACGCCTGAATTCGAACCAACCACCTTAGGTCCTGGGTCGGCTGCTTGCAAGGCAAACATCGTTGTGCTATCTCTCCGGCCCCAACGTTCTTAAGAGGATATTATGAACAAATAGGTATCAGAACTTTCAAAATACCAGTCACCTTTGAAAAATCCAAGTTAAAGTAAATGCAGAGTCCCAATTTCACATGTGAGTTACAAAGCCCTTTTTGGAAATGCCATGATAAAATAATAGTGACATTCTTTTCTTTCCTAAAACCAAGTCTCTTAACTTTTTTTTGGTTCTTGTTTTAAGTGAACAGGTTAGTGACAGGAATCCTCAGACATCAGTAATGCAGAATTTCCACTAAGTATTACTATCCCAAAGTGAAAAATCAGGAGTGCATTGTATCAGATAGCCCTTTAATCTTTCCTAATCATGCATGCTAGCAAAGGCCAACTATGATGCAAGAGACTACAGAGAACTACAGCAATGGAAGCTCTAAATGCATGCAGGAGGGTCCCCTTGATTTCTAGAAGTGGGTAGAATAAAGCCTTCGTAGGAGCTACTACATTCAATCAGGTTGTGCTGTCTTCCCAACTCTGTTACCCTTCACAGGAAAGACTACAGGTTAGTAGCAATAATTTCAAGTGCCCAGGGGGTGGGGATGGGTAGGTAACAACCTACCTATACAACAAACCTAACATTCTGTAAAGAGGCAAGTGTTGAGTGGAGTATGTGCTTGGAATCAGGAGACTCCCAGCCACTCTGGTAGTTGGATGTGGACCTGCAGGCGTCTCCTATGCAGCAACTCTACCAAGTCCAAGAAAACACAGACTGAGAGAACTGAAAGCTAGATTTGCAGGGCTGGAGGTAGAACCCAAGGCCTCATGCATAGAAGGCAAGTGCTTTGCTGATGAGCAAGTGAGAGGAAGCAGTTTGGAAAGGTCCAAATGCAAAAAGAAAGAAAAATCCTTCTGTCATAATCTCTCCCC
This sequence comes from Suncus etruscus, assembly GCF_024139225.1. Lineage (NCBI taxonomy): Eukaryota > Metazoa > Chordata > Mammalia > Eulipotyphla > Soricidae > Suncus > Suncus etruscus. Next base: position 56,447,372 of record NC_064862.1, on the reverse strand, counting down.
TGCCCCCCTTGAATACAACAGTATCTGACTTATCAAATTCACCCTGTGCAGAAAATGAAGGACATTTCTATTCTGGAACTTATTGATCCTTCAACACAACCTTTTCAGTATTTCATAGAAATAAGCCCATATGTCCCTTAAAAATTTATAAAAAAAAAAAAAAAAAAAAAAAAAAAGCTTCCCTGCAAACAGCTGAGTAGACAGAACAAACTTATGTTCATCTAGATTAAGAGAGGGGAGTTGATTACCAAACATGAATATGTCTTAATCCAAGCCTATAATAGTTAGAAAAGGGGAGAGATGAGGTCAGAATCAGCCAGACTGACCCAATTATCCAGCCCTTTGACATGACATGACATAGAAACAGAGCCCAGGGTGAAGTCATTCTTAGGCAGGAGGGATATAACTGCTAACCCTCCCTATATATTTTTTTTTCCTTTTCTATCCCAGTGAATGCTGTCTTCTTAAATTGTCGCAACATTTGGCCGCTTTCTTTGGATTTTTCCTGCATATACTCCTAAAAAAACAGAGCAAAATTACTTTATTTCTCAATCTGAGTTTTTCTAAACAGTTGCAGATATAGCACTATTATTATAATAATAAAAAGAAACATAGGACAGGCAAGATGTCTAGAGGAAACAGCAAAAACTGAAGCTTCAATTCCACACTCTCCTTTATTTAACCACCCTCATTACTGCCTCTAGCTTTTTTGGCATCTTCTGAATTTTGCCATTAACTCTTTTTATTTATTTATTTATTTATTTATTTTATTGGTTTTGGGGTCATAACCAGCAGCGCTCAGGGGTTACTCCTGGCTCTGTGCTCAGAAATCGCCCCTGCCAGGCACAGGTGACCATATGGGATGCCGAGATTTGAATCACCGTCCTTCTGTATGAAAGGCAAACACCTTACCTTCATGCTATCTCTCCGGCCCCTGTCATTAACAAATCTTTTTTGTTTGTTTGTTTTGTTTTTTTGGGTCACACCCAGCGGTGCTCAGGGGTTACTCCTGGTTGTCTACTCAGAAATAGCTCCTGGCAGGCACAGGGGACCATGTGGGACACCGGGATTCGAACCAACCACCTTTGGTCCTGGATCGGCTGCTTGCAAGGCAAACACCGCTGTGCTATCTCTCCGGGCCCTGCCATTAACTCTTGACTCAAGGACAAAACATCAAATTATAAAATACATTTTTAGGGGCCAAAGAGATGGCATGGAGGTAGGGCATGTGCCTTGCATGCAGAAGGATGGTGGTTCGAATTCCGGCATCCCATATGGTCCCCAAGCCTGCCAGAAGCAATTTCTGAGCATAGAGCCAAGAGTAATCCCTGAGCACTGCTGGGTGTGACTCAAAACAAAACAAAAAAACAAAAACAAAACAAAAAAAAAAAAACATTTTTAGGGGTCTGAAGCAATAGCACAGCGGTAGGGCATTTGCCTTGCATGCAGCCAACCCAGGACTGACAGTGGTTCGAATCCCGGCATCCCATATGGTCCCCCGAGCCTGCCAGGAGCAATTTCTGAGCGCAGAGCCAGGAGTAACCCCTGAGGGACCCTGGATGTGACCCAAAAACCAAAAAAAAAAAAAAAAACACACCAAAAAACCAACTATAAACAACAGTAAGTACTTTTATTTATTTATTTATTTTGGTTTTTTTGGGGGGGCCACACCCGGCGGTGCTCAGGGGTTACTCCTGGCTGTCTGCTCAGAAATAGCTCCTGGCAGGCACGGGGGACCATATGGAACACCGGGATTCGAACCAACCACCTTTGGTCCTGGATCAGCTGCTTGCAAGGCAAACGCCGCTGTGCTATCACTCCGGGCCCTGTACTTTTATATTTTTAAGTGTACTTTTAAAATGTAGAAATCTATTCTGGTCTCAGAGTATATTATTCTATTATAATAAAGGTTAGTTCCCTATAAATTACTTAATAAAATATTTTCTTTCATAAATCAAATCAAGGCATAATTCAAATTTTTTTGTTTTGTTTTTGTTTTTTGGGCCACACCCGGCGGTGCTCAGGAGTTACTCCTGGCTGTGTGCTCAGAAATAGCTCCTGGCAGGCACGGGGGACCATATGGGACACCGGGATTCAAACCAACCACCTTTGGTCCTGGATCGGCTGTTTGCAAGGAAAAGGCCGCTGTGCTATCTCTCCGGGCCCGGCATAATTCAAATTGTGTGAAACAACTTAAGCAACTTTTTGTGTTTCTCTTTTGTTTTGGTGGACACACCCAGCAGCACTCAGGACTTATTCGTGACTCTGTACTCAGGGATCACTCCTGGCAGAGTTCAGGAGACCATATGAGATGCTGGGATTGAACCAGGACAGCTGTGTGCAAGCGCCTTACCAGCTGTGGCCCAAGAGCAATCATTATTATTATTATTATTATTATTATTATTATTATTATTATTATTATTTTGGTTATTTTTATTTGTATTTTGGGCAACACCTGGCAGTGCTCAGGGGTGACTTCTGGCTCCACACTCAGGAATCACTCCTGGTGGACTCAGGACCATATGGGATGCCTGGGATCAAACCCAGGTTGGCTGCATGCAAGGCAAGTGTCCAACTGCTATGCTATCTCTCTGGACCTAGAGCAATTTTTTTTTTTTTTTTGGTTTTTGGGCCACACCTGTTTGACGCTCAGGGGTTACTCCTGGCTATGCGCTCAGAAGTCGCTCCTGACTTGGGGGGACCATATGGGACGCCGGGGGATCGGACCGCGGTCCGTCCTACGCTAGCACTTGCAAGGCAGACACCTTACCTCTAGCACCACCTTCCCGGCCCCATAAGCAATTATTTTTAAGAGCAAGTAACAACCTCTGTCTTGAGAGTCATTGTTGGGAGTTTTAATGTTCTAATTTTTCATCCATGTAAGAGAATAAAATCCATTAGTCTTTCCAAATGACAAAATGTGACCTCATATATAAATTTTATGGAAAAAAAAAAACAGAAACAAACTTTTCTCTTCTGTAGATACATGCTATATACATTATTCCAAGGATTAAGTACACTTGAGTTTTAATTATGTTGCAAAGCAACTAAACCACAATAGTTCCCCATAAATAGTTCATGGTCATGAAATTCATTGTACATTACTAATACCAATATCCTATGCATTATCATACTGTTGAGTATTACTAAATAGAAAGAGCAGTTGCTATTTTGTTTGCAAGTTCACAATTGACAGTGGAGATGAAATGTATGAAAAAAGATGAAGAAATAATATTTGGCAAAACAGTACTAATTCTTCAGTGATCTGTCAGCTAACCTGTGTCAGAACACAAGATAGTTATGTTTTAAATTGATAGTGACAACCCTTTAAATAAGGAGGAGTTTCAGCAATATAATTAATTTCCTTTCAAAAGGCCCTGGTCTAACACAGTGCCTTCCAAAACCTGACCTTTCCTTTGTTTTTGTTTTAGTTTTGGGACATGCTTGGCTATGCTCAGGACTTACTCCTGGTCTGCACTCAGGAATCACTTCTGGCAGATTTGGAGGACCATTTGAGGTACTGGGTATCAAATTCAGGTTAAGTTCGAAAAGCAAGCATCTTATTCACTATACTCTATCTTCAGCTCCGAAAAATTACCTTTTAGAGTCACCTTAATATCTGTAAGAATTTTCTTCTCCACATACATTTCAAAGTTACGATTATTTTTTTTTGGGGGGGGGGGCCTCACCCGGCAGTGCTCAAGGGTTATTCCTGGCTGTCTGCTCAGAAATAGCTCCTGGCAGGCACGGGGGACCATATGGGACACCGGAATTCGAACCAACCACCTTTGGTTCTGGATCGGCTGCTTGCAAGGCAAACACCGCTGTGCTATCTCTCCGGGCCCCAAAGTTATGATTATTATCTTGTTCCTTCTTTCAATGAATATAACTAAATGGTAACAATATGACATTTCTTAGATTGCTTATCCCCTCCTAAATTGGGGGGAAATTAGTAGCAAAAACTAAGTGCTTATGAATGGGAAGATTAGAGTTTGGATTAGAGATTAAATCTTCAGCACCTGTTGATTGACAATTTAGACAGTTTAGAATGCAAGAGTTCAAGCAAAGCTTTTTGTTTGTTTATTTATTGGCCCAAACCCAGCAGCACTCAGACATTATTCCTGGCTCTTCACTCAAAAATCACTCCTGGCGGTGTTCAGGGGGCCATGAGTAGAATGCCAGGGATCAAACCTGGATAGGTCGCATGCAAGGCAAATGCTCTATCTGCTGTGCTATCACTTCATCCATTTTGAGAATTTTGAGCATATTTTTAATGGACCACATAAAATTTTTGGGGAATTTAGTCCCCAATATCTCTAAAAATGACCAAGAGTTAGCTTGAGAGTTTTGTGTGTGCTCAACACCCAATTTCTCTCCTTACCACCATAAAGAGAATTTAGAAGCCCAGTTTTTAGTTAACTCTTAAATCAAGCTCAAACAAATATAGAACACCAAGAATTAGTTAGCTTAAGTTGCTCATTGGGCCCAGAAATACAAGCTGTTTGCTGCCCCTCCTGGCATATTCACACATGATCAGGTGGTCAGAAGGCAATTTTTCCTTCTCTTTAGGGGCTGACACAAAAATTTCAGGCTTGTAGGGGAAATCTACTTCCCAAAGAAGATATGAGAGATATGCACGGACTTGTGCATTTGATCACTGATGCATTAAAAACAGGGTTTCCAAATCAAGTATGTCCAAGTTTACATTGTGCTCTCATTTTTTTTTAAATGTGTTCCCCCAAATTATTCCAACAATCAAGAATGTAATCAAAATCCTGAAACATGTAGCCAAACAATGACCGAGAGGCAGGAGTGTGAATATGCCCCTATGCAGTGGAGAGAAAAGACAGGCCAGGGCTAGTAGGGGCCAGGGCTTGGAGTGGTGCATGTCTCGAGGGAAAGGGGCTGCAGGGGCTGGTGGGGGAATACACACCTGGAACAGGTGCTCTGCTCTGTGAAGGCTTCTGTCTACTGTACACAACCCCCTTCACTGCTGCCTTAGGGGTTCTGATTGAATACAGAAAGGTTAATCAGCCTCTCTCATTCAAAGCCACAACGGTCAACATTCATGGGCAGGGGTACAAACCGCGGGGCATTATGGGGGGTGTCCAGAGAAGCCTGAGGACCAGGAAGTCTCAGGCACCCCCCCCCCCAAGACTCTGCTTCCGCAGGAGAGAGACTATCACCTCGGTGTCTACACTGTGGGCAGTCACTTGGGTGATGCTGAATTTTAATCTGTGGGCACTTAGTCTAGTTAATGAAGAAAATGGGATGAAATGAAAAGCAGACACATGCCAACGAAAGGTGAGAATTTACATGAAAAATACACAACAACACACCCAAGGCAGGTTATTATTATCGTTCAACTCAAAACCATCTAAGAGGATCTTCTTTCTCTCTAAAAGTATCATGAACTCAGTCATTCTTCCCTCTCAATGTGACTGTCACACCAGCAAGTTCTCAACACCAGCTAATGGTGTTAACAGCTCTTACCCTTGTCTACTAAGCAGCCTCTGAGCTTGTGCGTTCTGTCCTTGGTTTGGCTGAAGAACTCTGTTAACATAGTAAATAGAAAGTTAATTCAAAATTCTATCCACCCCAGCCATTTTCTGAAAGGTGATAACAGTATGCTTAAAGAAGTCTATTCAGTGACTTGTCCTATTAGCACAGAGAAAAATCGTTTTGTTTTGTTTTGTTTGGGGGCCACACCCAGTGAGGCTCAGGGGTTACTTCTGGCTATGTGCTCAGAAATCACTCCTGGCTTGGGGGACCATATGGAATCGAACTGGGGGATCAAGCTGGGGATCAAACGGGATCGAACCAAGGTCCATCCTGAATCAGCCACATGCAAGGCAAACGCCTTATTAAGAGCAAAGCATTTTGATAGAAAGCAACTGAACACAGTCCTTCCCTTCATTTTTCAAGTAGCCAAACTTTGGGGCTGGAGAAATAGCACAGTGGCAGGGCCCAGAGAAATAGTACAGCGGCGTTTGCCTTGCAAGCAGCCGATCCAGGACCAAAGGTGGTTGGTTCGAATCCCGGTGTCCCATATGGTCCCCCATGCCTGCCAGGAGCTATTTCTGAGCAGACAGCCAGGAGTAACCCCTGAGCACCACCGGGTGTGGCCCAAAACACACACACACAAAAGAAATAGCACAGTGGCAGGGTATTTGCCTTGCAGGTAGCAGACCCGGGATGGGCGCAGGTTAGATTCCTGGTATCCCATATGGTCCCCTGAGCCTACCACGGGCAATTTCTGAGTGCAGAGCTAGCACCACCAAGTGTATACCCCTCAAAAAAAAAAAGCCACACTTTCATATTTTAGCTCCAACCTAGCTTTAATCTTTATGCATATATATATGCATAAAGATATATATATAGATATATATATACCTATATATATATATCTATATATATATATCTATATATTTGGTTTTGGGCTAACCTGTGTTCAGGGTATCTGACTCTACTTATAAGTATTTGACTCTATACTTAGAAATCAATCCTGGAACACTCAGGGGATCCTTTGGTTTGCTGGGGATCAAACCAGGCTTGGCCGTGTGCAAGGCAAATGCCTTCCCCGCTGTACTATCACTCCAGGTCCCAGAAACTTTACCCTTCTTAAGTAGATGCGGGGTCCAGAATAGTAAGCTTCCTTTCTAAGTCTTTGAAGTATCAAAGACTCAGGGCCAGAGTAATAACACAGCGGTCGGGCATTTGCCTTGCACGAAGTTGACCCAGGACAGGCCTAGGTTTGATACCCGGCATCCCATATGATGTCCGAGCCTGCCAGGAGTGATATCTGAGCACAAAGTCAGGAATAATCCCTGAGAACTGCCAGGTGTGGCAAAAAAAAAAAAAAAAGAAAGAAAGAAAGATTAAAAAAAAAGAATCAAGGGCCGGAGAGATAGCATGGAGGTAAGGCATTTGCCTTTCATGCAGGAGGTCATTGGTTCGAATCCCGGCGCCCCATATGGTCCCTCGTGCCTGCCAGGAGCAATTTCTGAGCCTGGAGCCAGGAATAACCCCTGAGCACTGCCGGGTGTGACCCAAAAAAAAAAAAAAAAAGAATCAAGAACTCAGAAACTAGGGGCTGAACTCAGGACATATGGAGCTCAAATTTCTTCTTTTTTCTTATTTTTGTCTGTTTTTGCTTTTTTTACCATACCCATTAGTGCTAAGGGCTTATTTCTTACTCTGCACTCAAGGATCACTGCTGGCAGTGCTCATGGGAAAATATGGAGTGTGGGAATAAAAACCAGACTCAGTTATATGCAAAGAAAGCATCTTAACCCCTGTATTGTGATCTCTCCCTCCAGCCTGCTCAAATTTGTGTCAGATTCTGCATATCCTACAGTAAGTGACAGAAACTGATTTGGGACGCAGTAGGCACATGACCAGCTGTAACTATGAAACCTGATCCTGTCATCTTCTGTCTTTTGTCAGAAATAATCTATTGATATCAAAAACAAAATCAACAGGAAAGAGGTTCAGGCTTTAAAAAATAAACTTTTTTTTAAAAAAAAAACAAACAAAAACAAAAATTAAAAGCCTCCCTGAGGCTAAGTGACTTTTCTCACCTTGCTTCAGAAGGATTTTGTTTAACGAGAAATCTCTTATTTGGCATTCCCAAGTCAGCAGCTCTAACACAATATAAAAATAAGAACAAGGCTTTTAGAAAGGGAAAAACAAATGTGATCAAGTATATCAGACATACATCTCTTTTTCTTAATTTTGGTTTGTTTTAAGATCATACCCAGCAGTGCTCAGGGGTTACTCTGGCTCTGCACTCAGAAATCACTTCCGGTGGAGCTCAGGGGACTGAGCCAGGGAGTGAATCCAAGTTGGCTATGTGCAAGGCAAGCCCTTCCCGCTGTCCCATCACATGCTCCAGCCCCCCAGATCATCTTTTAAAAGTGGATGTAGTACTGGAAGACAAGTCCTGAGCAGACTAAAGACTAAAGTCAAGAAAGAAGAATTTGAGAGCCAGAGATGAAGCTCTGTGCTTGAGCACATGCCTCACAGCTAGAGGCCCTGGATTCAATCCTCAGCCTCACAAAAATACAAAAAGGGGAACAAGAAACAGGTAAAGGGGTCAAAGGTTTAAAAAAAGATATTTTTCTCAGCTCAGCTTCAGAACAGTTAACTGTTTGGGTCTTATACGGACTTACTTCATATACTTCTTCCGATCGAGAGATTTCTGTGTTGCAGCTGAGAGGGCCACTCGGGGACTTTTCATCTTATCCTTTAAAAAAATAAAAGTGGCATGAAGCTCTGTGGGACAGCCACTACCACAAAATTTGAGCACAAGATCATCTCAAACTGCACTGAGAACTTCTACTAGTACCCTGATTTTTCATTTAGTCTTTATAATAAAAGCTGTCCATCCACTCTATAAAATATTTGTTTCTCCAGTGTTACAAGAGAAATTCTGCTGGCTTTTCTTTTGCCAACCCCACAGAGATCATTTCAAACCACAGACCCATAATACTGATCGATTAGAAATGAAACTGGAATCTATTTTCTACCTCCTAATTTCCAGAAGAGCCAATTCTCTTTTTTGGTGTTGGTGTTTGGGTCATACCTGGCAGTGCTCAGAGCTTACTCTGGTCTGTGCTCAAGAATCACTTTCGGGGGCTGGAGCGGCGGCAACGCATCTGCCTTGCGTGCGCTAGCCTAGGACAGACCACAATTCAATTCCCCAGTGTCCCATATGGTCCCCCAAGCCAGGAGTGATTTCTGAGCACGTAGTCAGGAGTAACCCCTGAGCATCACCCGGTATGGCCCAAAAACAAAACAAAACAAACAAACAAAAAAAAATCGCTTTCGGCAGTGCTCAGATGGGATGCCAGGGAATGAACTCTGGTCAGATGCCTGCAAGTCAAGCACCCTCCCATTGTACTATCACTCTAGCCACAAGGAAAGGTATTAATCCAAATGCGACAGTGTTCAAGAAATTCAATTAGGCGATCCAGAGCAACAGTACAGCAAGGAGGATGCTTCTTTATAGGAAACTGACCTAGGTTCGATCTCTGGCACCCCGTATGGTCCCCTGAGCACCACAAGGAGTGACCCCTGAGTTTAGAGACAGGAATATCCTCTAATGTTCCCCACTGTCTCTGTCCCCCACAAAAAAAAACCCTTAACCTAAAAAAGAAATCCAATCAGGAGCATATGAGAACTTTGATTCTTAGTTTTGGAGTTTGGGCCTTGCTACTCCACCCAACATAGTGCTCAGAGGGCCATATGGTGACAGGACTGAACCCAAGCCTTCCATATACATTACAGCCCAATGGGCTCTCTCTGGGCCTGAGAGGTTTGTTTGATAGGTTTTGGCTTCTGAGGCACACCCAGAAGTCCCCAGAATATATTCCTGACTATGCAGTCAGGGATCTCTCCTTGGAGGGCTCAGGGGACCATATGGGATGTCTGAAATCAAACCCAGGCCAGCCTTGCAAGGAAAGTGCCCTCCATGCTATACTAATGCTCCGGCTCCAATTCCTGCTAATAATATTTGGTCTCTGTTGTGGCATAGAGCTCACTCTAGAGCCAGCGCCATCTGGTAAGTGACAGGGAGACCACAGGTACTAGAGGTATCATCTTCCCGAGAAGGAGCTCTTCAATCCCAGAGAGCATCATAAATGACAGTAGTTTCTTTTGTTCTCAGGAGACAAGTGTTTGTAGAGTTCCCAGTTGGTGTTTACTGGTAAGAAAGACCAAGCATGAATATAAGCTTGAAACTCCCCACCTCCGTCTGTCTTCTCTGGGAAGGTTGCATTAATAATCATGCTGGGTGCTTAGATTAGATCCCTGGCACCAAGTCCACCCACACAGCCAGGAGTCGCCCTTGCACACCGTAGACATGGTCCAACAATCACAGGCCAGACTGATAGGACAGTGATAGTGCATTTGTCTTGAACACAGACAACCCAGGTTTGATCCTTGGCACCCCATACTGTCCCCGGAGTCTGCAAGGAGTGATCCTTGGGCACAGAGTTACAAGTAATCCCTGAGCATCACCAGTGTGGCTCAAACACCAAACAAATCAATTGCGTTCATACAATGAAGCTTCCACAAAACCCCCCAAAGTGTGGTTCAGAGAGTTTTCATGCCCTTGAGCCCTTGAGCCCAAAAGGTGAAACATCCCAACTTGGTGAAGACAGAAACTCTGGTCTCTGAGATTCCCTCCAGACCACCCCAAACACATTCTTCCATTGGCTGCTCAGCTACATCCCTCATCCCTCTTACCAAGCAGAAAATCTCTGCGAGTGCTTCTCTGAGTTTTGGGAAGCCACAGTAGGCAGTTACAAACATGGGCTGGGAATGCTGTGATTCAAGACTGGCTACGGGTGGACAAGCTGCAGTTGAAGAGGAGCAAGTATGGGGAGTTCAAGGGATGGCCCCAGCTTGGGAGAGTTTGCTGACACCAGGCAGACAAAGAGAGAACTGACCTGGCATGTGGTCACGCAGCTGGAAGAGAAGGATTGGCCAGTCTGGGGGTGTCAAGTATTCATTGAGTACTGGAAACAGAGGTGGGTGTTTCCACACACTTTCGAAAACCCCACAACGTACCATTTGCCGAAGCATCTTCTCTTTGCGCACTTCCCGGTCATGATGGAGAATGGACATTCTTTCAGCCGCATCCATCACAAAGAAGATGTCGTGGATACCGTACAGGGCAGCTCGCAGCTGGGTGAGGGTGGAAAGGAAGACAAGGCAGAGGCAGTGAGGCAGTGACATGATGCAAGTCTCTATTTCAAGGAAAGTTCCAGGTTTTCATCAAGAGATCTGAGTTTGGCGTAAAGCCAATACTTACCTGGGCCAACACTCTCTCCTGCAGAGACGCATCCTGGGCTGACACAACACCCCTCCTCAGGGGTGCTTCTGACTGAAAGCTCCGGATGAATTCCATAGTGTCCTGAGAAGAAAGGGCCTTTCAGACACCATTTGTCTAGAAAAAGCCAGGAGGGTGGCACAAAGTTTCCTGGTTCTTTTTCTCAGACAATCTAGAATTACTAGGAACACCAACCAAACTGTCACGTAATGGGGGCTGGAGTGATAGTGCAGTGGTAGGACATTTGCCTTACATGCAGCTGACCTAGGATGAACCTTGGTTCGATCCCCGGTGTCCCATATGCTCTCCCAAACCAGGAGCGATTTCTAAGCACATAGCCAGGAGTAACCCCTGAGCATCACTGGGTGTGACCCAAAAACCAAACCAAACAAAAACAAAACAAAAACCTGTAACCAAGGTCCAACAGCACTTGCCTGACAGAGGCTGGAGTAACAGTACAATGGGGAGGGCATTTTCCCTGCACGTAATCTACCTGGGTTTGATCCCAGCATTCCAATAGGGTCTCCCGAGCCCTGCCAGAAGTAATTCCTGAATGCAGAACCAGGAGTAAACCCTGAACATCGCTGGGTGTGGCTTTCCCACTCCACCAAACAAATGAGATCAGTTACATTATTTCATTGACTGGGGGGCCATACTGGAGTTGCCTGGGGTCTGCACTCAATAGAGCTCACAAGCCCTGAGGACATGAGGTACAGAAACAAATCCCAGAGCGTGTACTCCTGTCCTCTGGGCCATCTCTGGCACCCACACTTACTTTATTTTTGTATTGGGGCCACACTCACCAGTTTTCAGAGCTTCTGCCTGTCTCTGTGCTCAGGAACCCTTATGGTGTTGGGAAGCAAACCAATGTCAGCCATATGCCCTTCATCCTATTCTCTCTCTTCTCTAGCCCTACACTTAGATTTTTACTCTATTTTTTGTTCTGTTTTGTTTTGTTTTTGAGCCACACCCAGCAGTGCTCAGGGGTTACTCTTGGCTGTGATCAGGATTACTTCTGGCAGTGCTCAGGGGACCATATGGAATGCCAGAGATCAAACCAAATTCAGCTACAAGGCAAAAGCCCCACCTCCTGTACTATTGCTTTGGCCCCTATTTTTCATATTTTGCTTTTTGAGACACACCTGTAATGTTTTTACACCTGTAATTACTCCTGGCTCTGCACTCAGGGATGACTCCTGGCAGGACTCAGGGGAACTATATGGGATACTAGGGATTGAACCCAGCACAGCTTTAGCAAAGCACTGTACTATCTCTCTGGCCCACTTAAGACTTTTTTATTTATTTATTTTTGGTTTTTGGGTCACACCCATCGGTGCTCAGGAGTTACTCCTGGCTCTAAGGACAGAAATCATTTCTGGAAGGTTTGGGGGACCATATGGGATGCTGGGATTTGAACCCGGGTCCATCCCAGGTCAACCACATGTAAGGCAAACGCCCGACCACTGCACTATCGCCCCAGTCCCCACTTAGTGCATTTTTCAAAAATTATCTGAGTGATCATCAGACTAAACATTTATATTATAGTGACCAAAAGTAATTTTGAATTGCCTATATTCAGAACTCATTTGACATTTTAGCTGTTACAAGACTAAGAAAATTTCTTCTCACTTTCACCGTCTGTCGAAGTTGTTTCAGCTTATCTGTCTGCATGAGCCTCCGAGTCAGAAACCCTCTGGCCACTGCAGTTATTTTGTCAAATTTTGCTTGTACCTCTGCACTGAAGACCTGGAAGAAATCAACCAGATACGATGTTTTCAGAATACGAGCACCGTAAGTCAAGAAGAATGTTTCTATAAACTAGAACTACCAAAAAAGAAGAATGTTTCTGTGGACTCCATCATCATGGACTAAATTAAATTCTATATGTGTCCTATGTGTAGTTTCTTTATTAAGTAAAATGGTTTTATTTAGAGAAGCAGAGTGAGAACTAGCAGGAATGTATATGCAAGACAGGCTTAGCTCTCGCCAAATCTGAGAGAGAGAGAGAGAGAGAGAGAGAGAGAGAGAGAGAGAGAGAGAGAGAGAGAGAGAGAGAGAGAGCCTTTTGAGTAGTTTCTTCTCTAACAGAAGCTCAGCCACTTGGTGTATGGCAAAATCTTTTCTGTTCATTTCCACAGCATAAGGCGACAAGACTCTTAGTGAAACAGAGAAAGGTACATACATTAGCAGGCAGACACAGGCCATGAAGCTTGCCCACCTGAGACCATTTTGCTTTGGCCCTTCCTAAAGGCCGTGGGATGGAGAGTTTGGAAAAGCCACTGGCTGACGACCCCCAGAGGTAGAATGGTGCTTCACTCGCAGAAACCAGGCTGTGCTGGAGGGCGGCACTGGTGAAACCTAGGGGAAGACAGAGCAGTGTCCTTGAAGGCAGGGAAGGAAGCAGGAAATGTAGAAGAGCCCAAGGAGCACCAAGGCTTTTTAAAACACAACAAAAGATCTTTTGTATGTGTCCTTCAAACATGTATGGGCTGGGAGTTGATGCACCAGCTGGATCTCTCTATGCAAGCTGCACCTCGGGAGGATGAAAGATATGAAGATAAGTGCTTAGTCCAGGGAAATGAGATGTAATTCCAGATCTCCAGGGAGATAGTGAACAGGTTTGATAAAAAGCCACCACCTGCTGCATGAATGAACAAAGGGAGGTGTGCTTCCTGCTACCTGTCCAGCTCAGGTGTTTTGCTCGTGAACACCTGCTCAGCGGGCTTGGATCCATGAAGGCTTCATTACATATGAGTCACTCAGCAGCTGGCAACAGCCAGAGCAGGGACAAGGAATGACTCCAAAAAAGAAAAGACTAGGGATATCAGATTGCCACCTAAACGGCTTCGTCTAAGGATCATCATTGCCTTGGGAATACTTGCCTGAGCTGCTGGAACTGAGCATATGGAGGGAGTCAGCCTGAGTCAGCATCACTTCCAGCAACTGGGAGTCGCTGATCTTCCTCCATTCGTCCACCGCCTTCCCACTGCCCAGCTCCGAGGTCTCCTCGAGAACCATCTTCTTCTCTTTCAACAGTTTTTCCTGCTCTTCTATTTCCTATTAGATTCACCATATGTCAGAATGAGCTAGCTCATTTCTGTTTCAAAATAATACTATCTTCATCTGATGAAGCTAAAAGTATCCTAATTGGCACAGTCTTCATTTTCATGCTTTCCTCTCTCGAATAAAATCAACAGATTATTTGTTCCTTTAAATGCAACCTATTGGGGTTGGAGCTACAGCAGGGAGGTCACTTGCCTTACATGTGGCCAATGTGGTTTTGCTTCTCAGCATCCTATATGGTCCCCCAAGCACTACCAGGGGTGATTCGAGTCCAGAATCAGGAGTAAGCCCTGAGCACCACTGGGTGTGGCCAAAACCCAAAATAGACAAATGTAATCCCTTTAACTAGAATAGTATTAAAACAAGTATCCTTGGGTCTGAGAGGCAGAGCAGGAGGGTAGGCACTGGCCTTGCATGTAACTGCTTTAGCCCAGACCTTGTTTCAATCCCTAGTGTAATACAGGGTCCCCCAAGCACTGCCAGGGATCACTCCTGAGCATCAGTCAAGAAACCCATTTCTAAAAAAAAAAAAAAAAAAAAAAAAAAACACCAAAAATATCCCAAGTGTCCTTGCCTTTGTGATGCACTCTGGCAGAATGCATATGTAGGAATATCTATTTATAAATGCCTCTTAAAATGAACTTTGAATCAAGAATTCCACAGAATGGCCTTGGAATAAACAATGTCCTTATTTTTAGTTAAGGAAATTCAACATTAAACCTCACATCTTTTGTTGTTTCTGTTTGGGGCCATAACAGGCTGCTCAGGGGGTGTCCTCCTGGTTCTGCAGTCAGGAATTACTCCTAGTAAGGCAGGGGGAACATAGGGGATGCTAGAATTGAACCCCAGTCAGCCACGTGTATGGCAAAGACCCTACTCACCGAACCATCACTCTGGTTCCTAAACCTTGCATCTTAGAAATAAAATAAAGAAAGTCTCTGCCAGCATGGGTTTCGGCAGACCTCCGTTGTGCCAAAGGCCTTTTTAACCAGGCCTAGGGTCGAGCGCAGGACTTGGGTCACCCCAGCACCCCTCTACCTCCTTCCTCAGGAGCTCCAGGGGCTTCCCCTGGGCCACATGCGTGGGCAAGCCAGCAAGGTGGGTCCCTTGGAGGAGCTTATTGGGTACTCTAGGCTTTCCCCACTCCCAATTAGGCTCCAGAGGGAGGCTTAGAGTGCGGGCTTAGAACTTCTGGCCTTCTGGCTCGGGAAGGATCTCCTTCCTTCCTGGGAGCCGGGAGTCTCTGCCAGCATGGGTTTCGGCAGACCTCCGTTGTGCCAAAGGCCTTTTTTACACTTGGAGGAGCTTAACTGGGGGTGGCTGATAGCAGCTCAGCTGTACTAAGGCAGTCACTGGTAATTTCATACCATTCTACATGTTCCAAGCACAATATATATTAATAGTACTCCATATCCTTAAGATATGTTTTTATGTATGCAGAATGTCCATTTTGTATTCTGCTCTTTATCATACCCCTACAAAACTCATTTTTACTCTTTAACTCTCTCACCTCGAACCATCATTACCCCATATTTACCCTTTTTAACTTCAATACTGCACCATCCAAAATCACAGACCAACGTGGTGCACTGGATTTAACACCCACCCAACTATTTCAAAAGCATAAAACACACAAGTATGCCTTTTGAATATTTTATATCTATTTTCTCTGACAGATATATCTCTTACTAAATATTCTCTAATATAGTGACGATTTCCCCTTCTTTTTATCTTCTCTTTGTGAACTGATCAATAAGGAATGTGGTGAAAGATTCCCTCAGTTTATCGCTTCTGTATGAACCAAGTCACGGGGATTGTTGCACCTGTTCTTGCAGCCCCCATATGTACCATATGTACCAATAATGCCACGTGGCATTATTCCTTGTTTGCATAAGCACATTAAAATGGTGAAATTCTATACATACAAATAAGTTCTTATCTAATAGAGATGGGAACACACAAAACTTGTAGTGCAATTGGACTTTATACCCTGAACATTGACATAATGACCTGGCGCAGGCCTCAGAAGAATGGGCATTCTCCATTCACCCCTGAACTAGGGAAGCCACCTATGAAATATCCAACATTGTCTATAACATCACCTGGAAGTAATCCTCTACCAGGGAAGACCCTACCGCTGCTCTGACATCGACCTACTCAAAAGAGACTTCCCTTAACACTGAGAAGACTTAACAACAATAATGTCCTGCTTATTGGACAGGGCTCTCTGCATTGCCCTTTAATTGTGAGGTGAAACTAGAGGACGCTCGACACCAGCCTGACTTCAATGTAGGATATGCAGATTCCAAGATCTTTTGCCAACAACAGACTGTTTGAAAAATAAAACTATTGGCACTACAAACAAGGACTTGGATTAGAAAAACTATTTTGCCAGAGCGTACAGCTGGTCTTATGCCAGGAAACTTCAGGGGTAGGGTCTCCTTGTATTTAGGCCAAGGATTTTCCTTTCCATGTCACCATATTTTGGTGGGCCTATGCAAACAATAATTGCCACTCTAACACCATTTTTACTTTGCTCCTTTGACTCTAAACGTTAAATAAGAAAAAAAAACCTACTTAAAACTTTTGAGGTTAACATAAACAAATATGCACATGCATGGAAATGTAAAAAATACTATGCCTTCAATGTTTAAGGAGTTACACAAATATCATGGCTTTAAATTGCTTTGTGTACCACTAAGAAATGTTATAATATACATCTGGAGACTTGAGGGACAAAGTAATTGTACATGGGTTCTATTTTATTTCTTCTTAATGTTCCTTGACTGTATGTTCAAAATTAAGGTGTCAGCAACGGGAACAAAAAAAAACAAAAAACAGGGAATTGGGCAATAAATGCTTCTGATGTCACTAAAAAAAAAAAAAAAAAGAAAAGAAAAGAAATAAAATAAAGGAGGGGCCGGAAAGATAGCATGGAGGTAAGGCGATTGTCTTGCATGCAGGAGGTTGGTGATTTGAATCCTGGCATCCCATATGGTCCCCCGAGCCTTTTGGGGGCTAAGAGTAGAGCCAGGAGTAACTCCTGAGCGCTGCTGAATGTGATCCAAAAATCAAAAAAAAAAAAAAAATAAAGTAAAATAAAATAAAAATAGGGCCAGAGCGATAGCACAGTGGTAGGGTATTTGCCTTGCACACAGCTGACCCAGGACAGACCCAGCATCCTATATGATCCCTGAGCCTTCCAGGAGCGATTTCTGAGTGCAGAGTCAGGAATAACCTCTGAGCACTGCTGGGTGTCGTCCCCCCCCCCCACCATAAGCAAAATAAAAATAGCTTCCAAGTGTCCAGAGCAAAGAATCCCCTGGAGACAGACCAGGAGAAAAGGGCTAATCTGGGACAGCCAGAGTGAGAGAAGGCCCCTTCCAAGCCCCTGCTGTGGCCTCTATCCCTCCCACCAGCAGGCTCACCTTCTGCAGTCGCTCCTGTTCCCGCTCCTGCTCTGCTATCAGGAGAGAGAGCTGCTGCGCATGCTGCTCTTCCAGCCTCTGGCGCATCTCCTCAAATGCCAGTATCTTGCTTCTTAGCATCTCCTCACCTTCTGAAATGAAGCACACAGTCTCTTCTGTGTAGGGAACTTCAGGACATTGAATGCCATCGAGCAAAGTCTGCGTCTGACCAGAGAGTACAGCAACCAAGGCCCATCTCTTTCCCCAACTTTCTCCTGAGTCCCTCATGGTCTGCCCAGATAGAGTCAGGGCTGTCTGCTCAGATTCCCTTTTTCCTCCCCAGGGCCTGCTGCTCAGCAGCATATCATTCATTTGACTCTCTCTTGTTTGCTTGTATAGTGAGGAACCACACCCAAAGGTGCTCCGGGTTACTCCTGGCTCTGTGCTCAAGTATCACTCCTCTTGGTGGTCTTTGGGAAAGCAAACACAGGTCAGCCTCCTTCAAGTGCCTAGCTAGCTGTTCATTTTCTTTCTGTCTCTCTCCTCCCTTCTTCCCTTTCTCCCCTCCCCCACTCTAGTCCTCCCCAAAGATCTTTGATTTTGAATTGGCTTTGATTTTTTTCTAAATAAATCTTCTTGGTAGTGTACAGCTTCTTCGCCTATTTAAAAGAAGACCAGATTTAGATTCTAAGGTACTTTTATGACTACCTCAAAATCGTATTGCATCATTACTACTGTACAATCTACCAAAGTAGTGAGATGTGATATAAGGCCAGAGCAATAGTACAGTCAGTAGGACACTTTCCTTATACATGACTAACCCAGGTTTGATTCCCAACACCCCATATTGCGACCCTGAGCACTGCCAGGAGCAATTTCTGAGTGCAGAGCCAAGAACAACTCCTGAGCATCACTGGGTGGGTGATCCCCAAAACAAAGCAAAACAAAGCCCAAAATGTTAACGATATTCCAAGAAAGAACTGCTACGGATACAGAGGATAAAAACAAGAAATATCACTACTTTCAGAAGATCTTTCAAGAACACTTACTATGGCGCTGGAGAGATCGTACAGAAATTATGGCACTTGCCTTGCATGTGGCTGACCCTGGTTCTATCCCTAGCACCCCAGATGATCCCCCAGCACTGCTAGAAGTGTTATATGAACACAGAGCCAGGAGTAAGCACCCTGATTACCACAAGATGCCACAAAACCAAAACCAAAAATCGACCAACAAAAAAGCAAACCCTGGGGCCAGAGAGATAGCATGAAGGGAAGGCATTTGCCTTGCATGCAGGAGGTCGGTAGTTTGAATCCCAGCATCCCATATCGTCCCCCGAGACTGCCAGGAGCGATTTCTAAGCGTAGAGCTAGGGGTAATCCCTGAGCGCTGCCAGAGTGACCCAAAAACCAAACCAAACCAAACCAAAACAATAGAAAACCCGATCCAGAGCTGGGATAACAGCTACCAAGGCTGGAGTGAATGTGGGAGCCCCAATTCCATCCTTAGACCTGCAGGGTCCCCCCCCCCCCATTCATCACCCACAACAGCCCACTGTGTACTGAACTGAGAGTATGAGCAGCACCAAATGAACAACCTTCCCCCAAAGAAGAAAGCCTATCAAAGGGCAATAAACAGTACTTAATGATCTACTCTGAAATGAAATTCAGTGCACTAAGGAACAAAGAACTACCAAGTGTGTGTGTGTGTGTGTGTGTGTGTGTGTGTGTGTGTGTGTGTGTGTGTAATATCGAATAAGAACATGGATATAAAGGTGCCTTTTGCTTGGCAGGAAGCAAATACTGGGAAGCCGCCTCACCTTTGGAAGGACTTTCTAGCATTTTATTCTTGTGCAGGTAGACAGAGCCCCTTGGGAA
Source organism: Suncus etruscus (assembly GCF_024139225.1). Lineage (NCBI taxonomy): Eukaryota > Metazoa > Chordata > Mammalia > Eulipotyphla > Soricidae > Suncus > Suncus etruscus. The sequence goes on along the minus strand of NC_064862.1, from coordinate 56,428,191 downwards.
TCGCTTCTCTGGCAGCGGTAGTCTTTCCTGCTCCGTGAACCCAGCTGCAATGACATAAGGGCAGTTCTCCTTCTGCACGCCATCGCTGTCTAGATCCAGTTTCCGCTTAACTTTCTCAAAACTGGTAACCATGCACAGATCGCTCCCACCAGATAAAGTGTGGGGGTCCAGGCGCTGCTGGGCACTCTGGCTCTGCATCAGTAATGGAGAGGGGCGGTGCACATCGTAAGACTTGTTCAGTTCCAGCTGCAAAGTGCTAGCAAAATTTTTCTCGGATGTGCCAGCCGGCTGGAGTCTGTCCGCAGCTTCCGCCACTACGTTCTGACTTGCCACACTCTGGCTGGCAGCGCATGGCTCGTGTGGTCTTGGCACTGCAGTGCCAGCACTGTCAACCCTGTGGGGGACCTTCCCGTCAGATGCTGATTGACCCTCTCCAAGAGTAAGTCCATGCAAGATTTTGTTTTCCAGCGGACTTCCTGGAGATGAGCACACCTGGCTTGTCTTCCCTGCAGCCATGTCCTGGACAGCTTCTGAGGGAGCTTGGTCGTTGGGAATCTTTCGTGGACCAACCCCTGCCACATCCACTGGTAACTTTGGCACAGTATCAAGGCTGTTGGTTTTCTCCTCAGCGTCTTGAGCTGCCAAGCCCACTGCCGGCTCTTTCCCTTTAGGACTGAGGTCACAGGCGTTGATTGGATTATTGATGAGGATATGACAGGCTGATGAGGGCCAGCAACGCCTAGGATGCATTTTAGGGCTCAGGCTTGGCTCTGGACTTGGCACTTTGGCAAAGGAACCAGCAAAACTTCTGATCACATTATTTTCAGGGACGAATGAGGGAAGGGCTTTCCCATCGGGGTGGGGACCTACTGTGGCGGGAAGGACACTTCGCATTTGGACATTCACTCTCGACAAGCTCCCCCAGGCAGCCACATTCCTGCTGCCTGAAGAGGCAGACGCCCCCTGTAGGAGAACATTGGATTTGTTAAGGCTTGGTTTGTCGGGAATGACAGGGCCACAGTGTCTGCCCATCGCTAGCTGAGCCTTCTCTGTCTTCTCCACGTCGGTCCCTTTAGCAGCCTCATTCTCTTTGTCCGAGTGACTCTCGTGGTCACTCTTCTTCCCACTGCTTCTCAGGCTGCGTCTAGACTGTTCTCGTTCTAAGTACTCCTTGGACTTCTTCATCAGGTTCTGCAGACTTAGTACGTAGGGGTCCGGAGTCCCCTCTTCCGAAAGGGACAACTCTGATTCTTCCATTGCCGGGCAGGGACGCCCTGAAACAAGTGTCTCTGGGTAGCCTGCAGAGGACTCCAGCGGGGCTTCATTCTCAGGGCAGCTGACCGCTGGGCCCTCGCCTTGCCTTAGAGAATGAGACATCTCTGTGTCCCTCGCTAAGTCCAACCCATTAGGCTCGCCACAGTCCGCGTGATTCACTGGCCCAGTTCCAGCTGCCTTTTCCAACTCTACTGATGTTGAGTATTCAATGGGGCTTGTGGGCAAGCTTGTTGGAAACACGATGGGTACATTCAAGCTTTTAGGGTCTGAGTGACAGTAAATTGTTTCTGTCTCCCACAAATCAAAATCGGAGGCATGAGGTGCTTTTCGAACCTAAAAAAAAAGGGGAGGGGGGACAGAAAAAAAAAAAAAGAAAAAAGTCTTGAACATCATTGTTTTCTAAAATAAAAAGGAAGGGGCCAGAGAAATAATAGCACAGTGGTAAGGCATTTGCCTTGAATGCAGCCGACCCAGCAAGGACCAGAGTTTGATTCCCAGCATTCCATAATGGTTCCCCGAGCCTGCCAGGAGTGATTTCTGAGCACAGAGCCAGGAGTAACCCCAAAGCACTGCCAGTTGCAGCCCAAAAACTAATATATAAATAAATAAATTAATTTAAAAAGTGAAGATTCAAGAAGCTGATATGTTTGTAAACACAGAACTAAGTTCTTTTTCCTATGACTTTCTGTACCATATGGAGCTCAAGTTACTATAATTACTGCCCCCCTCCCAGCCTGTTGAAAAGAGCTTTTTTAAAAAAATATCAAAACTGATGAAAACATGAATCTAAGTATAGACATAAGAGATATACTTATAAGTCCTATATCTCCATGTGTAATATATTTAGAATAAAAAGTACTTAACTATGTTTTGTTCTTTTTTTTTTTTTTTTTTTTTTTTTGGTTTTTGGGTCACACCCGGCAGCACTCAGGAGTTACTCCTGACTTTGTGCTCAGAAATTGTTCCTGGCAGGCTTGGGGGAACATATGGGATGCCGGGATTGGAACCAGGGTCCGTCCTGTGTTGGCCGCGTGCAAGGTAAATGCCTTACCGCTGTGCTATTGCTCCGCCCCCCCCTTTTTTTGTTCTTATAATAACTTACCAACTGTTCCTCCAATGAAGACTGTCCCCTTAAGGTGACAATGAATAAGAAAACCAGTCATTAAATTGTATTCATTAATGATTCCCTTTAGCAAATTCCCTGTCAGTAAGACAGACCCCCTGCTCCTCATATGTTGTTTTTTTTTTTTTTTTTTTTTTGGTTTTTGGGCCACACCCGACGGTGCTCAGGGGTTACTCCTGGCTGTCTGCTCAGAAATTGCTCCTGGCAGGCACGGGGGACCATATGGGACACCGGGATTCGAACCAACCACCTTTGGTCCTGGATCGGCTGCTTGCAAGGCAAACGCCACTGTGCTATCTCTCCGGGCCCACTCCTCATATGTTTATTACAAATGTTAACTAAAATCCCTGAGACTAACTGGTAGCAAAGGACAACTCAGCTATGTCGCTTAATTACTTACACATAAGAAATCTTACTACTAAAGCAATTTCCAGTTCAAGTGCTGAAGGATCCCTATCTCAGCAACTTATTTCTGGGTTTTAGAAAAAGCAAAACAAAAATATTTGATGAATTAATATCTAAGTGAATTCATATAGGATGGATCTGGGATGGAACTGGGACAAACCCGGGATGAACTCGGATTCAGTTCTCAGTATCCCATATGATCCCTCAAGCCTGCAAGGAGTGATTTCTGCATACAGAGCTTAATAACCTCTGAGTGCCACTGAGTGTAGCCCAACCCTCCCCCGCAAAAAAGGAAAGAAAAATTGTATGAACTGAAAAACCAAGAGGAAAAACAATGCATTTTGTGTTGAAGTAATTCAACTTTTCAAAAGAATAAAAAATAAATGTGGATGGCTTTTGAAGATTAAATAGCAGATTCTAATTGTATAGCTCTAAATACTAGACTCGCAACTCTGGATATTTTTAGATTGTTGTTTTTCCTTAGACCATATGGCATTTGTGTTTAACCTGACAAATCCCAAGACAAAAGATGGTTTCCAGGCACTATACACTAAACAGTACACAGAGATGTGCCTCCTCTATAACAACATAGAAAGGATGCAATACTCACTAAGCCCAAGAAAATTTCATGGGTGTAAGTAAAGCTTATTATTTCCTTAAAATGTTTCACATGTCATATTTGAACTTTTAAATTAGCTTTATTTTTGTATTCCAATTAGATTAAAAGAAAAAAAGCAATAGGGGCTGGAGCAGTGGCACTATCGGTAAGGCATCTGCCTTACAAGCACTAAACCTAGGACAGACCACGGTTCGATTCTCCGGCGTCCCATATGGCCTCCCAAAAGCCAGGAGCAATTTCTGAGCACATAGCCAGGCGTAAACCCTGAGCGCCACTGGGTGTGGCCCAAAAACAAAACAAAACAAACAAAAGCAATAAAAATCTGTAATTAAAAACTTTTTGCCAGGGGCCGGGCGGTGGCGCTAGAGGTAAGGTGCCTGCCTTGCCTGCGCTAGCCTAGGACGGACCGCGGTTCGATCCCCTGGCGTCCCATATGGTCCCCCCAAGCCAGGGGCGATTTCTGAGCGTATAGCCAAGAGTAACCCCTGAGCATCAAATGGGTGTGGCCCAAAAACCAAAAAAAAAAAAAAAACTTTTTGCCAGACCCGACCGGTTGAATTCCCAGCATCCTATATGGTCCCCCTGCTGGCAGGGGCAATTTCTGAATACAGAGCCCAAAGTAACCCCTGAATGCCACTGGGTGTGGCCCAGAAACCAATCAATCAATGAATCAATAAATAAATACAAAACCGATAAAAAAAAAAAAACCATTCTTCTTGCTAAGTCTCAGGTTTTAAGGTGAAGCAATAGAGAAATCTAATAGCAATATATAAAATTTTTCTAGCTCCATCTCATTCTACAGATGAGCATGGCACAGGCTCTTTTCAACAGAGAAAATGTTCACACTCAACAGTACTTCAGTAGCAGTAGATTTGATATATTCCCTCAGTGGAGCCAACAATGAGGTGCCACTGGAATTTCAAAATTGGGAAAGAACCAGAATGTCATAACTCTACAGCCCCCTGTTAAAAACTATATATTCTGTTTTTATTTTTTTTAAATTTTTTGGCCACACCCATTTGATGCTCAGGGGTTACTCCTGGCTAAGCGCTCAGAAATTGCCCCTGGCTTGGAGGGGACCATATAGGACGCCGGGGGATCAATTCACGGTTCTTTCTTGGCTAAGCGCTTGCAAGGCAGACACCTTACCTCTAGCGCCACCTTGCCGGCCCCATATTCTTTTATTAAAATAAATATTCGCATTGATTATAATTTGCAGGGGCCAGAGAGATAGCACAGCAGTAGGGCATTTGCCTTGCACATGGTCAACCCGGAACAGACCTGGATTCAATTCCCAGCATCCCATATGCTCCCCCAGACTGCCAAGGGCAATTTCTGAGTGCAGAGCCAGGGATAAACCCTGAGCACCGCTGGGTGTGGCCCAAAAACCAATCAATCAAGTTTTAAAAAAACTGTAATCTGCAAATTAAAATCTACTACACAAAGAGAAATGAAGGCACAAATTACCCTAAATTTCAAAAGACATGTGCCATCTAGTATGAATTATATAAAACATAAGCCCCTAAAATATTTATTTATTTATTTATTTATTTATTTATTTATTTAGTGGAGGTTGGTCAGCCCAGTGGCACTCAGGGCTTACTCCTGGCAGTGCTCAAGGACAAGATGGGATGCCAGGGCCAGAGAAAGCATGGAGGTAAGGCTTTGTTTGCCTTGTATATAGAAGGACGGCGGTTCGAATCCCAGCATCCCATATGGTCCCTTGAGCCTGCCAGGAGTGATTTCTGAGCGTAGAAACAGGAGTAACCCCAGAGCACTGCCGGGTGTGACCCAAAAACCAAAAAAAAAAAAAAAAAAAAGAAAAAGAAAGAAAAAGGGATGCTAGATATCAAACTCAGATTGGCCATGTTTAAGGCAAAAGCCTTACCCACTGTGTTATCACTCCAACCCTGAGGACAAGCCTCAAGTGCTGGTTTTAGCAAAAATTATTTGTTCATTATCATGATTTTCTCTTTTTCTTTCTCTGGTTTTGGGGCCACACCCAGCAAAGCTCAAGGCTTACTCACTGGGGAACTATATAGATGCTGGAGATCAAACCAGAGTTGGCCACATGCAAGGCAACTGCCTTACCAGCTGTACTATCTCTGGCCCCATTTTTTTTAAGTGAAATGATTGAGACCCTGTCTTCATCATTTAAAACAAAATTATCATAATTAATTTTTTTTTTTTTTTTGGTTTTTGGGTCACACCCGGCAGTGCTCAGGGGTTATTCCTGGCTCCAGGCTCAGAAATTGCTCCTGGCAGGCACGGGGACCATATGGGGCGCCGGGATTCGAACCGATGACCTCCTACATGAAAGGCAAACGCCTTACCTCCATGCTATCTCTCCGGCCCCTATCATGATTAATTTAAATTAAACTAAATAAATCTAAGTTGCATTCATGTATCTAAGAGTAGAATTTTCACCAACAAATGAACTGGGGGCACCCTATTTTACCCAAAACAAAGATTATCTCTTGTTACCTTTGTGTCTGTTTGTTTACAACTTGGTTTCACCCAAAACAAAAATTGTCTTATATGTAAACCTGGGTCTGACAGGATAGCTGCCCCCCTGGTGGTGGTACCTGTAACTCAATAAAAACAGTTCTGGAAGGCAGCTTAGTGGAGATAGTAGGTATAAAATGGCCAGACTACGTATTTTCTTGTGTATAAGACAACCAGGCGCATAAGACGACCCCCTAATTTTAGACTCCCTCTCTGACTCTGGCCAATTTGAGCAGGCTTTTTACAGTGTAGAATCGGGTCCAGAACATTGTCTAATTTGCATGCATAAAAAGCCTGCTTGGATTGGCTGAGTTAGAGAGGCAGTCCGAGCAGCCTTGCAGTGACTGGTGCAGGACCGAGTTGGAAAATTCGTTTTGTGGCAATATCCAGACGATTTTAGTTTAGCAGCATAGTGAAACGTTTTGCGAGATATACTTGGCGTATAAGACGACTCCGATTTTCAGTTGACTTTTTTTGTTTCAAAAGTCATCTTATACACAGAAAATACGGTATCTGTGTTTCACCCTCAGCCTGGTCTGGATTATTTCATGTGTGACCCTGATTCAGACTCATTCACCTGGGCTTGGAGATATGACAAATGGGGGTGATTTTACAGGCAGTGACTCACAAACAGAGAAGAATCAGGTCATTGAGTCAATAGAGTAATCAGTTCAGAGACAAAAACACAATGTCCAATTCTACCATTGTGTCACTGAGAATTGAATGTTTGAGTCATAAGACACAGACAATACGAAAGTATATTCAATATTGGGCTCCACTATCTAAGTACCCTCTGATCTAAGCATTTGCAAGCAAGGGAATTTTCCAGAGTAGATAAAATGGAATACTTCAAATATTACTCCTGAGAAGTCAGGCGAGAGCTTCTCAAACAATGACATTAAAGCATATTGGTAATTAACTAGTAACAGAGTTCTGGGAAATGGTGAAACTTCCATTCACTTCTAAACACAGACCCCCTTACCTATTTATAACCTCTCCCAGGCCAAAATGCTAATCTCAACTGGAGAGGCAGACCTGCCCACTTCTGGGAGGGGTGTCTGGAAGGTAACAAAGGGGCTGCCTGAGGGGTCAGAGGACTGAGAAAAAAACCTCAGGGGGAATTGGCAGCATGGAGGGATAAGAGAAATAGGTTTGAAATGCAAGGGCTGCTTATGGAGCCTGCTTAAAAGGTTTAACATAGGGCCTGGAGAGATAGCACAGCCGTGTTTGCCTTGCAAGCAGCCGATCCAAGACCAAAGGTGGTTGGTTCGAATCCCGGTGTTCCATATGGTCCCCCGTGCCTGCCAGGAGCTATTTCTGAGCAGACAGCCAGGAGTAACCCCTGAGCACCGCCGGGTGTGACCCAAAAACCAAAAAAAAAAAAAAAAAAAAAGGTTTAACATAGAAGCCACACATGTGGCCTATTATTAATAAAGCTGCTGTCTCCTGACTTCTACTGCCTGCTTGTGGGTCATTTCCTCACTGCTACCCTGAACCCTGAGACCCGCCAGCTGGAAGGGGATGCAGGCGCCTGGCCCGGGCATTCGGAGAAAGGCCTCTCCATCATCATCTACCACCATCCAGGACTCTATAATTAATATGTAATTCTACACCTATTCATCCCCACCCCCTTTTTTCCATTGGTAATCACCATATAAGTTCTTAGTATGTTAAAAAGGTTTAAGGTACACACCTGAACATTTTCAATAATCTCCTGGACACGAGTCAGTAGAACTCTCTTCCTGTTAACCTGCTTTCTTGCTTCTACATCAAGTGCTTTCTGCTTTTCTTGTTGCATTTCCTTTCTTTTCTCAATATTAAGCTGTAAAATAACATAGGTGATTATTATGTACAAACACAAGCATGTCATAAAATCGGAATGATATTATGATGTATGAAAGGCAAACACTAACTCCTGGAGCCGGAGAGATAGCATGGAGGTAAGGCATTTATTTGCCTTGCATGCAGAAGGCTGTTGGTTCGAAGCCCGGCATCCCATATGGTCCCGAGCCTGCCAGGAGCGATTTCTGAGCATAGAGCCAGGAGTAACCCCTGAGCTGGGTTACCTGGATGTGACCCAAAAACCAAAAAACAAAAAAAACACTAACTCCTAAAACTCTAACACTTAAGAGCTCTGCATTTTCTTGGGCTGGAGCAATAAATAGTACATCACGTAAGGCACTTGCCTTGCAAACTGCCAATCTGGGTTCTATCTCCAGCACCTCATGTGGTCCCCCAAGTATGGCCAGGTAATGATTCTTGAGTGCAGCACCAGCTGGCTGTAGCCCTGAAGCCAAAACAAACTAACAAAAAGAGAGCCATGCATGGTTGGTGTGAGAATACCAGGAAGTACCCCAGAGCCAGGAGTAAGACCCAACTGCTGGGTATAGCCAAAAGAACAACAAAAATAAGAGCTATTGGGGCCGGAGAGATAGCATGGAGGTAAGGCGTTTGCCTTTCATGCAGGAGGTCATCGGTTCGAATCCCGGCGCCCCATATGGTCCCCTGTGCCTGCCAGGAGCAATTTCTGAGCCTGGAGCCAGGAATAACCCCTGAGCACTGCCAGGTGTGACCCAAAAACCAAAAAAAAAAAAAAAAAAAAAAATAAGAGCTATTTATTATACATAACTTGTTCTTAATTGAGATAGAAGTATCAAAAAGAAAAAAAGGCTTGGAGGCAGCTGAGCAGTGGAGCACTTGCCCTGGGTTCAATTTCTGGCACCATAAAAACAAAACAAAACAAATCAGAGCAATACTACATGGGTAGGGTGTTTGCCTTGCGTGAGGCTAACCCAGGTTTGATCCCTGGCATCCCATCTGGTCCCCCAAGCCCACCAGGAATGATTCCTGAGTACAGAGCCAAGAAGTAACCACTGAGCACCAACAGGTATGGCACCCACAAAAAACAAAAACAAATAAACAAACAAAAAATCAAACTGGTCACTTATCAAATGCTCTGAAACTAGAAAAAAAAAAACTAGAGAAAAACTTTTCATCTCTTCATCCCCTTCACCCCCACTACCCCATGTCTCTGACCATAGGTAAACTTTATTTGGTAATATATCTTCCTTCCTTCATCTGGATGGTTATTTCCCAATCCTTAATCATTTAATCAATATACACTTTACTTCTTTGGTGCCTCAAAAAAATGCCCTAAAGTCTAATGATAAAAAGAAACTGGTCATGTTTTTATTGGCCTACAAAATCAGGATGCATAATTTGTTCCATTTCATTGTATCCTCCAATAAAAAATATTATGACTACAAAATTAAAGGCTTCTTATGCATTTTCTCTTTTTATAATGGATTAATCTTAATAACTAGGTTCTCTGAAGTTTGACCATGTAAGGGAGTCAAGATTTATTCCAGGGCCAGAGAGATAGTACAGCGGTAGGCATTTGCCTTGCAAGCAGCCAACCCAGGACAAATGGTGGTTCAAATCCTGGCATCCCATATGGTCCCCTGAGCATGCCAGGGGCAATTTCTGAGTGCAGAGCCAGTATAAATCCCTGAGCATCGCCGGGTGTGACCCCCCCCCAAAAAAGATTATCCCAAACTGATAGATTCATGTTTCAAATACAATATAAAAAATGGAATAAGGACCACAAACATCGGCGTTGGCTTATAAATAAATGATGAAGTCAGAGTGGCTCAGTATTGGGCCAGAGGGAGCCAGAGCAATAGTGCAGCAGGTAGAAAGCTTGCCTGCACACTGCCAACCTGAGTTCGATCCCCAGTATCCCTATGATCCTTCAAGTACAGACAGAAGTAATGCTTGACTGCAGACCCTGGAGTTATCTTTGAGTATCACTGGGTGTGGCCCCCCCACCAAAAAAAAAAAAAAAAGATAGTAGGCCAGAGCAATAGTACCATGGATGAAGCACTTGCCTTGCATGTGGCTGACCCAGGTTCAATCACCAGCATCCCATATAGATCCTCAAGCCTGTAAAGAGTGATTCCCGAATGCAAAGCCAGGAGTAACCCCTGAGCGCTGCCAGTTGTGGCCCAAAAAACAAACCCAAAAAAGATTAAAACATTTTCTTTTTTGGTTTTTGGGTCACACCCGGCAGCGCTCAGGGGTTACTCCTGGCTCTGTGCTCAGAAATCACTCCTGGCAGACTTGGGGGACCATATGGGATGCCAGGATTTGAACCACCGACCCTCTGCATGCAAGGCAAACACCTTACCTCCAGACTATCTCTCTGGCCCCCAGATTAAAACATTTTTATAACAAGTAAATGTTGACTGAATCTGGATTAGGAAAGCATAAATGACACTGAACACAAATGGCTATATTTGAATAGAAAAAACTCTTGGATCCTCATTCTAATAGTCATTTCCTTAAGGTGTGACTACTATCTGGTGTTTTATGTAGAATAACCTAATTTCGGGGGCCGGGCGATGGCGCTAAAGGTAAGGTGCCTGCCTTGCCAGCGCTGCCTTGGACGGACCGCGGTTCGATCCCCCGGTGTCCCATATGGTCCCCCAAGCCAGGAGCAACTTCTGAGCACATAGCCAGGAGTAACCCCTGAGCGTTACCGGGTGTGGCCCAAAAAAAACCAAAAAAAAAAAAAAAAAAAGAATAACCTAATTTCTACAATGTCAAGACTACATGATTTGGGGCCAGAAAGATAGCATGGAGATAAGGTGTTTGCCTTTCATGCAGAAGGTCAGTGGTTTGAATCCCAGCATCCCATATGGTCCCGAGCCTGCCAGGAGCAATTTCTGAGCATGGAGCCAGGAGTAACCCCTGAGCGCTGCCAGGTGTGACCCAAAAACAAAAACAAACAAAATAGACTAAATGATTTAGGGACATTAAACTATCTAGAGCAGTATCACATATCTTCAATTTTCTTTTCTTTTTTTTTTTTTTTGTTTTTGTTTTTGTTTTTTGGGTCATACCTGGCACCACTCAGGGGTTACTCCTGGCTCTATGCTCAGAAATCGCTCCTGGCAGGCTCGGGGGACCATATGGGATGCCAGAATTCGAACCACTATCCTTCTGCATGCAAGACAAACATACTACCTCCATGCTATCTCTCTAGCCCACATATCTTCAATTTTCATGATTCAGCATTCAAAACAAAGTAAGGCATATCATCATATACACACATATGTACATAAAACCACAAAGAGAAGGATAGGAGAGATAGCATGGAGGTGGGGGCATTTGCCTTGCATGCAGAAGGACAGTGGATCGAATCCTGGCATCCCATATGGTCCCAAAAGCCTGCCAGGAGTGCAGAGCCAGGACTAACTAAAGTGCCGCCAGGTGTACCCACTCCCCTCAAAAAGGAAAAAAAAAAGATTACAGCTAGCTCACTCTCAGTATTTACATTCTTTTTTTTTTTTTTTTTTTTTTTTGGTTTTTGAGTCACACCCAACAGCGGCACTCAGGAGTTACTCCTGGCTCTGTGCTCAGAAATTGCTCCTGGCAGGTATGGGAGACCATATGTGATGCCAAGATTCGAACCACGTCCTCCTGGATCAGCTGCATGCAAGGCAAACACCCTACTATTGTGCTATCTCTCCGGGCCCAATACTTACGTTCTGACTAGCAACAAAGTCATACACATTTCCTTTCGTCCCCTTCCCTAGAGATTTATTTGAAAGCACAAACAGTAACACAGACTACATGTCTCCTGTGATCTGGGCACTGTGCCCAGCATTTTGCATGTTTATTTGTTCATTTCATCCTCAACATAGTCCTACAAGGGGACTAGGAACTAAGGTTGGACATGGCCAACCTGGGTTCAAGTCCCAGCAACACAACAGCCTCGTAAGCATCACTGGTGTTGTCCTAGGAATCCTAGGTGATCCCGGTGGGCCGTGACAGCACCCCCCTGGAGCTTTAACCCTGAATTGCTAGCTTGGTTAGACAAGAATCACTGGGAATGGCTCTCGGGTCCCATAAAAACCACTTCCCGAAGGTAGGCTCTATATAGGAAGGAGTGCAGCTAGCAGCAGAGCTCAAGTTCAGCACTTGGGAGTGGCACACTGCAGTGTTCAATAGACCATGTGGTGCCAGGAACTGAAGCTTGGCATCCCATGTGCAAAGCACGCATGAAGCATCCCTCGGCGATCTTCCGGACCTGAAGACGCTATCCTTAACCTGACTTTAGAGAAAAAAATCGGCCTGCAAGTTTGCCCACAGTTAAGTGGCAGAGCAGTTACGTGAAGCCAGGCCAGATGGCTTTAAACAAGGCTTTGCATTGGCTCCAAGGTCAGACTCTGGAGCGAGACTTACAAGTCATTTTCACCTGCCATCCTCACTGTTCCATGGCAGTCTGAGATTCTCTAAGATGTGTCACAGTTAAACTAGCCCACCAATAGTGCACGTTTAGCTACTTTTGCTATTTTATTTTTGGTTTGGGGGCCACACCCAGGGGTGCTCAGGCTTACTCCTGGCTCTGCACTCAAAGATCTCTCCTAACAGGTTCAGGGGACCACATAAGGTGCTGGGGACCAAACCTGAGTCAGCTGGGTGTAAGGCAAGTGCCTTGCCTGCTATACTATCACTCCAGCCCCTACTTTTGTTATTTTAAACAATGCAACTATATCCCAAAGCCTTTTTTCTCGCAATATAGACATGTGTGATTATAAGAGAGTCCCCAGGATAAAACTGCAGGCTCAAAATCTTTCTTTTAAAATCTGCTGACTACTAAATTGTGCACACACTCACATACATACACGGGAGTCTCTTAGGAGAAGTGCAGACCTTTCACTCTTACACACACACACACAGGAGTCTCTCAGCAGAAGTGTACTATTCAGTACCTTTCACACACACTGGAGTCTCTCAGCAAAAGTGTACTATTCAGTACCTTTCACACACACAATGGAGTCTCTCAGCAGAAGTGTACTATTCAGTACCTTTCCCCCACAACTGAAGGAAATTATATCCTTTGTCAATCCAGTAAGTAAAAACTGCTAGTTCATTTCTTTCCATTTTTGGTGGTAGTACTAGGAGTGGGGGAAGTGTCTTTGGCCACAGTTGGTAGTGCTCAGGGGTTACCTCTGCTCTGCACTCAGGAATCAATCCTGGCAGTGCTCAGGGGACTGTATGGGATGCTATGGATTGAACCCACACCCACAGGTCAGCCATGTGCAGGCAAGTGCCCTCCCTACTTGACTATGGCTCCCTCCCCAACTGCTGACTCATTTCTATTTCTTTCATCACAAATAAAGATCAAGCATTTTCTGCAGTTGATAAGCCTTTCTTTTGGTTTCCTGTGAACTCCCTTAGCAACTGTTTTATTTTTATATTTTGGGTTTCTGAGCCATACCAAGCTGTGCTCAGAACTTAATCCTGGCAGAGCTCAGGAGACCCTATGCAATACCAGAGATTAAAAGTTGGGCCAGTTGCATGCAAGACAAGCACCGTACCTGATTGTGCTATCTCTCTGGCTCAAACGGTTCATTATTTTTTTTATTTGTTTATTTATTCATTTTTCTTCTTGGCTTTTGGGCTACACCAGGCTGTGCTAGGACTTTTTTTATGGCTCTGCTCTCAGGGATCACTCTGGCAATGCTCAGGGGAATCATATAGGATGTTGGGGATCAAATCCAGGTCAGCTTCATGCAAGACAAACACCTTTCCTGCTATACTCGCTCGTTGGTCCCTACTATTATAATAAAATATGATATAAAATCAGTATTTACCAGGGGCGAAAGCACAGCAACTCCATGGAAGCGAATAAGTGAGATGCTTTCAGACTGACCAGGCAGAAAGTTGTCTGTAGATAAAGATGTTTCTTGTATTTGTATTTGGGCAAGACTTTTCTCACAGAACTTCTCATATTCCTCCATCTTCCCACAATCATCCTAGAGAAACAAAGAGGTCACTTTTTTTTTTCTAAAGAGGTCACTTTTAATGTGCTGAGAAAATCTACCACAATAACTGGGCAAATTCCACAAAGCAAAAAAAAAAAAAAAATTCCACAGAGCACTGAAATAGTCCTACAATTCCTTGAGCTGCCTCAGAGAAATGGGTTTAGGTAAACACCTCAAGAGTGTGAACAAGGTCAGACTGATAGCATAGCAAGGAAGGTGTTTGCCTTGTATGCAGCCAACCTGGGCTTGATCCCTGGCATTCCATATGGTCCCCCGAGCCTGCCAGGAGTGATTTCTTTTTTTTTTTTTTTTTTTTTTTTGGTTTTTTGGTTTTTGGGCCACACCCGGCGGGGCTCAGGGGTGACTCCTGGCTGTCTGCTCAGAAATAGCTCCTGGCAGGCGCGGGGGACCATATGGGACACCGGGATTCGAACCAACCACCTTTGGTCCTGGATCGGCTGCTTGCAAGGCAAACACCACTGTGCTATCTCTCCGGGCCCCAGGAGTGATTTCTTATGCCAAAATACTTCAGGGGTAAGGTCTCCCTATCCCTTGTTTTTAGGCCAAACATTTTTTCCCTTCCAATTTCTTCCATATTTTGCTGTGCCTATGCAAACAACTGCCACAAATATACATTTTTTTAGAGTATCTCCTATCTTTAAAAAAAGAAGAGCATTCTAAACTTTCTGTTATTGCATTAATGACTTTATTGGTGATACAACAATTTTCACGAATATAACTGCTAATGAACTCTCCTCTTCTTTTTTCAATTCCTTTTATTCTAGATTTTCTAATTTATTTCTTTCTCTCTCTCTCTCTCTCTCTCTCTCTCTCTCTCTTTCTTTCTTTCTTTCTTTCTTTCGGAGGGAGCCACACTCAGTGATGCTCAGGGTTTACTCCTGGCTATGCGTTCAGAAATCGCCCCTGGCTTGGGGGACCAACTGGGACGAACCAAGGTCGGTCCTAGGTTAGCTTCGTGCAAAGCAAACACCCTACCACTTACACTACCGCTCCAGCCCCAAATAACTTCGCTTTCTGTCATCCTGAAACAAATGTATTATGATCAGTTATGTCAACTATGTGATGCATTTTCTTTAAATATATATATATATATATATTTTTTTTTTTAATATAAAGTGTGTGGCCAGTTAAGCATTGCTTCATAAATTACAAACTTCTAAACAGGTGCATACCCATCAGTCTTTACAGGCAATTAGTCTAGAAAACTAGATTCTAGAAAAGATTCTAGAAAAGACTCAGTGAACTCTCCTTAAGAGAAATAGAGTCCTACAGATTATAAAACAGAGTATACTTTTGCTTCTTTCTTTCCTGCAGCGGATTTGAGCCCAGAGCTCTCAGGCATGCAGGAATATTTTCTTTAGCAGGGCTTATCTACAGAGTACCAGGAAAACATTCTCTTGTTTTAGACTAAATTTTAATCCACACTGTTCTCCCAACAGCTAAAACATACAGAAACTAAAATGTAAGAGAAACTCAAATAACACAGGCCAGAGTAATAATAAAGTGGGTTATCTTGCAAATGGGTTATCTTGCTTAGCAGGTTGCCAGTATCCTATATGGTCCCCTGGAGCACTGCCTGGAGTTATCCCTTCATACAGAGCCAGGAGTTAGCCCTGAACATCACTAGGTGTGCCCAAAAACAAAAATCAAAAACTCTATTTCTGCTGAAAGACTTCAAAGTAACTGAAAACTATTCATACATCAGACATCATAGGAACCAATGGATGCAAGATACTGCCTACGATGGATAAAAAAGCAAAGACAGGAATTCTACTTTTAAGGTCTTGGGAATTTAAGGCAATAAAGGATCTTGATGGTAATCCTATTTCCATTCAAAGCATATAAATAGGGTCCCTTGATTCACAGACCTTAAACAGGACATAGATGCCATATATATATATATATCATGCCACATGCCTTACTGCTGGCAAGTGATAACACATGAAATACTCAAACTCATGCTCTAATAATATGGGAACCATAGAGGTAATCCAATGATCCTAGATTGTGACAGGATCCTTCTGCTCCTTTCCTAACAATTTAGGGGTGCCTGATTATCCCATTAAGGGGCCAGAGCAAAGTCAAGCTGGTTGGGCCTTTGCTTTGTTTGTGGGCAATCTGGGTTTGATCTTCCAGCATCCCATATGGTCCCCCAACCACCACCAGGAGTGATTCCTGAGTGCAGAGCCAAGAATAACCCCAGAGCACTGCCAGGTGTGGTCCATCCCCCCCCTAAAAAAAAAAAAAAAAAAAAAAACAGAAACAAACAAACAAAAGAAACCCAAAAACAAAGCCTGTAGCAGAGATAAGTTAGTGGCACTTACCACTATGCGAAAAGATGGTCTTTATTTCCTTGGCTTCTGTCTTCTTCCACCAGAATGGAAGCTCCATAAGCACTTTCTCAGGCTTGCTCACCACGTCATCACCTCCCAGTGCCAACACAGAGTAGGAACCTGATAAAGGTATTGAATACATGTATTTGGGTCAATAGATCAAATAATTTAGAGTAAAAAAAAACAAACAAACAAAAAAAAAACATGGTGGGAGAGGAGAGGGACCAGAGGCCAGCAAGAAAGGATTTTAGGGACAGAAGTTGCCTGTGAAGATGACCCTATTTTCTGACAGACGTAGTACCTCTAAACTGTACAAGAGCACAGGAGAAAAGTGTCCCCTATTCCCTGTGAGTAAGCAAGAGAGGACTTTCTCACACTCCAATTACCTGCCAGCAGCATTTTATTTTAAGGGCATCAAAACTACAAGGTGTTTCCAACCACAAATCTACTGGCCCCGACGACTTTATCATCGGCATTATTGGTCCACTGGAATTAATAACGTGCTAGCAGCATCCAGTTCGGACATGCCTTGTCGCCTCCCTTTATTCTACCACTTCTCCAAAGAAATCTGTCTACAAACCCCATAGGGTTGGTGGCCCTGGCACTGTGTGCCTCATCTGGACTCTTCCAGAAACATGAGATAACTGGGATAGGACCTAGCATTGCAGACAGATTTGAAAGTGTTCCTTTATCCCACATTACCCGCCTCCCAGTACCTCCAACTCCCTACCCCCATCTTTATCCATCCACTCACATCAACTTCTGGTAGGACAAAAAGGGGAAGGTGTTTCATTCGGGCACATAGGTTCTCTCTCTATGTTCTTAGTAACTCAGCGCTGGGCCTCAATTCCTTCATCTGTAAAATGGGGACAATCTATGGTTTCTATGGTTCTCCTTCCCCCCAAACAATATTGCAGCAGGACTCAAATGAACTAAAAAAAAGGTACATATAGAGAGAGGCGTGCAGAATATGGATCCATGGGAGGGTGGGCTGCTTTGATAGGGAGTTGGTGGGGGAGATAAGGGACGAGTCCTAGAAACAAATGGAAGGAAGCTTAGAGTGGCTCCCCATCACCTGGCAGCATCAGGAGGCAGCAAAAGGGGGGGGGCGCCTGGGTCAGCCTCCAGCTCCTTCCCCAAGAGAGGCACAAAGCCAGGTAAACAAACAGTGGTTACCTGCGTGCAGAAAAGACCAAGTTTCCCTGGAGACAGACGCCTCGCTCTCCTGCAGCGCGGCAGGAAAGCACAAACGGGGTTCAGCTGCAAAAGGGGGGGTGCTTGCAAGCCCTGCGACCCCCAGACCCTCCCTCCGCTTGAAAAGGCTCCAGAGCGCGCGGCTGCACCCAGCGGAGCCCAGCATCACCTCCCCGGGCCGTGGGCATCATCAGCCTTCCCCAGACCCGGGGCCCCAAAGCGGGAAGCTCGAGGACCCCGGGTTCCAGGGCGAGCCCGACTCAGGCGCCCCGTCTCCTCACCCACCTGATCTCCCCCGGCCCTCTCGCTCTCTTCTCCCTGCGCCCCGGCGGCCTGAGCACGAAGCCCACAGGCTCAGTAAATGCTGCGCCGCCGCCTTCTCCTCCTCCTCCCCGCCATATTACGGGGCTCCGGCGGCAACGCGGGCTCCTGGCAACGGCCGCCGCTGGCGCCGTCCCGACTCCACCTCTAAGACCGCCACTTCCGGTGGGTGCGTCCCCGGAGGCCGTTGTACACGGTTTGGACGCTCTCCCTCCAGAAAACTACAAGTCCCGAAGTGCATTGCGCACCTGGTTAGGCGCTCTTGCCCGGGGGCGAAGGGCGGAGTAATTGACAGAAGTGCGGTGTACGCCGGGAAGTGTAGTCCTCGTGCCTGTAAAATGATCATGTATTATTACATTTAGGAACACTGATCAAATCAAATCAATATGTAAAAGATAACGGGTTCTAGGCGGCAGGAAAAACCCTGAGCACTTTTCCAAAGTTCTCTAAATATGAAATATGTTGCCAGCTTTCCAACATATGGTTTCTCTCTGTTTCTAAACTGGACTCTTCTACGTCTTTAACAAACTCTCTTTCGCATTGCTATTTTGTGCATTGAGAATTTTAAAAGTTGCCGATTTTTTTCTATCACAGGAGTGGTTGTAAGGCACTAATATGATTGCGCTGTGCCTGGTTATATAAACCCCACTTTTAGCTCTCAGAAGGAAGTCAGATTAGGCATAGGAACAGCAGTGGAACTGTTTTTAGACCTAATATCGGGATTCTGGGCTGGAGTGATAGCACAGCGGTAGGGCGTTTGCCTTGCACGTAACCAACCCGGGACGGACCCGGGTTCGATCCCCGGCATAGCATATGGTTCTCTGAGCCTGCCAGGAGCAGGTGCGACTTTTGAGCGAAGAGCCAGGAGTAACCTCTGAGCGCCACCCGGTGTGGCCCAAAAAAACCCAAAAATAAATAAATAAATAAAACTGGATCCTTCGAGTCAATCCTGATTTTGCCATTATTGCTGAATTCATTTCACCTCTCCCGGATTCAAGTTTTCTCATCTATGAAACGAAGGGAATCATTTAAATTCTGCTAGCTTCATATTCGATTTGCTTCTCTTTTAATTCCCTCAGGCACAAAGCTGGAACAGGGTAAGTACTCTTATAAATAAATACCAGCTTCACTTCCTTCCTGCAGTATCATTTACTCTGGAGAATAAAGCTCTATGAGAGCAGACACTGCCTGTCCTATTCCCTGTGCAGGTTGGACAAATCATTTCAGCATCCTGCCCCCAGCAATGTTCTCCCTGACTTCATGAGGAAGTCATCACTTCTTTTCTTTTTTTTTCAAGGGCTGGAGAAATATTATAGGAGTAAAGGTACATGCGTTACATCTTTTATTTTATTTTCATGTTTCTTTTTAAATTAATATCTTTATTTAAACACCTTGATTACAAATATGATTATGGTTGGGTTTCAGTCATGTAAAGAATACCTCCTGCACCAGAGCAACATTCCCATCACCAACGTCCCAAATCTCCCTCCTCCCCAGCACACCCCCGCCTGTACTCTAGACAGGCTTTCTACTACCCTCATTCATTCACATTATTAGGATACTTCTCAATATAGTTATTTCTCTAACAGCACTCATCACTCTTCGTGGTGAGCTTCAAGTCGAGAGCTGGAACTTCCAGCCCCCCTCTCTTTTGTCTCTGAAAATGATTGCAAAAAAATGTCTTTTATTTGTCTTAAAACCCATACATAAGGGAGACTATTCTGTGTCTATCTCTCTCCCTCTGGCTTATTTCACTGAGCATAATAGATTCCATGTACATCCAGGTAGAGGAAAAGAAAATTTCATGACTGAGAAAGCCACTTCTTTTTTTTTATTTTTTTATTTTATTTAATTTCTTTTTTATTCATATTTTTATTTAAACATCTTGATTACAAATATGATTGTGATTAGGTCTCAGTCATGTAAAGAAAATCCCCATTCACCAGTGCAACATTCCCACCACCAATGTCCCAAATCTCCCTCCATCCCACCCAACCCCACCTGTACTCTACACAGGTTTCCAGTTCCCTCATTCATTCACATGTTTATGGTAGTTCTCAGTGTAGTTATTTCTTTTTTTTTTTTATTTAAACACCTTGATTACATACATATTTGTGTTTGGGTTTCAGTCACATAAAGAACACCACCCATCACCAGTGCAACATTCCCATCACCAATGTCCCAAATCTCCCTCTAAAACCACCTCTGAAGGGTTTTACATCACTTCTAAAACCACCTCTGAAAGATTTACATCCCTTCCCCTGTACATCCCCTCCGGCCTGTGATTCCAGGGTCAGAAAGACCCTAAGTGTCCAAAGCCCAGCTCGGAACGTAGGCCAGGTGAGGCCTGGACCCGCCTCCGTGGTCATGGCAACGGCCCGCCTTAAGCCTAGCGCTCCGGCCTCTGATTGGCTGGCCCGCCGACTCCCTTCCGGGATGTGGCTGCGGGCGCCATAGTGCGGCGCCGGTCGGTCCCTTCCGCGGGGTCCCAGGCGCGGCGGGTGTGCCTTGGCCGATCGGCGCACTCGCATCTCTTCCTGCCGTCCGGGGGAGCCCGGCGGGCCCAGGACTCCCGTCCGTGCCGGTGCGGGCGCCGGCATGTGGCTGTGGGAGGAGCAGGGCGGCCTGCTGGGCCCCATGTCCTTCGTGCTGCTGCTGCTGCTGCTGCTCACGCGCAGCCCCTTGAATGCCTGCCTCCTGGCCTGCAGCCTCTACGGCCTGCTGCGCTTCTTCAGCTTCGAGCCTCTGCCCGCCCGCAGGGTCCTGCAGGTGCTCAAGCCCCACCACCGCGCCATCGCCGTCGCCCACCGCGGGGGCAGCCACGACGCGCCCGAGAACACGCTGGCGGCCATCCGGCTGGTGAGACCCCCCGCGATCAGATCCCCTGGGCGCGGTGGAAAGCGTCCCCGCTTCCCCTCCCCAGAGCCGGCCTTGGCCTAGGACACACAGACAAACAGATAAAGCATTTGATTTTGGGGTCACACCCGGCAGCGCTCAATTAGGGGGTTCCTCCTGGCTCTCCGCTCAGAAATCGCTCCTGGCAGGCTCTTTCTTGGGGGCCCTATGGGATGCCGGATTCCAATCACCGTCCTTCTGCATGCAAGGCAAACAAACCACCCTACCTCCATGCTATCTCTCCGGCCCCTCCGTGAAGCTATTTTGAGTGCAGCGAAGGGCAGTGGGGAGAGCTCAAAGGACACGACAGCATATGCTTTTGCATGCGGGAGGTTTCATATATTGATTCCTAGTTTTGATCATAGTCTTCAGATCCTTACCACCGCCAAGGGTTGTCCCAATAGGGGGATTAGAATAATGAGCAGAGGAAACATTCAGACAATGGAATTAAAAAAAAAATGACAGCAATATTGATTAGCTTGTGGAAGAAGCAACTTTGTTGTTGGTGGTGTTGGTTTGGGGGTCACACCTGGCGGTGCTCAGGGGTTACTCCTGGCTCTGCGCTCCTGGCTGGTTTGGGGGACCATATGGGATGCCGAAAATCAAACCGATGTTGACCGTGTACAAGGCAAACGCCCCACCGCTGTGCTATCCCTCCTCCGGCCCCCAAGAAGTGACTTTTAAACTGAAGCTGGGGTTATGAGAAGGAGCTAGCTAGAGACCTGGGGAGCAAGTGGGGTTTCGGGGGCAAGTGTGGCAGGTGTAAAGGTGGAAATAAATGGTAGGGAGACTGTGGATTAAGTAGTCGGTTTGGACATTTGCCTCATCCATTGTACGTGGCCAGACATCAAGTGAGTAGTTCTCGTGTGTGTTTGTGTGTGTGTGTGTGTGTGTGTGTGTGTGTGTGTGGTTTTTGGGTCACACCCTGCATGAGTGTGTGTGTGTGTGTGTGTGTGTGTGTGCGCGCGCGCGCGCGCGCGGTTTTTGGGTCACACCCGGCAGTGCTCAGGGATTATTCCTGGCTCCACGCTCAGAAATTGCTCCTGGCAGGCACGGGGGACCATATGAGACTCCGGGATTCGAACCGATGACCTGCATGAAAGGCAAATGCCTTACCTCCATGCTATCTCTCCGGCCCCAAGTGAGTAGTTCTCAAACGATCCTTTTCAAGGTCAGTAACCTTGTTTGCCCTCCAGGTTATCTGAGGCATCTTTAGAACTTTCCCTCTCCAGACAGTCCTGGAGATACTGAGACTCTGAAACCCTGCTCGGTGTCCTCAGGGTTATTCCTGCTCTCTGCTCAGCAATCACTCCTGGCAGACTGGGAGTGTGTGTGCCATATGGGATGCCAAGGATTGAGCCTGGGTTAGCCACGTGCCCTCCCTGCTGTGTTATTGCTCCAGTCCCTCTTCTTTCCCTTTTTTTGTTTTCCATACTCATAAGTGTTCAGGGTTTACAATGACTGTTTGTGCTCAGGGATTTGTCTTGACAGAGCGCAGCTAACATTTGTGGGTGCCAGGAATTGATTGAACCCGGGTCAGCCCTGTGCAAGGGCAGAGTTTTATTCCTGTCCCATCTTTCAGTTTCTAACTGCACTTTCCCCAAAGCTCTCTGAACTCTGTGTTATCTCCCAGGACCTGGCACCTGACTTCACAGTAATGCCAACTTGCTCAGTGACAGTGTTTGTCTAGGCACTTCAGTTATGTGGAATCTCATTTCCTTGAGACATTTTAACATTGAAGTGGAGAAGGAAATGGAGTCAGCTATACCTAGCAACTTCTAGAATTCAGCCTTCTGGTTCCATGCCTGCATGCTCTTCTAGGTGATTCAAATAAGCTCTAGATCAATGGTCCTCAAACTACGGCCCGAGGGCCACATATTGTATTTATTCCCATTTTGTTTCTTCACTTCTAAATAAGATATATGCAGTGTGCATAGAAATTTGTTCATAATTTTTGTTTTTACTATAATCTGGCCCTCCAACAATCTGAAGGACAGTGAATTGGCCCCCTGTTTAAAAAGTTTGAGGACCCCTGCTCTAGATTATAAAAACTTGGGTGACCATCCTTTCTCTGTGCAACTCTGGTCAGACAGTATTGAGTAATGAACTTATTGCTTCAGCTGTCTGTTTGTTCATCAAAGTCATGAGCAGGGTTTAGCAAGCAAGGCAGTGTCTGGCCTTTTGCCTTATTCTAGTCTTAACCCTGACCTCTGTATACCCATCTGTAAAATGGAAGTAGTCATGATTCCGTGTGGAGGTCCACATAAAGTGTTTGGGCCCCAATAAACCTCCATAAGTGTAAGATCCTTAGGCTAGTCAAAGATGTCTTGAATCTTTCAGACCATTGCAGTGAAAAGGCAAAAAATTGAAGGTGAAAAAGGAAGTGGGACAGCGAATCTTTTTTTTTTTTTTTTTTTTTTTTTTGGTTTTTGGGTCACACCCGGCAGTGCTCAGGGGTTATTCCTGGCTCCAGACTCAGAAATTGCTCCTGGCAGACACGGGGGACCATATGGGACGCCGGGATTCGAACCGATGACCTCCTGCATGAAAGGCAAACACCTTACCTCCATGCTATCTCTCCGGCCCGGGACAGCGAATCTTAAGTCTCTATGAAAGTACTACGTTGTTTCTAGACAACTTAAACTACATTTTTTTTTGTTTTGAGGACCACACTCAGCACCCCTACCCCCCAAATAAGAAATGTTTCCTCGGCACTGCCAGGTGTGGCCCTTAAAGTAAAAATAATTTTTAATTATAAATTAATTGATATCTTGTCTTTACTTAAAATCTGGCATAGTTTTCTGTTACAGTAGTAAAAATCAAGCCCCTTTCTTTCTTTAAAATCAAGCCCCTTTCTTTCCCGTCTTTCTTTCCTTCTTTTTTTTTTTTTTTTTTGGTTTTTGGTTTTTGGTTTTTGGGTTACACCCAGCAGCGCTCAGGGGTTCCTCCTAGCTCTACGCTCAGAAGTCGCTCCTGGCAGGTTTGGGGAACCATATGGGATTCTGGGATTCGAACCACTGTCCTTCTGCATGCAAGGCAAATGCCCTACCTTCATGCTATCTCTCCGGCCCCCTTTCTTTCCTTTTTGTTTTTGGGTTATACCCACTGGTTCTCAGGGCTTATTACTTTTGGTTCTATACTCAGGACTCACTCCTGGTGGGACTCAGGAGACCATACAGGATGCCAGGAATCGAACCTGGATCAACTACATAGAAGGCATGTGCCCTACGCGCTGTACTATTATTCCAGCCCTCATATCAATAGAGCTCTTTCTTTGTTCCAACCATCTAAGTGCTTATCAGGATTATTATTATTATTGGGATTATTTCTTTTGGTTGGTTGGTTTGGGGGAAGGGATTTTTGCTTCAGCCAGCTGTGCTGAGGGTTGCCCCTAGGAGTATGTGCCAGGAATCAAACCCAGGGCCTCATTCTTGCAAGGCTACCTTCCAGCACCTGTAAGGATGCTTTGGCCTCAAGCAGCAGAAACTCTGAACTCTGCCATCCAAACTGTAAGGGGACATCAGGCTGGTTTGTTATCTTTGGATCATGGAGGGTTTAGGTTCTGTGATCCGTCTTCTTGCCATCTGCATTGCACTGGCAGAGCCATTTTTACTGCCACTGCACATGTACTGGCCCTCATTGTCATTGTCAAGAAGCCCTGGCCATTCCCAGTCATCACCATCTTCTATTTCCCCCTTCCCCTTAGTCTTATCCTTTCCTTCACTCCTGGCCACCACAGGCACAGGGAATAGTTCTCTCACTTTGAGTACGAGAGAGAGAGAGAGAGAGAGAGAGAGAGAGAGAGAGAGAGAGAGAGAGAGAGAGAGAGGAGAGAGAAAGAGGAGAGAGAGAGAGAGAGAGAGAGAGAGAGAGCTTAAGACTGAGGTCATCTCAAGGCAAGAGAGAAAAGATCACAGGTCTGTAGATATTTTAGGGGGGGGGAACCAATATCAGAGCCAGTACAGTACATACAGTACCCTCCTTTCTTGGAAAAAGTGGGTTATGGATACAGAGAAGGTTAGTATGGCTTCTACACAAGGATGGCATGCAAATTCGTGAAGCGTTCCATATTTTTTTTTTAAAAAAAGTGGGTTATGTGAAGATTATAGCAGGTGGAAGTGTCTAGATAAGGCATCTTGGGAAGGCTGAGACCTTACTGATAAAAGGAAACAAGCAGGGGCTGGAGCGATAGTATAGCAGGATGCAACTGACCTGGCATCAAATTCGGCCATCCCATATGGTCCCTGAGCACAACTGGTTGTGGCTCCCAACAAAACCAAAGAAAGAGGAGCTATCCCTATAAGAAGCGGTGGGCAGTTTTCTAAGCAGAAGAAATGGCAAGTGTAATAGGAGGGGCAGCAGGCAGGAAGAATCCCCTCCTTCCCCAGAAACAGTGTAAGAATTCAAGGACTTGCTTGCATTGGGTCCCCAGCACTGTATAACCTTATGAAGACTAACCCTCCTTCCTCACCCCAAATTTTTTTTTATTTTTGCTATGGAGCCACATCCAGTCATATTCAGGAATTACTTCTGGCTCTGCATTCAAGGATCACTCCTAGTAGGGCTCACATGTGAGGCATGAGCTCTAGGATTTGGTTTTCCCACTAACAATGAGTGAGGTACTAACAACCCTATGTATTTGCTAACTACTTGCTATTATCTGTTTTTTGCGGGGGCGTTTTCTTTGGGGAAGGGTTTAGGGCGCCTCAGCCCATCCTACCATATCCGGTCCTGTCTGTTTTATTGTGGCCACTCCGCAGGATCGGAAGTAAAATCTAATGGCAGTTTGTATTTTCATTTTCCCAAAGGCTGATCATGTTGAGACTCCTTTCTTGTGTGCTCACACTAGCTACTTGTACATCATAAAGCTTCCAAACAGCAATATTTGTCTAGCGCCCACTTTCTCTCAGGCATTGTTTTGAGCATCCCATATGTTTCCCCCGAGCCTGCCAGGAACAATTTCTGAGCACAGAGCCAGGAGTAACCCCTGAGTACCACCGGGTGTGGCCTAAAAACCAAAAGTAAATAAGTAAGTAAATAAATATAAATTAAAAAAAAAAAAAAAGATCCCTGGTATCCCTGTGAGGAGTAGGCAGGCTGGTGAGTTACTGTTTTTGAGGATTCCCTAAGTGTAAAAGTTGAAGTAAGATTAACACCCATGATGGGGCCAGAGAGATGGTATACCGGTAGGGCATTTGCCTTGCACGAAGCTGACCCAGGGCTGACCATGGTTCGAATGCCTGCATCCCATATGGTCCCCCGAGCCAGCCAGAAGTTATTTCTGAGTGCAAAGCCAGGAGTAGCCCCTGAGTACTGCAGGGTGTGACTCAAGGACAAAAACAAAACAAAACAAAACAAAAAAGCAAAAAAAAAACCACCCATGAGCCAGAGTGATACTACAGTAGGAGGTCATTTGCCTTGTATGCATTCAACCTGAGTTTGAATCCTGACATCCTGTATGGTCCTTTACGTCTTGCCAAGAGTAAGTCCTGAGTACTGCCAAAAGTGACCCAAACAAACAAACAGAAACAAAATCAAAGATTAACATTCATGAAAAATTAAACAAAAACACCTTGCTTTGATATGGGAAGGGAAGGCCATGGGTAAGAAACAGTGGCCCACATAGCTGGTGCTGGGGTCCTCTTGAGTGTTTAAAGTGGAAACTCTGCTGGTGGCCACTTGACATTAATATTTTGGCTGTTTTTGTTAAGGCAGCTAAGAATGGAGCGATGGGCGTGGAGTTGGACGTTGAGTTTACTTCCGATGGGGTTCCTGTCATGATGCACGACGACACGGTGGACAGGACGACTGATGGCACTGGTCGGCTGTGTGATTTGACTTTTGAACAAATTAGGAAGCTCAATCCTGCAGCAAATCACAGATTAAGGTAAGTGGTGCCAGGTCGCTTAGCTGATCTTAGCAGCCATTGGTGATCATGATGACCAATGTCTCCTGCCCAAGGGAAGTTAGTTGTTGGTGTGTTCTGGTTTCTAATATGTCACAGGTTTCCCAAGTAATGAACACATAGTGGGAACTACAGAGATCGGTGGGCAGGTTTTTCTCTCCTTTTCTCTTGGAGGCCAGATTTGACTTTTGGACAAGTCTCAAGACAGGACTCTGTTTCATACTAATAGGGTAATTATTCTGCAGTATTATATAAATGATTGCTCTATGAAGTTGAACACAGTTGCAAAAGTTGACTTTGGGGCTAGAGCGATAGCACAGTGGATAGGGCGTATGCCTTGCACACGGCTAACAAGGTTCAATTCCCAGCATCATTTGTGGGCCCTGAAGCCTGCCAGTAGTAATCCCAGAGTGCCGCTGCGTGCAGTCCAGAAACAAATAAAAAGTTGGCTTTTGCATTCACATACACCAGGGAACACCTAGGGAGGAGGTAGGCAAAGATAAAGACTTCCAGTTATGAATAAGTCATAAACACAAAATTTGGGAGTGTAGGGGCTAGAGATAGCACAGTGATAGAGTATTTGCCTTGCATGTGGCCAGCCCAGGATGGACCTGGGTTTGATTCCTGGCATCCCATATGGGCCCTCGAGCCTGTCAGGAGAGATTTCTGAGCACAGAGCCAGGAGTAACTCCTGAACACCATCGATTATGGCTCCAAAACAAACAAGCAAAAGAAGACAGCCTGGTGACTGTGGAGTTAATGTGAAATGTTGCCGAAAGGGTAGATCTTGAAAGTTCTCATTATATGGGGGGAAAAAAACTGTGTGATATACATAGTGATGATAGATGTTAGCTTATCTGACTTTTGAGATTTTCATGATATAGGCTGGAGAGAGAGTACAGCAGGTAAGGCATTTGCTTGCCCACAGGCACTAAGGTTTTGTCTCAGACACCACATATACACCCCAGCCCCCAAACACCACTAGGAGTGATTCCTGAGCACAGTCAGGAGTAAGCCCTGAGCACAGCCAGGTGTGGTCCAGTTCCGCAACCAGCACCCCCCGCACGTCTGAAATTCATGTATGTTTCATTTATACTTCAGTTATAAAAAATTATGCATTCTTTAAAATTTTCAAGTAATATTATCACCTTAGAACCCTGCCCTTTGGACTCTTTCTCTTTTTTTTTTTTTTTTTTTGTGGTTTTTGGGTCACACCCGGCAGTGCTCAGGGGTTACTCCTGGCTCCAGGCTCAGAAATCGCTCCTGGCAGGCACGGGGGACCATATGGGACGCCGGGATTCGAACCGATGACCTCCTGCATGAAAGGCAAACGCCTTACCTCCATGCTATCTCTCCGGCCCCATCTTTCTCTTTTTTATAATAGACTTCTGAGGAGACATGAGTTCTAATTTCAAAAGCCAAAAATGTCTTTTTTTTTTTTTGGTTCTAATGTTCTATGATTTGTGGTTTCTTTTCTTTTTTTTTTTTTTTTTTTTGGCTTTTGGGCCACACCCAGTGGTGCTTAGGGGTTACTCCTGGCTGTCTGCTCAGAAATAGCTCCTGGCAGGCACGAGGGACCATATGGGACACCGGGATTCGAACCAACCACATTTGTTCCTGGATTGGCTGCTTGCAAGGCAAACACCGCTGTGCTACTGTGCTATCTCTCCGGGCCCTATGATTTGTTTTTTTTTAATTATTTAAGCACCATGATTACAAACATGTTTGTAGTTGGGTTTCAGTCACAAAAAAAACCCATCCCCCTTCATCAGTGCAACATTCCCACCACCAATGCCCTCCATCTTCCTCCTCCCCCACCTCCTGCTTGTTTTTGAGACAGGCATTCTACTTCTCTCACTTATTAACATTCCCACCACCAATGCCCTCCATCTCCCTCCTCCCCTACCCCCTGCTTGTTTTTGAGACAGGCATTCTACTTCTCTCACTTATTAACATTGTCATGATAGTTGTTAGTGTAGTTAATTCTTTAACTGCACTCGCCACTCTGTGGTGAGCTTCATATCGTGAGCTTTCTTCTAGCACTCATCTCTATTGTCTCTGGGCATTATTATAATAATGTCTTTTATTTTTCTTAAAACCCATAAATAAGGGGCCAGAGTGGTGGTGCAAGCTGTAGGGCATTTGCCTTACAGGTGGCTGACTCAGGATGGACCTGGGTTTGATCCCCGGTGTTCCATATGGTCCCCCAAGCCAGGAGCAATTTCTGAGCACATAGCCAGGAGTAACCCCTGAACATCACTAGGTGTGCCCCCCTCCAAAAAAAAAACCCATAGATGAGTGAGTCTATTCTGTCTGTCTCTCTCTCTCTCTCTCTCTCTCTCTCTCTCTCTCTGTCTCTCTCTCTCTCTCTCTCTCTCTCTCTCTCTCTCTCTCTCTCTCTCTCTCTAACTTATTTCACTCAACATAATAGTTTCCATGTCCATCCACATATAGGAAAATTTCATGACTGTATCTCTCCTGACGGCTACATAATATTCCATTGTATATTTGTACCACAGTTTCTTTAGCCATTCATCTGTTGTCAGGCATCTTAATTGTTTCCAGATTTGGGCTATTGTAAATAGCACTGCAATGAGTATAAGTGTGCAGAAGGCATTTTTGTATTGCATTTTTGTGTTCATAGGATATATCCTTAGTAGTGGTATAGCTGGATCATATGGGAGCTCAATTTTCAGGGTTTTTGGGGTTTTTTTTTTTTTTGGTTTTTGGGTCACACCCGGTGACGCTCAGGGGTTACTCCTGGCTATGCGCTCAGAAGTCGCTCCTGGCTAGGGGGACCATATGGGACACTGGGGGATCGAACCGCGGTCCATCCAAGGCTAGCGCAGGCAAGGCAGGCACCTTACCTCTAGCGCCACTGCCCGGCCCCAATTTTCAGTTTTTTTGAGGAATCTCCATATTGTTTTTCATAAAAACTGGACTAGATGGCATTCCCACCAGCAGAGAATGAGAGTTCCTTTCTCCCCACATCCCTGCCAGCTCTAATTGTTCTTGTTCTTTGTGATGTGTGCCAGTCTCTGTGGTGTGAGATGGTACCTCATTGTTGTTTTGATTTACATCAATTTTCATTTGCCTTCTGGCCATTTGTAGTTCTTTTTTGAGGAATTGTCTGTTCATTTCTTCTCCCCACTTTTTGATGGGGTTAGAGGTTTTTTCTTATTAAGTTCTGACAGTACCTTGCATATCTTAGATATTAGCTCCTTATCTGATGAGTATTGGGTGAATAGTTTCTCCCATTCTGTGGGTGGTTTTTGTATCCTCATCACTGAGATGCAGAAGCTTCTCAGCTTAATATAGCCCCATCTGTTTTTTTCCACTTCCACTTGTTTGGAGAGTGATGTTTCCTCCTTGCAGATGCCTTTAGTCTCAATGTCATGGAGTGTCTTACCTATGTGTTGTTGTATATATCTTATGGTTTTGGATCTGTTATCAAGGTCTTTAATCCATTTGTATTTGACCTTTGTACGTGGTGTTAGATGGAGGTCTGAATTCAGTTTTTTGCATTTGGCTGACCAGTTGTGCCAACACCACAAGGCTTTCCTTGCTTCATTTTGCATTTATTGACCCTTTATCGAAGAGTAATTGATTGTATGTTTGGGGAACATTCTCTAAATACTCAAGTCTATTCCATTGATCTGAGGGTCTGTCTTTATTCCAATACCATACTGTTTTATTTATTTATATATTTGGTTTGGGGATCACATCCAGCAGTGCTCAGGGGTTACTCTTGGCTCTGTGCTCAAAAATCACTCCTGGCAGGCACGGGGGACCGTATGGGATGCCAGGATTCGAACTACAGTCTGTTCTGCATTGGCTGTGTGCAAGGCAAACACCCTACCATTGTGCTATCCCTTTGGCCTCTACCATGCTATTTTAATGACTATTGCTTTGTAATGCAATTTGAAGTTTGGAAAAGTGATGCCTCTCATATTCCTTTTCCTAAGGGTTGCTCTAGCTATTTATGGGTGTTTATTATTCAAATGAATTTCAGGAGTGGGTTTTTGTTTGTTTTTGTTTTGTTTGTTTTGCTTGGTTTTGTTTGTTTGCTTGGTTTTTTGCTTTTTGAGCCACAACCGGTGATGCTCAGGGTTACTCCTGGTTATATGCTCAGAAATCACTCCTGGCTTGGGGGACCATGTGGGACGCTGGGGGATTGAACCACAGTTCATGCTAGGTTAGTGTGTGCAAGGCAGATGCTCTACTGCTTGCACCACCGCTCCAGCCCCACATTTCAGGAGTGTTTGATCCACATCTTTGAAGAATGTCATGGGTATTCTTATAAGGATTGCATTAAATCTGTACAATGCTTTGGGGAGTATTGCCATTTTTTTAATATAATTTTTATTTTGATCATAGTGGCTTACATATTGTTGACAATATTATTTTAGGTACATATTTACATAAAATCAGGGGGGATTCCCATCACCAAATTGTCCTCCCTACACCAAGTATTGCCATTTTATTGATGTTAATCCTCCCCATTCATGAGCAGGGTCCATGTCTCCATTTCCTTGTGTCCTCTTTTATTTCTTGAAGCAGTGTTTTGTAGTTTTCTTTGTATAGGTCCTTTACCTCTTTTTGGTTGTTGTTTGATTGTTTGTTTGTTTTTGGGCCACACCCAGTGGTGCTTAGGGGTTACACCTGGCTCTGCACTCAGAAATCCTCCTGGCAAGCTCAGGGGACCATATGGAATGACGGCATTCGAACCATGGTTAGTCCTGTGTGCAAGACAAATGCCCTATCGCTGTGCCATCTCTCCTATCCCTCTCTTCACCTCTTTTTTTTTTTTTTTTTTTTTTTTTTTTGGTTTTTGGGTCACACCCGGCAGTGCTCAGGGGTTATTCCTGGCTCCAGGCTCAGAAATTGCTCCTGGCAGGCACGGGGGACCATATGGGGCGCCGGGATTCGAACCGATGACCTCCTGCATGAAAGGCAAACGCCTTACCTCCATGCTATCTCTCCAGCCCCTCTCTTCACCTCTTTAGTTAAGTTTACAACAGCGGGCCCGGAGAGATAGCACAGCGGCGTTTGCCTTGCAAGCTGCCGATTCAGGACCAAAGGTGGTTGGTTCGAATCCCGGTGTCCCATATGGTCCCCCGTGCCTGCCAGGAGCTATTTCTGAGCAGACAGCCAGGAGTAACCCCTGAGCACTACTGGGTGTGGCCCAAAAACCAAAAAAAAAAAAAAAAAAAAGTTGACTCCAAGGTACTTGAGTTTTTGTGACACTAATGTGAATGGGATTGGTTTTTTTATTTTATTTATTTTTATTATTATTTTGTTTTGTTTTGTGCCACACCCATTTGATGCTCAGGGATTACTCCTGGCTAAGCGCTCAGAAATTGCCCCTGGCTTGGGGGACCATATGGGACACTGGGGGATCAAACCGCTGAGGGATCCTTCCTTGGCTAGCAATTGCATGGCAGACACCTTACCTCTAGATCCACCTCACTGGCCCCAGGATTGTTTTTTTTAATGTCCATTTTTTTTCTATCATTATTGGTATATAAGAAGGCCATTAATTTTGGGGTGTTAATTTTGTAACCTGCCACTTTGCTATATGATTCTATTGGATACCCTTGATATCTTTTTCTTGTCTGATCGCTATCAAAAGCCAAATATTTTTTACTTTGGGGGCAGTGTAGCTTAATCAGCCCTACTTTCAGAGATAATTTCTCCCCCCACTTACATTAAATACAACACCAAAAAATAATAGCTATTTTTCACCCAAGTTACCAAAAAATGTCCCCAACATGCTGTTTCTCTTTACCCTGTGTCCTTTGTCATCTGAATAGTGAAAGGTCTCAGGCCTGGTGTCAGGGCTCAGTAGTATAGCACCTGCCTTGTGTGAGGCTGTCAGCTCAGTCTCCAATGACTCCCCTGCATGCTACGTATAATACTGGTGCCACAACATATAACCCAAAATATATAACCACGCATATAACACCTCTGTAACCAACTGTCTTGACCATTCATACAGCCAGAGGGAAGGAGAGGAAGCAAATAAAATGAGAAAGACTTGTTACTTATTTACAAAACAACAAGAAGTACATTCTAAGTTTCTTCAATCAGATTTCCTCTTTAAACCAGTAGCTTTCTGAGAGAGAGAGAGAGAGAGAGAGAGAGAGAGAGAGAGAGAGAGAGAGAGAGAGAGAGAGAGAGAGAGAGAGAGAGAGAGAGGAGAGAGAGAGAGAGAGAACCTCTTAGGGTTACTCAGACTGTGTCCTTCATTCCTTCCCCTTCTTTTTTGTTTGTTTTTGTTTTTTGGGTCATACCCGGCAGCGCTCAGGGGTTACTCCTGGCACTATGCTCAGAAATCGCTCCTAGTAGGCTCGGGGGACCATATGGGATGCTGGGATTTGAACTATCGTCTGTCTGCATGCAAGGCAAACACCTTACTACCATGCTATCTCTCCGGCCCTTCATTAGGTGTTTCTTTCCTGGACAGGATGTTGGCACAGCTTCCCCTCCCCTTCTTAGCCATGATAGCTGTAAGCACCTGCTGTGGAACATTTTCAGTACAATTTTAATCTTAAAATTAAATCTGAGTTCTCCAAAGTGGATTATTACCCTGTCCCTTGTTAAGTAGGGTTTGTAGAATTAAATAATAAAAAGGCCCTTTGGATGGAGCTGGATGGTGATGGGATGAATGGAGGGGCCTTTCTGTGCCGTCCCAGGCCATGTGGCTCCAATCCCCTCCAGCCGGCAGGTATCTGAGTTCAGGAGAGCGGCAGGTAGAAAACTTACATGCAATCAGGCTTCCAGAGAGATCAGCTTTATTCATGCCCTAACTAACATGTGTGGCCTATAAAGCATGCTACTCTCAGCTTGCCCTGCATCTTAGCTTTTTCCAGCCATCTCTCCTCCTGCCACTTCTCCATCCAGGCAAATCCCCTTTGGCCCCTCAGGCCAAACCTTTTGCAACCTCCTCAAGATCCCTCCCAGATGTGGGAGGGTCTTTCTTGTAGGTAAGGTTACAGGAAGAATAGGGGGATGGGGCCATAGGGTTGTTTTGTTGGGTTTTGGTTTTTGATTTTTTGGCCACATCCAGCAGTGCTCAAGGGTTACTCCTGGCTCTGCGCTCAGAAATCACTACTGGGGCTGGAGCGATAGCATAATGGTAGGGCGGTTGCCTTGCACACAGTGGACCCAGAACAGACCCGGGTTCAATCTCCGGCATCCCATATGGTCCCCCGAGCCTGCCAGAAGGGATTTCTGTTTTATTTTTATTGTTTTTGGGCCACACCCATAAGCGCTCAGGGTTACTCCTGGCTCTGCACTCAGAAATCACCCCAGTAGGCTCAGGGGACCTTATGGGATGCTGGGGATCAACTTGGATCTGTCCCAGGTCAGCCATGTGTGAAGGCAAACAACCTACTGCTGTGCTATCACTCCAGCTCCAGGAGCGATCTGAGGATCTGAGCGCAGAGCTAGGAGTAACCCCTGAGTGCCACTGGGTGTGGCCCAAAAACCAAAAAAAAAAAAAAAAAGAAATTACTCTTGCAGGGATGCCAGGCATCAAACCAGAGTTGGCTGCATGCAGAGCAAACAACCTATCCTCTGTGCCATCACTCTGGCCCTGCTAAATAGGATTATTGATGATGTTGTGAATGTGGTGGATATCAAGATATTGCCTTGAGATTTGGGGGGTTGTTGATTTCTTTGCCCATGAATAACTGATCATAGGCTTCAATCCATAAAGGTCCATAAAGTAACTTGCACTGGGACTTTGATATGTTTGGAGAAAGAATATGGGGAAACGCTCTTTCCGTTCCTTTCCTTTCCTTGGAAGGCATCTGTCAAATGTCTCCACTAAACTTTTCTCCTTTTTTCTGCAATGCACGCTCTGCTCCTCTCCCCTTTCTCCTAGGAATGATTTCCCTGATGAAAAGATTCCTACCCTGAGGGAAGCAGTCACAGAATGCCTAAAGTATAACCTCAAAATCTTCTTTGATGTCAAGAGCAATGCAAATAAGGTACAGTTCAGTTCTCTTCTTTAGGTTTTTGGGCCATCCCTGGCAATGCTCAGCGGTTGCCACTCCTGGCTCTGCACTCAGGAATCACTCCAGTTGGTGCTTGAGGGACCCTCAGGGATGTTGGGGATCTAACCAGGTCCACCTCATGTAAGGCAAGTGCCCTTCCCACTGTACTATCTCTTGGGTCCCAAAGGACAGTTCTTACCATAGCAGTCACTTTGTTTCAGAAGTCATTTCCAAAATGAACTGCTTTTATTATTATTATTTGGTTGCCTTAAATTATCTTTTACCAATGATAATGTGTTTGCTTATTGAAAGTGCACAGTGCAAAAAATTCACATCTTTCAGCAAATAGTCAATTAAGGACCCTCCGAAACTTTGGTTGGTTTTGGACCATACCCAGCAGTGCTCAGGGTTTACTTCTAGCTCTGCACTGAGGAATTATTTCTGGCAGTGCTCAGGAGACCATATGAGTTGCAAAGAATCGAATCCAGATTGGCCACATGCCAGGAAGTCCCTACTATACGTTCACTTTGACTCTACTAATAAGATATTTGTCTTTTTTTTTTTTTTTTCAAAAAAAGGCCTTTATTGAAGCGCCCGAAAGCCCCGCCATGATCTGGAGGGAAAGGGAGCAACAGGAAGGGGAGCCTGAATAAAGATATTTGTCTTTAATGTGGATTTATCCCATCTTTTCTTTCTCTCTCCCTGTTTTTTCTCTTATAGACACTGTGATTTGCAATATTGCTACTGAAGGGGTATCATACATATCACTTTATTTCCTCTCAGCACCCATTTCTTATCAGAGTGATCATTTCCAACTTTAAACTCTCTCATTGTTACAGTGGTTCCTTTTCTGCCTTAACTACACATCCCCTCTCCCTCCACTCTTTATGACAAGCTTCTTACCAGTATCCTGGCCTTCATCTCTATTGTCTCTGGATATTATTATCATACTTGTTGAATGGTGGGTTGTGCATTCCATAATCCCCAGAGAGGGAGAAGGATTCCCATGCCCCCTGTCCCGGTAGGACAAGGGATGCAGGTCCAGCAGCAATTCTAATGGAGAAAAGAATCCACATACAGTTGGGAAGGAAACGCAGGCCAGAAATTCATACCACAAGCTATTCACCCACAAGCCAGTTGTTTCCACCACATGGAACCACAAGCCTAGATGGCAGCTCCTTCTCCAGGCTTCCTGAGTAGCCTTTTTTGGGATAAACAAAGCCCACTCCCAAGGGGAAGTGAAAAAGCCAGATGAAGAGACAATGGGGAAATGTCTTTTTTTTTTATTTTTTTATCTTTTGAATTTTTGAGTCACACCCAGCAGCGCTCAAGGGTTACTCTTGGCTCTACGCTCTAAAATCGCTCCTGGCAGGTTCGGGGGACTATATAGGATGCCAGAACTCGAACCACTGTCCTTCTGCATGCAAGACAAATGCCCTACCTCCATGCTATCTCTCTAGCCAGAGGAGATGTCTTTTTAACAAGAAAGCCAAAGGAACCAATTGAGAGACAGACATCTAATTAGAAGGCAAATATGAGGACCAATCCAAAAGCCTCTACCAACACATACATTTTTTATATATATATATATATCCCATGAATGAGTTCATTCTTTGTCTATATCCTTACCCTCTTGACTCATTTTGCTCAGCATAATACTCTCCATGTATAAGCAAATTTCATTACTTCACTTTTCCTAACAACTGTAAAGATAAATTTTGGTGCATCCTTTATATCCATAAGACTGTGAGTTCAATCTCTGGCATCCCTACCCCCAAATTATTATGGAAAATAAGGTTCAGGGGGCCGGAGAGATAGCATGGAGGTAGAGTGTTTGCTTTGCATGCAGAAGGACGGTGGTTCAAATCTCAGCATCCCATATGGTCCCCTAAGCCTGCCAGGAGCAATTTTCTGAGCGTATAGCCAGAAGTAATCCCTGAGTGCTGCCAGGTGTAACACCCCCCCAAAAAAAGAAAATAAGGTTCAAAAAAGTAAGAGTATATTTTTTCTATTATAACCAGTTTTCTGGGTACAAATATTCTTTTCCACATTTAAGTAATGTGGATAATTATTAAAATCTGCTCATTTATGGTTGAGAATTCTAATATGTTTTTGTTTATTTATTTTAGTGGCCACACCCAGTAATGCTCAGGGTTTATTCCTAGACCTGTATTCAGGCATTACTACTGGCAGTGCTCAGGGGACCATTTGGGATGCCAGGGATCAACCCTGGGTCAGCCACATGCAAGATAAACACCTTACCTACTATACTATCTCTCCAGCCCCTCTAATGTCATTAAAAAAAATTATTATAATCCAAGGATTATATATAATCCAAGGATTATTATAATCCAAGTGATTGTTGACAACTGAATATGGACCATAATGTGTACTTTTTTAGTATAATAAAACCCCCATTTTGAAGAAGGGCAATGGAGCTCTGGCTAAGTCAGTGATAAAGTGATAGTTTTACATGTCTAGTTTTCTAATAGGGCTATGTTAGAATCACCAGGATTCTCTAAAAAGGAATTCCTGGCTGTTCCACCTGAAGAGAAGTTCTGAAAACATATAAGACAGTAGAGTTAAGAATCAACTCAGGGGCCAGAATGATAGTATAGCAAGTAGGGCATTTGCTGACCAAGGTTCGATCCCAGCATCTCCTATGATCCCCAAACCTACCAAGAGTAATTTCTGAGCACTGCCAGATGTGGCACCTCCTCCCCCCCCCCCCCCCAAATCCCAGGTTAGCATGGTTAATCTCGGGTAGAGAGCTTACCTTGCATGTCAGATGCTCTGGGTTTGATCCTTATCACTGCCAAAAAATGGGAAAAGAGAAACAGGAACATGTATTGGAGGGGGTAGTGTGACTCACACCCAGCAATACTTAGGGGTTTCTCCTGGCTCTGTACTCAGGAATCACTCCTGATAATGCTCAGGTTACCACATGGGATGCTGAGGATTGAACCAGGGTTAACCACTTGCAAAGAAAATGCTCTTCCCATTATACTATCTCTCTGGCCTCCTGGAATATGTCAACTTAATGAGCACCTCAGGTTTCCCTGATGTTTTGGGATTCTTATTGCACCAGCCTTCATTCTTATTCTCAAGCTTTCTGTTGAGTGGTCAAGATTGAGCAGAACATCAGGATCTAATTCACAAAAATGGGAGGTTAAAGGAGCAGGTGGGAGCCAGAGCAGTAAGTACGGGTTCAATCACTGGCAACCCAGATGGTCTCCCAAACCCTCATGATTCCTAAGTGCAAAGCCAGTAGTGACCCCTGAGATCCACTGATGTGATCTCAAAACAAATAACAAATGATGCCTGCACTGCAATTTGTGTGAGTCAAACTACATTCAAGTGTGAGCCACCTGGTGCCAGCTCATCAGTTTTACTTCCCGCCTCCACTGTACTGTCCCAAATTGTGATCATTTGGGTGGGTAGCTTGACAACAGTAAGTCAGCAGAACACCTCTTAGGTGCGGCAAAGATGCAGGGAAGAAGGTGAGGGGGAGCTCAAGTGATAGAGGCGTGTCTTCTCAGTGTGATCCCTCCATAGCCCTTGGGATCCACCTGGGTAGTCCCCAAGAGCTTGAGCACAGCAGGGTCAGGGCTCTGGTGGAAGGTGGCCCCAATGTAAAAGAAAATGGGCTCACAGATACATGAATCTCCCAATAACTCCTATATGGTTTGACATAATATAGTCATTGGTTGGAACTGTTTGACTTGAATAGCTTGTAAAAAGAAATATGGAATTTTTGTCTTATAGGCAACAGATGCTCTAAAGCAAATATATACGGAATTTCCTCAACTCTATAATAACAGTATGGTCTGCTCATTCTTACCAGAAATTATTTATAAGGTAAAAGTTGGGATCTGCTACTTAGTAATGTTCATTTATCAGGATCATTGTAATGGCTAAAGAGGCATAAAAAATTAAAAGATACCAGTTAAGTTAATTTGTTTTTGTTAAGGTTATTTCTTTTTTGTTTGTTTTTTGGGCCACACCTGTTGATGCTCAGGGGTTACTCCTGGCTATGCACTCAGAAATCGCACCTGGCTTGGGGGACCATATGGGACGCCGGGGAATCAAACTGCGGTCCATCCTAGGCTAGCACAGGCAAGGCAGATGCCTTACCCCTTGTGCCACCGCTTTGGCCCCTAGACTATTTTTTGTTGGTTTGTTTGGAAGTGTATATATATGTATATATGTGTGTGTATATATATATATATATATATATGTATGTATGTATTTTTTGGGGGGGGTTTGGATTTTGGATTTTGGGTCACACCCGGCAGCACTCGGGTTCCTCCTGGCTCTATGCTCAGAAATCACTCCTGGCAGGCTCCGGGGGACCATGTGGGATGCCGGAATTCAAACCACCGTCCTTTTGCATGCAAGGCAAACACCTTACCTCCATGCTATCTATCCAGCCCCTGGAAGTATATTTTTGTTGGTTTATTTTTTGGTTTTCGGGCCATAGCTAGTGCCACTCGGATTACTCCTGGCTCTCCC
Organism: Suncus etruscus; assembly: GCF_024139225.1. NCBI lineage: Eukaryota > Metazoa > Chordata > Mammalia > Eulipotyphla > Soricidae > Suncus > Suncus etruscus. The sequence continues at coordinate 56,389,251 of NC_064862.1, read as the reverse complement.
TCAGAAATCACTCCTAACAGTGCTCAGGGGATTATATGGGATTGAACCTAGGTCAGCTGCATCCATGGCAAACTCCCTACCTGCTGTGCTTTCGCTTTGGCCCATGGGAGTATTTTTTGTTTCTTGTAGGCCCACACCAGAAGTGCTCAGGGGTTACTCCTGGCTCTGCACTCAGAAATTACTCCTGGAGGCCTGCGGGGGGCGGGCATGGGATGCTGGAGATTGAATCAAGGTCGACCACATGCAAAGCATGTACTCTTTCCTTGGCCCCAAAATGCTATTTTCCTGTTGTTGTTCATTTGGGGGCCACACCGGGCGGTGCCCAGGGATTACTTCTGGCTCTGAGCTCAGGTCTTCCTAGCAGCTTTGGGGGATCATATTGGGTGATAGGGATCAAACCTGGATTGGTTTTATACAAGGCAAATGCCCTATCTGCTGTACTATTGCTCCAGCCAAAGTTTTTTTTTTTTGGGTGGGAGCTTGGAGGTGGGGGGGACCACACCTGGCAGTGCTCAGGTTACTCCTGGCTCTGCACTCTGAAATCATTTCTCGCTGGGGACCATATGGGATGCTGGGGATCAAACTTGCATCCATCCTGGGTGAGCTATGTGCAAGGCAAATGCCCTACCACTGTGCTATCACTCCAGCCCCAAAGAAGCAATTTTTTTTTTTTTTTTTTGGCTTTTGGGCCACACCCGGCAGTGCTCAGGGGTTACTCCTGGCTATCTGCTCAGAAATAGCTCCTGGCAGGCACGGGGGACCATATGGGACACCGGGATTCGAACCAACCACCTTTGGTCCTGGATCGGCTGCTTGCAAGGCAAACACTGCTGTGCTATCTCTCCGGCCCCAAGAAGCAATTTTTTAAGCAGAGACTGTTAGACGAGGAATGTATCCAAAGCACCAGAAGAGAGTTGACCTTTGGATCTGACCGTTGTTTTCCTGACTTCCTATGCAGATGAGACAAGCAGATGGGAATATAATAACGGCTTTGACGCACAGGCCGTGGAGCCTGAGCCACACGGGAGATGGAAAGGCACGCTACAACTCAGCGTGGAAGCATGGCCTCTTCATTCTCATGGACATTCTGCTCGACTGGAGTATGCACAATATCTTGTGGTACCTGTGTGGGATTTCAGCTTTCCTCATACAGAAGGATTTTGTTTCACCGTAAGTCATGGTTTCCTTTTTGTTTTGTTTTGGGGCCATACCTAGCAATACTCAGGGCTGACTCCTGGCTCTGTACGTGGCTCATTCCAGTGGTGCTCGGGGGACCAACATGGGATACTAGGCTTGAACTATGTTGGCTGCATACAAGGCAAGCGTCCTCCCCATTATACTGTCACTCCAGCCCAGTTAGAATATTTCTTGCTCTTACTCTTCTCCTTATTTTCAAATGTTCTTCTCAGAAAGGACAGTTAACTGTGCACAGCCTGTATTGATTCTTGCTGTGCCAGCTGGTGGGAATTCTGCTGATCTCTTTGGCGTAAAGAGCTCGAACACCTTTCAGTTTCTAGAACAAGTTGTCTTGGTAGTCTGAGATCTTATTAGAAATAAGAAAATTATTAGAAATAATAAGAGGCCAGAGTGATAGCACAGTGGGGAGGGTGTTCGCCTTGTATGTAGCCTGCCCAGGTTCAATCCCTGGCTTCCCATATGGTCCCCTAAGTGATAAGTGTGATTCCTTGAGTGCAGCCAGGTGTGGCCCAAAAACCAAAATAAACAGACTTTATACCAGATCATATACAAAAGATAGGTCTCTTGTCTTGCATGCCTCCAACATGGCTTCAATTCCTGGCACCTCAATGTGCCCCCCCACCCCAACGAGCACTGCCAGGAATAATTCCTGAGCATCACTGAGTGTGACCCAAAAACCAAAAATAAATAAACTGAAATAAAAAATACATCTGCCACCCTCTGACCAAGGAGGTGACCTTTATTTAGAACTGATTCTCTTTGGGAACCAACCTAGGATTCAGGATGGAGCCCATGAAGACCTGCAGCATTCTCCTCATCTCTCCAGCCTCTTTGCATCTTCTTCTTTTTTTTTTTTTTTTTTAATTTTTATTCTAACACCCATGTTCTATCAAGTTGTTCCTAATATAGTCATTGTAGGCTTTCAATGTGCCAACTACAATTCCACCACCAGAGTGACCTTCCCTTCACCAGTGTCCCAGTTCCCCACCCACCACCCCATCCCTTGCAAGCACAGATTTACTTCCTTTTACAACACCAAGGCAAGTGGAATCAAAGGGGAGGGAAGATAAAAACAAAAACTTAGGTCAACAAAAGTCTATTTGAAATAATTGTTGTATCCATCCATGATATTAACAAAAGTCAGTGTTTAAGGTGTGACTTGACTGTGGTTGGTATTAGTTGAGTCATCGTTGTTACTGTTTAAGTTTACTAAGGAGAGCTATGTACTAATGAAATAAAAATCCATAGAGCTATGTGCTAATCAAATAAAAAATCCAGTGAGTATAAAGTTACAGTTAAGATAAATGCTTTTCCTCTTTTCCCTCTCTTCCTCTCCCTCTTTCTCTCCCTCTCTCTCCCCCTCCCTATCCTTCTCTTCCTCTCTCTTTCTCCCTCCGTCCCTCTCTCTCCCCTTCTCCCTCTCTTCCTCTCCCTGTCATTCCTTTCTCTCTCTCTCTCCCTCTTTCTCCCTCCCTGTCCCTCTCCTCCTCCTCTCTCTCTCCTTCCCTTTCTCTCCTCCCTCTCTCTCCCTCTCCCTGTCACTCTTTTCTCTCTCTCCCTCTCCCTACCTCTCCCTCCTCTCCCTCGTCCTCTCTCTCTTCTTTCCTTTCTCTCCTCCCTCTTCCTCCCTCTTACTCCTTTCTTCTTCCCCTTCTCCCTCTCCCCCCTCTCCCTCTCACTCCCTCTGTCTCTTTGTCTCTTTGTCTCTCTCTCTTTCTCTCTCTCTCCACTCTCTCCCTCCAAAAAAAAAAAAAAAAGATAAATGCTTTGGAGACAAGAAAAGGGTCAATGTATATTCCATTTGACCTAATCAGAACAGTCCTGTAGGGGCCGGAGAGATAGCATGGAGGTAAGGCATTTGCCTTGCATGTAGAAGGTCGGTGATTTGAATCCCGGCATCCCATATGGTCCTCCGAGCCTGCCAGGAGTGATTTCTGAGCATAGAGCCAGGAGTAACCCCTGAGCACTGCTGGGTGTGACCCAAAAACCAAAAAAAAAAAAAAAAAAAAAGGAGAGAGAGAGAGAGAGAACAGTCCTGTAGAATATCCCCAAGCAAATAAACTAAAGGTACAAAGGAATGCGGCAGGGGGCTTTGGGGTGTAGATCCAAATCCAAGTAGAAAAAACAAAATACACAAGTGAAATTGCAGAAAGGAGTTTGCCTGTTCTTTCTATTGGGTCTATAATAGGCTCCACCTTCTGAAATCCAAAAAGGAAAGGTGAATGCAGGCGCAGTTGGAAAGAATCTGATCACCCACAGCACTATGACTTGGAAGACTGGAAGTGGGTGTCCTGAGCCAGTCACTTGAGGGTTCTACATTAGGACCATCTTGGCTAGTGATTACACCAGCTTCTAGAACATTCCCTCTAATTGCAGGGCATATGCCTATGAAATATCTCTTTCTGGCCACTATTAATACGTGGATGGATGTCAGAAGATTTCTGTAATTGATCGGCCATGATTGTCAGAGCACTGATTTCCCTTTTTCTCCAGGGACTATGTGAAGAAGTGGTCGTCGAAAAACATCGAGGTGGTTGCTTGGACGGTGAATACCCTCAGTGAGAAAAAGTACTATGAGTCCTACCTGCACTCTAGCTACATCACCGACTCTTTGGTGGAGGACTGTGCACCACATTTTTAGCCCTGTTCTCCAGGGATGGAAACCAGGTCCGCACCCCACAATTGGACTCTCTCAAAACCCTTGGGGCCAGTGCAAGCTCTGGGTAGGCCCAGTGGCTCATACAAGCCATAGTCATTGCAAGTACTTGGATTTCTACCTGGGCCTAAAGCCAAAGCCAGTGTGCCTCCCCTCTCCCACACTGTCTGTGGAAGGCCCCCGGTTCACCACTGTTGCTCCAAGAAGTCTGGGGCTGCAGAAGCACAGGAGCACCAACCAGACCCGGCCCAGCCATGCACCCCACGCTGGGATGCAGCAAGAATAAGCACAGAATTAGTGTGGTTTTGGGGGTGACTGGATGCAAGTGCACAGGAAATGCATGATCACTCACGCCACACTTTCACTCACCACACTTCCATAACATACTTATTTAAAAATATTTGTATTGAACTGCATTAGCGATTTGTTGACATCAAATTCGTGTCCATACTAATAAAATAATTTCAAAAGGATACCAAGTATTAAAACATTTCTTTTCATTTTCTTTTTTTTTTTTTTTTTTTTTTTTTTTTTGGTTTTTGGGCCACACCCGTTTAATGCTCAGGGGTTACTCCTGGCTATGTGCTCAGAAATCGCCCCTGGCTTGGGGGGACCATATGGGACGCCGGGGGATCGAACCGCGGTCCGTTCCTTGGTAGCGCTTACAAGGCAGACACCTTATCTCCAGCGCCACCTTCCCGGCCCCTTCTTTTCATTTTCTTATAAACTTGTAGTTTATTTGTAATGCTCCTAATTATTTCATAGTTGAGTCATTAGATTCATAGAAATACTTGACTTAGAGTTTAGCTCTTGTATATCCCTGTCACTAAACACAATAATTTAATTATTTTAGAGATTTATTTTACTTTCTTTTTTTTTTTTTTGGTTTTTGGGCCACACCCGGCGGTGCTCAGGGGTTACTCCTGGCTGTCTGCTCAGAAATAGCTCCTGGCAGGCACAGGGGACCATATGGGACACCGGGATTCGAACCAACCACCTTTGGTCCTAGATCGGCTGCTCCCAAGGCAAACGCCGCTGTGCTATCTCTCCGGGCCCGATTTATTTTACTTTCATGTGATAAATAATTTTGTTTGTTTTTTGTTTTGGGGCCACACCCAAAACTCGGTTAATTCTGGCTCTGTGCTTGGGTGACCATGTGGGATGCCGGGAATTGAACCCGAGTTCGTCCGGGTCCACCACATGCAAGGCAAACCACCTTAACCACTATGCTATCACTCTGGCCCCTCATGTGGTAAATAATTAAAACTCTTTGCAAAAGGCCTGAGCAATGGTCCCACGGTAGAGTGTTTGCCTTTCGGCTGACTCAGGACGTACCATGGTTCAATCCCCAGTGTCCCATATGGTTCCCCAAGCCTGGAGCGATTTCTGAGCGCATAGCCAGGAGTAACCCCTGAGCATCACTGGTACGCCCCCCCAAAAAATAAATAAACACTCTTCGCAAATAATAAGACAACTATTGCGCTCGTGCCTGGATTTCTTTGAGGTTTTTTTTGTTTTTGTTTTTGGGGTCATACCGGCAGCGCTCAGGGGTTATTCCTGACTCTATGCTCAGAAATCGCTCCTGGCAGGCTCGGGGGACCATATGGGATGCCGGGATTCAAACCAATGACCTTCTGCATGAGAGGCAAACGCCTTACCTCCATGCTATCTCTGGCCATCTTTGTGGGGTTTTTTTATTTTGGTTTTTGGACCACACCTGGCAGCTACCAGTGGATTCGAACCACTGTTGGTCCTAGGTCCGATGCTTGCAAGGCAAACACCCTACTACTGTGCTATCTCTTCAGCCCCAAATAATAAAACAACTAAAGCTCTTTGCAAATAATAAACAAATAGGACCGGAGAGATGGCATGGAGGTAAGGTGTTTGCCTTGCATGCAGAAGGTCGGTGGTTCGAATGCCAGCATCCCATATGGTCCCCTGAGCCTGCCAGGAGCGATTTTTGAGCATAGAGCCAGGAGTAACCCCTGAGCGCTGCTGGGTGTGACCCCAAAACAAAACGAAACAAAAAAATTAACTTTTTTTTCTTTTTTGGGCCACACCTGGCAGTGCTCAGAAGTTGCTCCTGACAGGCTTGGGGGCCATAAGGGATGGCGGGATTCAAACCACCATCCTTCTGTATGCAAGGCAAATGCTCCACTTCCATGCTATCTTCGGCCCCTTATTATTATTTTTATTTATTTTATTTTTTTCAAAAAGGAACATGAGTTCTAGTTATCTTGTTTTGATACATAAGGAATGTAAGGGCGCTGCTATCAACATCTAGAGGCCAGGGCAGCCCAAAGGGGTTTGGGGAGTCTGCTTAGTGGATGGGCAAATAAAAGCCACTGGCCACTAGGGAGAAGAGTCTTCAGTAGTGAAGCCTCCCCACTTTTAGCATAAGTACTCCCTTTCACAAAAGAGAAAACCTACATCCCATTTGGGGGTGCTGTGCAGCTGAGAAAGTCATCCAGCCTGGTGTCATGACAAGTACAATGTTTTTTTTAGTATTTGCCAGGAACTCCCTGCTTTGTTTATCTTCTTTTTTGTTCGTTTTTTTTTTGTGGGGGGAGGGGAGCATAACCAGCAGTGCTCAGGGGTTACTCCCCACTCTGCACTCAGAATTACTCCTAGTAGTGCTCAGAGTCAAACTCAGATTGGCTGTGAGCAAGTCAAGTGCCTTCCCCTTCCTGCTGTGCTTTCACTTTAGCCCTAGAAACCCCTCATTTTCATAAGTAAAAACGAGTTTCATTTGGAAATTCTGAAGGAGGGAGAATAAGAAAGGGAGAGAGTAATGTGCTCAAGAGAGAGTAAGGGCTTCTCCAAAGGTGAAGCTCTGGGACATAGTCCAGCATGAAAATAGGAAAGTTCACATCTCAAGGGGGAAGATGTGGGCCACATGTGCTTGGGGGACCATGTTTACGAGCTCTAGTAGCACCAGAACACCCTACTTCAATAGGCATTCACGTGCCCTCACCCAAAAGTGATGGTGCCATCTGAGGAGGAGCCTGGAACTACCAGTTGCAGTCACTTCTCAAAAGTCTCCAATTCCTGGAGACTAGGGTCTCATCCTAGCAGTTGGGTTTCAGGACCACCTGCTGTTTTGTTGTGTTTTGGGGGGCTGGAGTATGGGTGGGCCACATTCCCTCGAGAATGCTTCCTAACTCTTCCTGACCCCTGCCAGTGCTCTGGGGCCCATCGTATTGCTGGCTGAGAGAAGTAGAATTCATGCAATTGGTGGTGGCTAAAACCTGGTTAATGGGGCTTTGGACACCTCCACCTTTTACAGACACTGATTTCACAATTAACAGGACAAATGACAGACACGCCTTTTGTCTCTTCACCTATGCCCCTGGCTCATTCTATGCTGGTTCAATTGGATCATCCAGGGGAAGGTGCTTTGGTTCTTGAATGGAGTTGGGTGAGGAAAGGTGTTAATAGAACCATGGTCAACTGTAACTTGGAGTGTTCAGGACAGAGTTGAGTTGAGAGCCTGGGATTTGGGTCAGAGGAAACTGATTTCCTGACCAGCAGGTTACTGGCCCTGTGATCTTGCATGTTAGTTGTTCCATCTGTAAAGCTAGGACAGTATTTTACAGAGCAGTAATTAAGAGCAAAGCCTTTGACATTAAATGGCCCTTTGTTAAAATATTGGCTCTAGGAGTCAGAGAGAGGTTCACAGGGCTGGAGCACATGCTTAGTATGTAGGAGTCCCAGAAGCCAGTCAGATATGGTTTCTTGAGCACCACTGGAAGCAACCCGGACACAGCCAGATACACGGTCTAGAGTCTCTTTTGCCAAAATAAGGAGTGGGAGGAGGAAGGAGGCTTTCCTCACTGTGATTATTTCATACATAGCGGTGGTGGTCTTTTGCCATTACTTAATATCTGAAATTCTATTTCTAAAATTAGCACAAGGTTTTGCAAGCCTTAAGATACTTTATTAAGGGACTGGAGCAATGGCACAGTGAAGAATGCATTTGCCTTGCACTTGGCTGATCCAGGATTGATCCATGGCATCCCAGATGGTCCCAAGCCCTGCTAGGAATACCCCTGAGTGCTGAGCCAGGAGTAACCCTTACACACAACTAGGTGTGGGCCCCCCAAAAGATACTTTATTAAAAGTACACATTTTGGGGGCCACTATACCTGCAGTGGGTAGGTATAGTATAGTGCACACTACAGTAGCTTGCCTTGCATGCCCAACCCAGATTCAAGAACCAGCATCCCATGTAGTTACCCAAGCCTGTCAGGAGTAAAGCCAGGAATAACCCTCAAGTGCCACCAGGAGTGCCCCAAAAACAAACAAAAAAGTGCACATTTAAGGGGAGTGGAAACAGGCTCAGTGGCAGAGTGTATGCCTCGCCTATGAGGTCCAGAATTCTACAAGGGAAAAAAATGCTGAGTCTGGGACAAAGCAAACTAGCTCATCTGGTGGCCCTTTTATTTTATTGCTGATCTAGTGATAGGGGTAATGTGCACACAGTCTCGGATACTGACTATTACCACACAATATACCTGACCTGTCAACCCACACATCCTATCAAGCCACATGTCATTGGTGGCTCCATGTTTGACTTCATGTCAGACTGTCATGGTGATGTTTAAAATCTCAAAGAGGAGCCAGAGCCATACCATAGTGTATAGGGCATTTGCCTTACACAAGCCAACCTGAGTTCAATCCCTTTGCCTTGGCATCCTTGGGACCAGAGTGATAGCACAGTGGTAGAGTGTTTTCTTGCACACTGCTGACCCAGGACAGACTGGGGTTCTATCCCTGGCATCCTATATGGTGCCTTCTGATTTGGATTAACGGGAAGGTATTTTTAGTTCAGAGTCATCATAAAGGACAATTCAGACTTCACAGCAAAGACAGAAGATCCCCTCTTAATTGGGGGGAGGGCTCATCCAGCTGCACTCAGGAGTTACTCCTGGCTCTGTGCTCAGAAATATGGAATGCTGGGAATCAAACCCTGGTCCATCCCAAGTTGGCCACATGCAAGGCAACACCCTACCAATGTGCTATCACTCCAGCCCCAGATTGCCAGGGCCACTCATTCATCCACAAAAACATCTTTCTTCATCTAGGATCTCTCTTCCTGGGCTTATGTGAACTCAGTTAACTAACAGGAGTTTTATTGGAAAAAAAAATCTCGAAAAAAAATTTTTCTTGGAATAAACAGTAAATTTTATTTCAGGTGTGAAATAAATTCGGGTGTTCCTCCACCCGAAAAGAAAAGGGAGGGCAACACCCACTTTTGCTTCAGTATTTACAATGAATGCAGTCTGTGTCCACTCATGGCCAAGGGCTTGAATCCCCTTCTGGGAAGCTCCAAAGGACCAGATGTCCTGAACAAAGTTGCTCCATCTCAGTCTCTCTCCATATCTTGGTGTCTGGCCTTACCAGGAATCATCAGAAAGCTGGATTTTCTTCTAGAACCAATCACCTGAATAGTAGGCCTAGGTTTGACAGAGAAAAAAGGAGTTAGCATAAAAGCACATAGTCCCATCTCTCTAAGGCAAAGACTAAATGGGCCTTCAAGGGCTCATGGTCTCACACCAGAGAAACGCTCAATGGGCTGAGTGCAGGTGAGAATTCTAGGTTTGACTTGTGAGCACTGCCAGGAGTGAGCCCTGAGCGCATAGCTGGCTATGGCTCAGAAATAAAAACGGATGGAACATTTTCCCAAATCTTTCTTGCCTCTTCAAACACCTCTTCAGGGACTGAAGTGAAAACACAGTGATGGGGCATTTGCCTTGCTTGGGCCTCAAATCCACCTTTTTGTTTTGTTTTTGTTTTGGGGCCACACCCGGCGGTGCTCAGGGGTTACTCCTGGCTGCTCAGAAATAGCTCCTGGAAGGCATGGGGGACTGTATGGGACACCAGGATTTGAACCAACCACCTTAGGTCCTGATCGGCTGCTTGCAAGGCAAACGTCACTGTGCTATCTCTCCGGGCCCAAATCCACCTTTTTGTAAATAACTTTTGCATATTATTTGCAGTGAAATGTGGTGACACAAACAAGAAAAATTAAACAGAAAATAGTTATGTGTATAATAAGAGTCTGGCTTCAAACCATGCCTAAGCAAGAATTATCTGTGGGAGGGCTAGAGCGAGAGCACACACAATGGCTTTGCCTTGCATGAGGCTGACCTGAGTTCAATTCCCAGCATCCCATATGGTTCCCTCCAAGCCTACCAGGAGTGATTTTCGAGTGCAGAGCCAGTAGTGACCCGAGCATCGCTGGGTGTGGCCTCCCAAAAAAAAAGTTATCAATGGGTATTTCCAAAAACAATTGAATAGGGGCCAGAGCAATAACACAACTAACTATAAGGCGTTTGCCTTGCACGCTGCCAACCCAGATGGACTCTGGTTCGATTCCCAGCATCCTATATGGTCCCCCAAGCTTGCCAGGAATGACTTCTGAGCACAGAGCCAGGAGTATTCCTGAGCACCACCAGGTGTGACCCAAAAGCCAAAACCAAAACCAAACAAAAGAAAACCAAAAAAAAAAAAAAAGAAAGAAATAAATAAAGAGAGAGAGAGAGAGAAAGAAAGAAAGAAAGAAAGAAAGAAAGAAAGAAAGAAAGAAAGAAAGAAAGAAAGAAAGAAAGAAAGAAAGAAAGAAAGAAAGAAAGAAAGAAAGAAAGAAGAGAGAAAGAGAGAGAAAGAGAAAGAAGAAAGAAAGAAAGAAAGAAAGAAAGAAAGAAAGAAAGAAAGAAAGAAAGAAAGAAAGAAAGAAAGAAAGAAAGAAAGAAGAAAGAAGAGAGAAAGAGAGAAAGAGAGAAAGAAAAAGAAAGAAAGAAGAAAGAAAGAAAGAAAGAAAGAAAGAAAGAAAGAAAGAAAGAAAGAAAAGAAAGAAAGAAAGAAAGAAAGAAAGAAAGAAAGAAAGAAAGAAAGAAAGAAAGAAAGAAAGAAAGAAAGAAAACCAATTGAATAAATAACTGAACTGTGAGATGATAACCCACTCTGAGGAAAGCTCCTCTCCACACCCGGAGTACTCACCATGAGCATCAGTGTGTTCCTCCACATGTTGAGGACTCTGTGGCTACAAAATAAAAAGAAGATAGGGTGGGGAAGGAGATGTGGGCTGTCAATCCACAAGCACTGTTATGAAAGAAAGACCCAAGAGCCAGAGCACAGTAGGTAGTGTGTTTGCCTTGCATGTGGCCAACCAGAGTTAATCCCCAGTATCCCATATGGTCCCTGAGCTTGCCAGGAGTGATTTCTAAGCATAGAACTAGGAATAACCCCTGAGCACCACCACGTGTGGCTCCAAAACAGAAAAGGAAGGAAGGAAGGAAGGAAGGAAGGAAGGAAGGAAGGAAGGAAGGAAGGAAGGAAGGAAGGAAGGAAGGAAGGAAGGAAGGAAGGAAGGAAGGAAGGAAGGAAGGAAGGAAGGAAGGAAGGAAGAGAGGGAGGGAGTTATAGGATATATCTCAACATGATCCTGTGATTGTCCTATGAAATCTATAATGATCACAACATAAGTGCTTCATTATGCAGGTTTTAGCATTAAGAACAAAAACTGAAATGAAAACAACGCTCATGTCTAATTATGAAACTCTGACCAGAAGTTTCCATTTTCCATGTCCAACTAAATGACATTCAAGATTAAATTGTGGAGGGGTAGTTATGATAGTATGTGCCTACTAATAAATCAAAATCGCAGTTTGGCAAGAACTGGATCTTTTCAGATACTGAGGAAGAAAGATCTAGAAGAACAGACACAGAAGCATTACTAATGTGGACAGAGATCTCAGGACAATGTGGGTCAGTGGAATAGACAGGTAAGATGGGGTTCTTGATATTTACAAGGCTTTGTATGGTAACCCTAGTAGCTCTAGAAAGGCCAGGCATGGCCAGTATGGAATAAATAGAGAGTATTAGCTAAGCAGGGACTGAAAGAAAGGGATGTTGTCTGGACCACATGCATCGTTAGTGGCACTGGACCCACAGAGGTAAGTCTGGGTCATAGCACTTCAGGGTGGCAGAACCAGGCCTCACCTTCACATCTCTCCTCTTCATCTGACCCAAGCTGGGGTCAGCTCTCTTCTCTGCATCTTGCAACTTGGTCAACTTTTCAATCAGGAACAGCTTGTCTTTGCCCTCCTGCCAAGAAGGAAAACAGAAGCACTCAGCAGGGATCAATGAGGGTGAGGGTCAGTACCTATATGAGATCATGAATGTAAAGAGCTTATCAGAAGATAGGACAGAGACTTAAGAAGCAGAAAAATAGGGGTGAGAGCAATAGAACAGTAGGGAGGGTGTTTGCTTTGCATATGATCAATCTGGGTTCTATCCCCAACATCCCATATGGTCCCTGAGCCTGCCAGGAATAATTTCTGAGTGCAGAACCAGGAGTAACTCCTGAGTGCCATGGGGGTGGCTCAAAAGCAAAACAAAACAAACAAAAATCAAAGCAAAAAGGAGGCCAGAATGATAGTACAACGAGGCCGCCAATCTAGACTCAATCCTCAGCATCCCATATGTTCCCCCAACCCCATCAGCATAGAGTCAGGGGTAAGCCCTGATCACGTCCAGATGTGTACAAAAAAAAAAGTGATATTCAAGCGATTCTAAGCCTAGAAAGAGTCTTATTGAGAAGCAATTATTGATGCAATGATGGAGAAGGTGAATCCCAAATCACATGACAATGTACCCAAAAATATATATTTAAAGGAGGGGAGGACAGGGGAGAAGAGCTGCTCTTGCTGAACTGGACCAATAGCACAGTGGATAGGGAGTTTGCCTTTTTAAGGGCTGACTGCGTTCAATCTCTAGCATCCCATTTGGTTCCCCTAGAACCTCCAGGAGTAAATTTCTGAGTGCCAGAGTAACTCCTGAGTACCACTGGGTGTACTCCTCCAAAAATGTTGCTCTTGCCTTGAACATGGTCCCCCAACCATTGCCAGGGTGGCTTGGATGATCCCCAACACCTTAGAACCTGGACCTAATTGAACTACCAGCCAGGTTGGCTGAAAATCACTTTAAGGGGTGTTCCAGACACCTGGGGTGGGTGGAAAGAAAGAAAGAAGAAAGAAAGAAAGAAAGAAAGAAAGAAAGAAAGAAAGAAAGAAAGAAAGAAAGAAAGAAAGAAAGAAAGAAAGAAAGAAAGAAAGAAAGAAAGAAAGAAAGAAAGAAAGAAAGAGAAGGAAGGGAGAGAGAAAGAAAGAGAAGGAAGGGAGAGAGAAAGAAAGGAAAGAAGGAAAGAAAGAAAGAAAGAAAGAAAGAAAGAAAGAAAGAAAGAAAGAAAGAAAGAAAGAAAGAAAGAAAGAAAGAAAGAAAGAAAAAGAAAGAAAGAAAGAAAGAAAGGAAGGAAGGAAGGAAGGAAGGGAGAGAGAAAGAAAGAAAGAAAGAAAGAAAGAAAGAAAGAAAGAAAGAAAGAAAGAAAGAGAAAGAAATAGAAAGAAAGAAAGAAAGAAATAGAAAGAAAGAAAGAAAGAAAGAAAAAGAAGGAAGGAAGGGAGAGAGAAAGAAAGGAAAGAAAGAAAGAAAGAGAAAGAAAGAAAGAAATGAAAGAAAGAAAGAAAGAAAGAAAGAGAAAGAAATAGAAAGAAAGAAAGAAATAGAAAGAAAGAGAAATAGAAAGAAAGAAAGAAAGAAAGAAAGAAAGAAAGAAAGAAAGAAAGAAAGAAAGAAAGAAGAGAAAGAAGGAAAAAGAGAGAAGGAAGGAGAGAGAAGGAAGGAGAGAGAAGGAAGGAGAGAGAAAGAAAGAATGAAGGAAGAAGAGAAAGAAAGAAAGAATGAAGGAAGGAAGGAGAGAAAGAAAACAGAAGGAAGGAAGGAAGGAAGGAAGGAAGGAAGGAAGGAAGGAAGGAAGGAAGGAAGGAAGGAAGGAAGGAAGGAAGGAAGGAAGGAAGGAAGAAGAAAAGAAAGAAAGAAAGCCAGAGAGATAGCACAGTGTTAGGTCATTTACCTTGCACGTGGCCAACCCAGGACAGACCTGGGTTCAATTCCCAGCATTCCGGAGCATGCCAGGAGCGATTTCTGTGCACAGAACCAGGAGTAACTCCTGAACGCCACTAGGTGTGGCCCAAAACCAAAACCAAAACCAAACAAAAAAATCTTATATATATATATATATATATATATATATATATATATATATATATATATATATATATATATATAAAATGCTAAAAAATGGTTTGAGGGGCCAGAGAGATAGCACGAAGGTAGGGCATTTGCCTTGCATGCAGAAGGACGGTGGTTCGAATCCAGGCATCCCATATGGTCCCCGAAGCCTGCCAGGAGCAATCTCTGAGCATAGAGCTAGAAGTAACCCCTTTCTATTACAAAAATCTGTTATTTGGCATTTTGGGCCACACCCAGCAGTTCTCAGAACTTACTCCTAGTTCTATGCTCAGGGATCACTTCTAGGAGGTGGTGGGACCAAAAGAAACAGAGAATTGAACCTATGTAGGAAAGTGTCTTACCCAATGTATTTCTCTAGCCTCCTAAAATTTATTGTTGTTCTTGCTGTGTTTAGCACAACAGAGACAGCTCAAAGGGCTGGAACCTGCTCTGCATGTAAGAGCCCACAGTTTGTTCTTTAGCCAAGGCAGGGTCCCTGAGCACCTGCAGGAATGACTCTTGACCACAAGTTGTTTTTGTTGTTGTTTTTGTTTGTTTTTTGTTTTGTTTTTGGCACCACACCCAATGACACTTAGGGGGTACTCCTGGCTATGCACTCAGAAATCACCCCTGGCTTGGGGGACCATATGGGTCGCTGGGGGGGTCAAACTGCGGTTCGTTCTACATTAGCCGAGTGCAAGATAATAGCCCTACCACTTGCGCCACCGCTCCAGCCCTAGAGCACCAAGTTGAGAGTAGCCTTTGCAAAGAAAAAACTCACTGAACTGGACTTTAAGGGGAGAAGATGGCAGTGGCCAGACAGGACTCACATTGACAATCTGTTCATGGAGCAGCCGGATCATGACCTTCCTTCCCTCAGTGATCTGCCAGTACAGATAGGTGATGATTCTGGAAGAGACCAGGAAGGTGCCTGGGACAGAAGCCCACACCTGCAGGCTCCCGCAGACACCGCAAAGGAACAGGGACAGTGACTGGCAGGTAGACTTCGGACTCCCTGATGTTCCTCAAAGGTTGTTGTTGGGTTGGAAGGCCAGAGTAATAGCTCAGTGGGGAGGGCATTTGCCTTGTATGCAGCCAACCTGGGTTCAATCCCTGGCATGCTATATGGTCCCCTGAGCCTCCCAAAAAGTAATTTTTTGGGGGGCCATACCCAGTGGTGCTTAGGGGTTACTCCTGGCTCTGTGCTCAGAAATCACTCCTGGCAGGCACAGGGGACCATATGGGATGCCGAGATTCGAACAAACGTTGGTACTGGGTTGGCTGCTTGCAAGGCAAATGCCCTACCGCTGTGCTACCTCTCCAGCCTCTACCAAAAGTAATTTCTGAGTGCAGAGCCAGGAGTAATGCCTGAACACTGCTGGGTGTGCCCCCCAAAACTAAAAACAAACAAAAAAAATTTTATCCTGGGGTCTAAGAGATAGTACAGCAAGAAGGGCACTTGTGCTGCACATATCCAACCCCAGTTTGATCCCCGGAACCACAAAAGGTCCCCTGAGTACCACTAGAAGTGATTCCTGAATGCAGAGTCAGGAGTAACCCCCAAGCACTGCTAGATGTGGCTCGAATGCCAAGAAAAAAAAAATAGACTCAATTCCAGGACAAAATCAGAGATTTCCAGAGGACTCAGCTCCACTATGGCCCTCTGCTGTCGCCCAAACCTCCTAAGGACTGTTGGTATCTCACATGGTGATGCCCCCCAGCTTCCCACACACTTACAGCACGATGAGGGTGAGAATAAAGAAGAAATGCACACTGCCGATGAGGTTGCGGTAGATCCAGACCACCCACAGGTAGCTTGGCCTGGTGCTCAGGGTGTCGATCCAGCTATAGATGGAGTGGATGATGGAGGGCAGGCCTTGGAAGGGGCCACAGCCAGCTGAAGGCTTCAACCTGCCAAGACAAGCACCCCAAAACCTCACTCAGCAGGAGACAGGCCTACTGGGAGCCCAGCATTGGCACATCCCTCCGGAACTCTGGAAGCAGCCAGTGTTGATTGCACTATGTGCCCAGCTCCAAGGGGAGCCATATTGCTCACAACCCAAGTGGAAACATGCCCTTGGTACCCTGTGTGCTCCAAATCAGCTCTCTCATAGGGTAGCTGGTTGGAATTGAAACCCCAGAGTGGGCAGTGGACTGCATGTTCTCCTGACTGGGAAAGGGGCAAAGCCCAGCTGTTTCTCTCTCTCTCTCTCTCTCTCTCTCTCTCTCTCTCTCTCTCTCTCTCTCTCTCTCTCCCTCCCTCCCTCCCTCCCCCTCCCTCTCCCTCTCCCTCTCTCCTCTCTCTTTCTCCCTCTCCCTCTCCCTCTCTCCTCTCTCCCTCTTCCCTCCTCCCTCCTCTCTCCCTCTCTCCTCTCTCCCTCTCTCCTCTCTCCCTCTCCCCTCTCTCCCTCTCTCCCTCTTTCCCTCCCTCCTCTCTCCCTCCCTCCTCTCTCCCTCTTCTCCTCTCTCCCTCTCTCCCTCTTTCCCTCTCTCCTCTCTCCCTCTCTCCCTCTTTCCCTCTCTCCTCTCTCCCTCTCTCCCTCTTTTTCTCTCTCCTCTCTCCCTCTCTCCCTCTTTCCCTCTCTCCCTCTTTCCCTCTCTCCTCTCTCCCTCTCTCCCATTCTCCCCCTCCCCTCCTCTCTGTTTCTCTGTCTTTGGATCTCGAGACATGAACTAAGAACTGGACAGTGGAACCCAGTTATCTAAAAACAAAAACAAAAACAAAAACAAAAACAAAAACAAAAACAAAACAAAACAAAAAAACCAAAACAAAAAAAACCCAGAAAGAAGCAAAAGCTAGAGGGCACCAAGAAGCCAAAGAAAGCAAAGAAAGGCCCCAGGGGAAGGAAACGGAAACACTAAGAACAGAGCAATCTTGAGAACTTGGCCACTGATTCCTATAGAGCAGCAACTTTCTTGGTTTTGGTTTTGGTTTTGGGCCACACCCAGCAATGCTCAGGGATTACTCCTGGCTCTGCCCTCAGGAATCACTCCTGTTGGTGCTTGGGGGACACTATGGGATGCCAGGGATAGAACCTGAGTCAGGTGTATACAAGGCAAGCATCCTACATGTGGCACTTTTTCTCCAGTCCCTACAACAGTAAGTTTCTGAACTTGAAACATGGTACCCAGGTCTGAGCCATATGCTTGAATAGGGAACCCCAGAGGTTCCATCCACAATCCTATATATGCATTGGGCAATTCCCTGAGCACCAATGGGTGAGACCATTACCTTTTCCTTATGATAGAGCAGCCCCTTTATTTACTCCTTATTTATTCATACACAAAGGCTGGTCACCCTGAGAAGATGCCGAAAAGAGAATGCAAACCCACAGCACCTGGGGACCACCAGGAACCAGGAAGAGAAACTGTCAAATCAAAGGAATGTCTGAGGAGCCTGAGCAATAGCATAGTGGGTAGGGTGCTTGCCTTGCACACAGCCAACCCAAGTTCAATCCTCAGGATCCCATATGGTCCCTTGAGCATTTCCAGGTGTACTCTGTGAGTGCAGAGCCAGTAGTCAGCCCTGAGCATCACCAGACGTGGCCCAAAGACAAACAAAAAGAGAAACAAATCAAAACAAAAAAAGGAAGGTCCTCACACCAATGTGAGGAGAGAAAAAACCTGGGGGTCAGAGGAGCTGGGAACAGCGATGACCCAAGGATTCAGCCCTTCAGTGTGACGGGCATTGCTTATTTGTCAGGGCACCTAACACATACAAGACATCTGTTCTTCTGCCAGGCACTTTCCTGGCCCCTGGAGTTGAACTTTTTTGTTTTTTGGGTCACACCCGGCACTGCTCAGGAGTTACTCCTGGCTCTATGCTCAGAAATCACGCCTGGCAGGCTCAGGGGACCAGATGGGATGCCAAGATTTGAACCATCTTCCTTCTGCATGCAAGGCAAATGCCTTACCTCCATGATATCTCTCTGGCCCCTGGAGTTGAGTTTTGAGGTGAGAGGCGACATGTACCTCTCTGTCACCCCATCCCCATCTTTCTGTGTAACCTTACCAGATGGTAAGACCAGCCCATTTCTTTTTTTTTTTCTTTTTTTTTTTTTTTTTTTTGGTTTTTGGGCCACACCCTGTGACGCTCAGGGGTTACTCCTGGCTATGTGCTCAGAAGTTGCTCCTGGCTTCTTGGGGGACCATATGGGACGCCGGGGGATCGAACCGCGGTCCGTCCTAGGCTAGCGCAGGCAAGGCAGGCACCTTACCTCCAGCGCCACCGCCCGGCCCCAGACCAGCCCATTTCTGGGAGGGGTTTTTGGTAGGTAACAAAAGGATTGCCTCAGTGGCAGAAAAAGGATTCAGCAGGAGATTCGGAGAGAAGCAGGAGGAGACATGGCAGAAACAGATTGAGATGTCAGGGCAGCTGATGAGAGTTGCTTAAAAGGTTAGCCTTGGTGGCTAGGGTATATTATCAATAAAGTTTCATGGCTCCTGAAACCTGACTGCCTGTGGATCATTTCCTCGAGGCTATCCTGAACCCTCAGGCTGGAGGTGGATTGCAGGTGTGTGGTCCAGGCTGGAGGAGAAAGGCCTCACCTTCCATTTCACCATCATTCACCTCAATCCAGGACTCAATAATTAATATGTGATTCAACACCTCTCCTCCCCTGAGCCCTGCCCTGGCCATATGGTACCTCCAGACAGTGATGGCCAAGGTACAGAGGACTCCAGTGAAGGATGGGAAGAAGAGTAGGAAGATGAAGACCGTCATCATTTGCGAGGCCCGCCAGGCTCTGCTGGGTGGTGGGAAGTTCATCATCAGGCTAACCTGTCAGAGACAGTGTGGGGACCTCTGTGAGTGGCCAGTCCCTGGCTTCTGGCCTCTGCTCAGTCCCAACTCTGACCACTTCTGGGTCATGGGATAGAGTATAAAAAGAATTGACAACAACAGCCAGGAGACTCACTTTTCTTTTCTTTTGTTTTGGTTTTGTTTTTTGGGTCACACCCGGTGGCGCTCAGAGGCTACTCCTGGCTCCACGCTCAGAAATCGCTCCTGGCAGGCTTGGGGGACCATATGGGATGTCAGGATTCGAACCACCATCCTTCTGCATGCAAGGCAAACACCTTACCCCCATGCTTTCTCTCCAGCCCCTCACTTTTTTTTTAATTTAAAAATATTTAAAATATTTTGTTTTTGTTTTTTGGGGGGACCATATTCAGTCATGCTTAGAGATAACTCCTGGCTCTGCACTCCTAAGCAGTGCTCAGGGATCCCTTATGGGATGACCAAGATCAGACTAGGGTTGACCAAATACAAACAAACACTCTCCCTGCTGTACTATTTTCTGACCCAAGACTCACATTTTTGACGTAAAACATGATGAAAAGAGTGATCATTTGGATAAAGGGTAGTAAAGGACAGAAGAAGGTTCCGGTCCTGTAGGGGAGAAAATGGGTGTCAGAGATCACAGGAGACCCAGATGTGGAAGGTGTGGAGCAGGGGTCCTCAAACTTTTTAAACAGGGGGCCAGTTCACTGTCCCTCAGACCATTGGAGGGTCTGACTATAGTAAAAACAAAACTTATGAACGAATTCTTATGCACACTGCATATATCTTATTTTGCAATGAAGAAACAAAACAGATACAAATACAATATGTGGCCCACGGGCCATAGTTTGAGGACCACTGGTGGAAGAAAGGGGAAGTGAGGGCCAAGGGATCTCCCCAAACCCCAATAAGGAACCCTGAGACACCCCCCCCAATATGATCATGTTTGGCCTTTATGTAAGTGAGTAAGGTGGAATGAAGACATCAGAGAAGCCCAGATCCCATAGTTCCAGGAGAACTCAGGGGTTTGTGTTCGTTTTGGTTTGGTTTCTAGTTTCCAGCAGTGCTCAGGAAGATTCTACACTCAGGGATCATTCCTAATGGGGCTCAGGGAACCAGGGAGGGTGCCAGGGATTGAACCCAGGTTAATTGCATACAGGGCAAACACCCCACACTGTACCATTTCTCCAGCCCTCCTTTCTTTTTCATATTATTTGGTCTGGCATTATCCAAAAGTTGGCTGAAAGCAAAACAATAGCCCAAGACTTAAGCTCACAGTTCTCAGACACTAAGTTCACATTTTCAATCAACCAGGGTACTGCTGAACACCACAGATTCAGGAACTTGTCAAACCCCATCACAGGGAATTTGGAGAAGTCCCTCAAAACTCACCACACCAGTGTCTGTGCATAGATGAGCTCCAGGACATTCCTGGCGATGTCAAACTCCTGTGAGCCCAAACTCACAAAGTGAGTCCCAATGATCCTGGAGAAAGATAACAGGAACCAGATTATTCTCATTCACTTGTCACAGGGACAACCATCAATCAAGGGAACTAACCCTGTCACAAACTTTAGACAATGTCAAGTCCAAGCAAGCTGGTTTGGAAGAAATGAATTCACAGAAATAAAATGAGCAAAATGTCTTCAAAAGGAAATGCTGTTGCCAGAGTGATAGCACAGAGGGTAGGGCATTTGCCTTGCATGCAGCTGACCCGAGTTCAGTCCTCAGCATCCCATATGATCTCCAGAGTGTGACAAGAGTAATGTGTGAGTGCAGAGCCAGGAGTAGTCATTGTGTGCCTCTAGGTGTGGCCCAAAAACTAAAACAATAATAATAGGAGATGCTGCTAATATGGTTCAAAGAAATTTAGAGGACCAGAAATTTGATACAGGGGTTAAAGCATTTGCCTTGCACACAGATGACCCAGATTAAATCCCTGGCACCACATAATAGTCCCCCTGAGAACTTCCAGGAGTGATCCCTAAGCACAGAGCCAGAGCACAGCCAGGAATCATCCAAAACCACCCCTCCCCCCAAAAAAAAACCCCCCAAATTTTGGGACTAGAGTGATAGCACAATAGTAGGGCATTTGCCTTGCACATGGCTGATCCAGGAACAGCCTGGGTTTGATCCCTGGCATCCCATATGGTCTCCCAAGCCTACCAGAAGCAATTTCTGAGTGCAGAGCCAGGAGTAACCCAAGTGCCACTGGGTGTGGTCCATCCACCCCCAAAGAAAAATATTCCAGAATATTTGTTAGTTTTTATTTGTTTGTGGGTCATACCTGGAGAAGCTAAAGGGTTATTTCTAGTTCTGCACTCAGATCTTACTCCATAGGAGATGCCAGGGTGTTTTTTTTTTTAACTCAGGTCAGCCCTGTGAGAGGTAAATACCTTTCATAGTCACTGTCACTCAGACCCCATAACATTTGTTACTTTAATTGTTTAAGTTATTTCTCCTATTCTCTTGTTTTAACTACTCTTGGTTTCTTTTCTTTTCTTTTTAGTTCTCTTGGGCCACACCTGATAGTGCTCAGGGGTTACTACTAGCTCTGCACTCACAAATCACTCCTAACAGGCTTGGGGAACTATATGGGATACAAACCTGCATCCATCCTGGGTTGGCAGCTTGCAAGGCAAATGCCTACTGCTGTTGTCTCATGATTTCTCTTTTATTTATTTAATTTTTTTTTTATTTTTGGGCCACACTCTCTGACACTCAGGGGTTACTCCTGGCTATGCACTCAGAAATTGCTCGTGGCTTGGGGGACCAGATTGGACGCTGGGAATTGAACTAAGGTCGGTCCTGGTGTTCATGGTTTCTTAAGCATCTTTTTTTTCCCCTCACGAACCAGAAAATACTTACCGCCTGAGAAACTCTCCTAGCAGAGAATCAATGATAGAGAACACAAAGTCCATCAGAAGGAGCCGGTAGATTTCCTGGCCAATGAGGGTTTCCCAGCACTGCAAGGGCACAAGAGTCAAGGTCTGGGAAAGGACCACTGTTTCTACCCTGACATGCTGACATGCTGTTCTGATAAGGGCCTGGTTGGGGTTCAGATTGACTGAGTCCTTGGGGACCTAGAAAAACAGATTCTCTCTGTGCTGTGAGCCAAATTTTGTTTGCAGTCTTCAGCACCTGCAAACAAGTTCTTCGTGGAGTTCGGGAAAAATTCCACGGGGAAAAGGTGGGCACGCGGAATGGCGAATGACGGAAAATATATTGTAAAAATGAATGAAACCACGCAGATTGCATGGGGACTCGCGTTTACAAGGAACGAAACGGAGACAAATTTATTTTTTGAGCTGGCTGACTTTTAAAGGCAGGGAAAAAAGGTGCAAATTCTAGACGTCAAAGAGGCCGGGAGAAGAATGAAGGACTTTGGCTTAAATTAGCATTTAAAAGAGCTGATACTGAAGGTGAAAGGACAGCTTGTAATTATCAGGGAAGTTGAAGAGTGAGGAATGTTTCAGAGTTTCGGGGGAAAAGTGAAAATTACTTTGTTTTGAGCTAAGTATATGGAAAAATCTGTTTCTTGGCGCCAGAGTAGGAAAAATTACAGGGAGCTGTTAGGTGGGAGACTTTAGGCGGGATTAGTACTGTCCTTAGAAAGAATTTACTAAGGCCTGATTTCTAATAATGGTTAAAAATAAAGAGAGAGAGAGAGTTACAGCCACATTTTAGAATTATTGCCAAACCATCCACGCAAAGGGTCAAGTGATTTTGACTGCTCTAAGCGGGCCTTTTTGGCAAATAATTCCTTTTCAGGAGAGCACTACACTTTGGTGTGTGCTCCTCCTGAGTGGGATGTGGCATCTCTGTACAGAAATGGACTGTCAGACTGATTTTACTTTCAAGGATATTCCAGGATATGCCCCAGCTTTCTATGTTCCTTCTTTCTCCACTAAGGTTTGCAAAGATCCACACTTTCCCTTCTCTCTTTCTCTTCTTGACATCTTCTTTCTTTCTTTCTTTCTTTCTTTCTTTCTTTCTTTCTTTCTTTCTTTCTTTCTTTCTTTCTTTCTTTCTTTCTTTCTTTCTTTCTTTCTTTCTTTCTTTCTTTCTTCTTTCTTTCTTTCTTTCATTCATTTTCTTTCTCTTCTTTCTTTCTTTCTTTCTTTCTTTCTTCTCTTTCTTTCTTCTTTCTTTCTTTCTTTCTTTCTTTCTTTCTTTCTTTCTTTCTTTCTTTCTTTCTTTCTTTCTTTCTTTCTTTCTTTCTTTCTTTCTTTCTTTCTTTCTTTCTTTCTTTCTTTCTTTCTTTCTTTTTTGGTTTTTGGGTCACACCCGGCGGTGCTCAGGGGTTACTCCTGGCTATATGCTCAGAAATAGCTCCTGGCAGGCACGGGGGACCATGTGGGACACCGGGATTCGAACCAACCACCTTTGGTCCTGGATCAGCTGCTTGCAAGGCAAACACCGCTGTGCTATCTCTCTGGGCCCTTTTCTTTCTTTCTTTCTTTTCTTTCTTTCTTTCTTTCTTTCTTTCTTTCTTTCTTTCTTTCTTTCTTTCTTTCTTTCTTTCTTTCTTTCTTTCTTTCTTTCTTTCTTTTTTTTTTTTTTTTGGTTTTTGGGCCACACCCGGTAACGCTCAGGGGTTACTCCTGGCTATGCGCTCAGAAGTTGCTCCTGGCTTGGGGGACCATATGGGACACCGGGGGATCGAACCGCGGTCCGTCCAAGGCTAGCGCAAGCAAGGCAGGCGCACCTTACCTTTAGCGCCACCGCCCGGCCCTCTTTCTTTCTTTCTTTCTTTCTTTCTTTCTTTCTTTCTTTCTTTCTTTCTTTCTTTCTTTCTTTCTTTCTTTCTTTCTTTCTTTCTTTCTTTCTTTCTTTCTTTCTTTCTTTCTTTCTTTCTTTCTTTCTTCTTCCTTCCTTCCTTCCTTCCTTCCTTCCTTCCTTCCTTCCTTCCTTCCTTCCTTCCTTCCTTCCTTCCTTCCTTCCTTCCTTTCTTTCTTTCTTTTCTTTTCTTTTCTTTCTTTTTTTTTGGTGATTTTTGAGCCTCACCCAGCAGTGCTCAGGGGTTACTCCTGGCCCTACATTCAGAAATCGCTCCTGGAAGGCTGGGACTATATGGGATGCTGGGAATCTAACCTGGGGTTCGTCCCAGTTTGGCCATGTGCAAGACAAATGCCCTTCTGCTGTTCCTGACATCTTTCAACTCGTCATGGGGGTCCCTTTTTTCTACCAGGACTAATGGGCTTCTTTAAGAGACCTGGAGGTATCAATGGCTAGTCATGCTTTTATTCTTTTTTACCTCTGGATCTTAGGAAGAGTCAGGTAAAACCTGCATAATTAACAAAAGGCCTTGTGGGGCTAGAGTTATAGGACTCTTTTTGCCTTGCACCCAGATGCCCCAGGTTTGATCCCTGGACTCTCAAATGATTCCCTGTGTACCATCAGGAGTGATTCCTGAGTGCAGAGCCAGGAACATTGAGCACTGAGCTCAGAGCCCTGAGCACTGCCAGTTTTAGCACCAAAACCAAACAAAAACAAAATGACCCAAAGGTTTTAACAGGCTACCACAAACTGGAAGGTTGAATCAGATACTGTTGGTTAGTATTCTTAGCAGGAAGTCAAGACTTTGTGCTGAGGGGATCAGTTTTTAGATTGGCTAAAGAAGGAGAGGGAAAGCTTGGGTACACATTCCCAAGGATGGATGGATGGGTGAATAGATGGGTGGGTGGGTGTACGGATGAGAAGGTGGATGGGTGGGTGTGTGAGTAGGTAGATGGATGAATGAAAAAATGAATGGATACATAGATGAATGGAGTTGTGTTAAGATGAATGGATGGAATGGTGGATAGATGGGTGTTTGGAAGAATGATTGATAAATGAACAGAAGAACAAAATTATATAGGCCTTATTCCATGGAAAAAAAAACTCAGAGGAAGTTGAGAAATTTACTTGCTCTCTGGTGGGCAAAGGTTAAGAAAGTGTGGGGTCAGAGAGAGAGAAAAGTGGGTGGGATGCTTTCCTTGCATGTGGCCCACCTACATTTGATCCTTGGCATCCCATAGGGTCCCCTAAGTACTACCAGGAGTGATCCTCAAGTGCAAAACCAGTACCAATTCCTGAGCATTGCCAGGTGTGACCCAAATAAAACAAAACAAACATTAACAACAACAAAAAAGAAAAGGAACCAAAGTGAAGGTAAAGAAGCAGGTAAATCTTACCTTCTGGTCAGACAGAGCCACCACATTGAGCCAATAGTAACAGAGAATACCAATAATTGAGATTTTCAGGAGGATGTTCCTAAACAATAGAAGAGAGAAGAGCAGCCATTCCTTCTGTGATAACTGTGAGTGCTGTCTACCAATATTTTCTCTGGGCACCTGGTACAACTGAACTTCCTACCCTTCTCCCATGGTTGGAATGAGGCCAGGATTAGAATAGTTCTGACAGAATTTTTCCTATACATGGATATACATGGAATCTATTATGCTGAGTGAAATAAGTCAGACAGAAAGACAAAGGTGGAGAACAGTCTCACTCATCTATGGGTTTTAAGAAAAACAAAAGACATGTCTCAACAATTTTCAGAGACAAAAGAGGAGAGGGCTGGACGTTACAGCTGACCTCATGAACCTCACCACAAAGAGTGATGAGTTTAGTTAGAGAAATAACTACATTGCAAACTATCCTAACAATGAGAATATATGAGGGAAATAGAAAGCCTGTCTAGAGTACAGGTGGGGGCGGGGAGGGGAGGAGGGATATTTGGGTCATTAGTGATGGGAATGTTGCACTGGTGATGGGGGGTGTCTTCTTATACGACTGAAACCCAACCACAATCATGTTTGTAACCAAGGTGTTTAAATAAAAAAAATAAAAAAAGAAGAAAAAAAAGAGCCATTATTTACAAAGTTATTCATAGTTGGGTTTTAGACATACAAGAAAAAAAAAAGAATAGTTCTGACAAACGAGCTGTGAGTCATCACTTGTGACATTTCCATGATGCACAGGCCAGTGTTTCCCTCTTGGAAAAGGCCTTAGCACAACTGTTTTCGGCTCTTTGGGTCTCAATACTTTCAGGTGAGTCAAACCCAGCCCCTCTGAGCAAGCTCAGAGCACTGGCAGGTACTTTTTGCACATGGAAGCCCTGGGCTTGATCCCTGGCATTGCATGGTCTCTCCAGTACTGCCAGGAGTGATGCACCCCTCCCAGGTCCCCATATCACTCAAATAAACCCTCTTTGATACATATCATAAATATTTTTTGGAGGGGGGGGCACACCCAGTAGAGCTCAAGGGTTACTCCTGGCTCTGCACTCAGAAATCAATCCTAGCAGGCTCAAGGATGCCGGGGATCAAACCTGTGTTAGCCACATGCAGGGCTAACACCCTGCCCACTGTGCTATCTCTCTGACCTCATCAATAAATACTCTTAATTGCTGAATACCATAAATCAAACACCTAAAAATAGTTAAAATAGTGGGGGTGGTTGAGGAGAGAGCTCAGAGACCTAATGTTTTGCATGCAAAAAAACCCCACCTTAGCATCACCTGGTTCCTCAAGAATTGCCTGATGTTTTCTGCCCAAAAAAGAAATGGCAAATGTGATTACACATAGGTGCATCCATATGGATCAGAAGTTTATAAAAATTCTTGATTCTGTGTGAAAAGTGTGTTGGCACAACGGACAATGTCTTGGATTGGACAATCTATCTTGCCTGGAGCCTAGAGTTGGTCTTATGCCAGGAAACTTCAGGGATAGGGTCGCTTTGTATTTAGGCCAAGGTTATTCCTTTCCATGCCTCTCATATTTTGGTGGGCCTATGCAAACAACAATTGCCACTCTAACACCGTTTTTACTGTGCTCCTTTGACTCTAATCCAAAAAAAAAAAAAACCACTTAAAATTTGAGGTTAACTTAAGCTAATATGCATGTACATAGAAATGTAAAAAATACTATGCCTCTAATGTTTAAGGAGTTACATACGTTTTATGGCTTTAGATTGCCTTGTGTGCTGTTAAGAAATATTATAATGTGTTACAATCTGGGGACTTGAGGGACAAAGTAATTGTACATGGATTCTGTTTTATTTATCTTAATGTTCTTTGAAAGTTCAAAGTTAAGATATCAGCAAGGGGACTTCTTCTGAGAATTATGTTATGGGTGATTGTCCTTCCACTGTAACTTTACCTTGTCTTCTTTCTTTGCATCTTTGTTCTCATAATTAAAAATAAAAAAAAATTCTTGATTGTTTCTAACTCCTGGCAGAGGAGATGCCTCTACTGGGGAGCTTGAAATGAAGGCTTTTTTCTTCAGAATAATACTACAGCCAACTCAGAATGTTTATCTGAGAAAGGGGGTAGCAAGCACTTTCTGAAAAGGCCCTCTCGATCCATAGTTTCCTTGCTGCAGGTGACTCAGACCCACTCACCTAATCAGGAGGCTATAGACCTCATGCCTTGGCATCTCGTAGTGCTCCACCAGCCGGAACATGGAGTAGAAGCGTGGCACAGCCAGGTTGATGCAGGAGACCACAAAGGGCAGTAACAGTACTGCCCCGGGGTCCCTGTGATTCTGCAGAAACTGTAGGCAACAGAGACAGAGAGTCAGCACCCCAGATCCCTTTCGACATCTCTTAGAAAATCTCCACGAGGGCCAAGTGATAGAACAGCAGAGAAAGCCCTTGCCTTGCACGTGATCAACCTGGGTTTCAACTCCCAGTATTGCATGTGGTTCCTAAAGCCCACCAGAAGTGATACCTGAGCACAGAGCTAAGAGTAAGCCAGGTATGGCTCCAAAAACACTCCATCCCAACATAAAGATTTCCCCCAGGAGAATCCACATAGCTTTTATTCTTTTGGAGGGGAAGGGAGTTTTGAGCCACACTCAGCAATGCTCAGGGCTTACTCCTGGTTCTGTGCTCAAGAGCCACTTCTGGTAAACAATCCAGGTTCGATTCGCAGCACTCCAAGAGTACTCCCTGAGCACAGAGCCAGTAATAAGTCCAGAGCATAGCTGGGTGTGGTCCCCAAAACAAACAAAACAAGATGCTAATTATGAGTTTTTAGGTACTTATGGGCACACAAATTCATCCTTATTCTAGTGACTCTCCAGCTAATACCAAGCAGTTGGCTTTGGCTTCTAAACTGTGGAGCAAGCTTTACTTCATTTTATACCTGGGCACCTCTGCTCTACCCCGTGTTCCCTCCTGACCATAGCTCACCTCCAAGTTGTTCTCGGCCAGGTAATAAACGGCCACACAGCAAGCCCCGGCCACTCCCGTGGACACAAACCAGGCTGCCAGGTGAGCAGACAAGCGAATGAGCTGCTGGCTGAGGGTTAACTTGACTTTCTCCTGGCGGATTTCTGACAGATTCTCCTGGAACAAGGACAATGTGGGGATTCAGGGCAAGGCCAAGTATTTGCAAGATCCTGCTCCTTTGTTTGCAAGACCACACCCCAAGCTAATATTTTGGGATCCAGAGACCCAAATCCACCCCAGATCCACAATCAAAGAAGAGAGCAGAGGACATTCATGGTGGATTATGGGAGACTCTCATCATCCTAAAGGGAATAAGAATGCCCAGGCATGTTGCAGAGGTGTTTTGCATCAGAAAAAAAGGAGGAGATTGGAACTATGCTCTTAAATGAAATAGTACCAATAGAACTGAGGCTGTAAAGCTTTGCCAAATTCCTTTGTTCCTAACCTCTTCTTTTTTCCTTTTTTTTTTTTTTTTTGGTTTTTGGGCCACACCAGGTGATGCTCAGGGGCTACTCCTGGCTATGTGCTCAGAAGTCGCTCCTGGCTTGGGGGACCATATGGGACGCCGGGGGATTGAACTGCGGTTTGTCCTAGGCTAGCGCTGGCAAGGCAGACACCTTACCTCTAGCGCCACCGTGCAGGCCCCCACTTTTTTTTTTTTAAAGTAAAGTTTGCCCTATAGATCAGGGTTCTCAGGCTCAGTTTGACTGATGTTTGGGACTGGACATTTGGGATTGCACTGTGTTGTACAGCTGTCCCATGCATCCCCTCTACAGTCAATTTACAAACAAACTCCATAGTTTCTACACATTGACTTATGTCCTCTAAGGATAAAGACTGAAAGCTGGAGGAAAATGTAAACCTGGCCCTGTGGAGCCAGGAAATATCTATACAGAACACATCATAAAAAATAGCTAACTTGACTTCCAAACATGTCAGTACTGACAAAATTCCTTTATCAGGGAAATTGCCCATTTTCCAACACCATCACTGGCACTAGAGCATTATGAATAGTTTTTATTTTCTGAATGTGGAGGAGAAACCAACCTCCTGGACAATAGACACATGATTCATTATAACCTTAAAAAAATTTACAGGGGCTAGATCAATAGCACGGTGGTAGGGCATTTGCTTTGCACGCTACCTACCCAGGATGGACCCGGGTTCTATCCCCAACATCCCATATGATCCCTTGAACCTGCCAGGAGTGATTTCTGCCAGGAGTATCCCCCGTGTGCCGATGGGTGTGGCCCCAAACAAAAACAAAAACAAACTAACAAAAGTTACAGCCTCACTGAAGGAGGGAAGATTGGCCGTGAGCAGATGCAGCCTGACGTGCTTTTCTTACCCTTATCTCCGTGCTAAGATTCTTCTGCTTGAGCTTTACTGCTTTGTCATGAGTGACAGTGAAGTCCCAGCAAAAAATCAGTTTAGCAATGCCTCTGGAGTAAAGGTGGGGGTTGATGAAGTTTTTCCGGAAATACTTAGCCATGCTAAAGAAGGCAGAAATAGACATACCCTGTTATTAGCAAAAACATGGAGGCAGTCAGGGTTCAAAGACAAGTTCTATCCTTCATAGTGCAAGGAAACATAGAGGCATTAGCCCCTAGTCCTTCTGAAATCAGCCTCAACAGCATAGTTATGAACGTGGACTCAAGACCCCATAGCTACGCTTACAAATCCTAGATTCGAGGCAAAATTTCAGCTGTCCTAAACCTGATGTCTCTCATCTATATAGTGAAGGATGGGAGTAGAGGGTCATAACAGTAACCTTGGCACAAGTTATGATGAGTTGTTTGAGTTCGTGTTGTTGCTGTAATAACATTGCAAATGTAAATACACAAATATTAAAATAAATAAACTTAAAATAACACAAACGTGGGTCCAGAGCATTAGCACAGACAGTAGGAAATTTGTTTGCCTTGCATGCAGTTCAATTCCCAGTATCCCATATGCTCCCCGAGCCTGTCAGGAGTGATTTCTGAGTGCAGAGCCAGGAATAAACCTTAAGCATTCCCTGCATATGGCCAAACAAACAAACAAACAACAACAACAACAACAAAACCCCCACAAATATAATATCTTGCTAGAGGTCAGAAATCAGATAATAGGTCTAATATCAAGGTATTGGCATAGCTGAGTTCATCCTGGTAATTCTAGGTGAGAAGACCCAATTTTATTTGACATATATCCTCATTCTCAGGGGGAAAAATTATTCCAGTGCCCTTATCCCTAAAAATATATCTTCTTGAAGTGAACACTTCTTGAAGTGCACCACTGGAGCAGTATCTCATTCTGGGAATCACTCTTCTAGGGGTTATACTGTACATTTCCGCTAGAGGTCGCCTGTATTCCTTGGCTTGCAGCCCCTTCCTCCAAAGTTGCATTTTCCTCTTACTCTTTGAATTTTTTACCAACTAGTTCCCAATTACAGGAGACACTCCTGTGATCACACCTAGAGCACCCACACAGTGTCAGGTAAGGTCCTTAATTTCATCTGCAAAATCCATTTTTCAGATAAAGAAACAGTCACAGGTTCTAGGAATTAAGATGGATGTCTTGGGCTATGGTGGTAATTATCCAGCAAAAACAAAAACAAACAAACAAACAAAAAACAGGAATCCAGTAGCACTTTTATTTGTTTTGTTTTGTTTTGTTTTTGGGCCACACCCGTTTGACGCTCAGGGGTTACTCCTGGCTATGTGCTCAGAAATCGCCCCTGGCTTGGGGGGACCATATGGGACGCCGGGGGATCGAACCGCGGTCGGGATCTTTCCTTGGCTAGCGCTTGCAAGGCAGACACCTTACCTCCAGCGCCACCTACCCGCCCCCAGTAGCACTTTTAGTAGGAAGGCAGCTATTAGAGTCTTGTAGCCACCAGGACAACTCAGTAAAGGGGGACCCAGGAAGGACTGAATATTGAAGTTGTCTTTTTTGTTTGTTTGGTTTTTTGGGCCACACCCATTTGATGCTCAGGGGTTACTCCTGGCTAAGGGCTCAGAAATTGCCCCAGGCTTGGGGGGACCATATGGGACGCCGGGGGATCAAACCTGGTCCGAGATCTTTCCTTGGCTAGCGCTTGCAAGGCAGACACCTTACCTCTAGCGCCACCTCGCCGGCCCCTGAACTTATCTTAATAAATGTCAGCAAAACTGATGCTGCCTTTCCCAAAATTTACCAGCACTGAGAGAAAGAACCTCTTAAGACACAAAGCCAAGGACATGTGGTTGAAGCCCCAAGGTAGGGCCTTATATTACTGCAACCTTTGAGCACTCACACCATATTTTACTCGTCCACAACTGTCAGTTGGCAGCGACAGGAGTCCCTCCATCTGCGGTCAGGACTGGATCCCATACTTGAGGCTAGACACTTTTCTCTAATTTCTTTTTATTATTTGTTTTTGTTTTTGTTTTGGGGCCACACCTGTTGACGCTCAGGAGTTAGTCCTGGCTATACACTCAGAAATCGCTCCTGGCTTGGAGAGGATCATATAGGACACCGGAGAATCAAGCCACCGTCTGTCCTAGGCTAGAGCATGCAAGGCAGACACCTTACCTCTAGTGCCACGGCTTCAGCCCCTTCTTTTATTTTTTTGGTTTTTGGGCCACACCCTGTGACGTTCAGGGGTAGTAACCTGGCTATATGCTCAGAAATCGCTCCTGACTTGGGGGGACCATATGGGACGCCGGGGGATCGAACCGCGGTTCATCCTATGCTAGCGCTTGCAAGGCAGACACCTTACCTCTAGCACCACCTTCCCGGCCCCCCCAGCCCCTTCATTTTATTATTTTTATTTGATTTAATTTTTTTTTTTTTTTTTGGTTTTTGGGCCACACCCGGTAGTGCTCAGGGGTTACTCCTGGCTGTCTGCTCAGAAATAGCTGCTGGTAGGCACGGGGGATCATATGGGACATCGAGATTTGAACCAACCACCTTTGGTCCTGGATCGGCTGCTTGCAAGGCAAATGCCGCTGTGCTATCTCTCCGGGCCATTTGATTTAATTTTTGAGTCACACCTGGTAATCCTCAGGGCTTACTCCTGACTGCACTCAAGGATCACTCTGGTGATGCTTGCAGGCCATATGGGATGGCAGGAAACAAACCCAGGTCAGATACATGCAAAGAAAACACTTACCCACTGTACTATCTCTCAGTCTTCAATGTTTACTTAAAAAATTTTTTTTTGGTTTTGGTTTCTGAGCCACATCCAGCAAGTGCTCAGGGCTTACTCCTGGCTTTGATCTCAGGAATCACTACTAGTCGTGCTTAGGGGACCATACGAAATGCCAGGGATCAAACCTGGGTTGGTGGTGTACAAGGCAAATGCCCTGCCCACCACTATTGCTCAGGTTCCTGGTATCATTTTCAAATTTATTTGTTGATTTTTATTTATTTGGTTTTGGGGCCACTCCAGGTGATGTCCAGGAATTACTTTTGGCTCTGCACCTAGGAATCAATCCCTGTGGTGCTCAGGGGACCATAAGGGATGTCGGGGATCAAACCCAGAGCAGCTGATTACAAGGAAAATGCCTTATCTACTGTTCTGTCTCTCCAGCCTCACAAGACCCTATTTTCCCCTAAAAACTCAGGCTCACCTCTCTGCCTCAAATGATAAGAGATGGCACCATTTTGAGTCTGCGATTTTGGAAAGTAACCTCCCCTCATCACCCTCCTGCCCCAGCCTGGTACCTGAGGAGCAGGCTGAAGAAGCAGACCACCAGACACCCTCCAATGGTGAAGAGATAAGCCAGCTGCATGTTGTAGGATGGGCCTTTTCCATGATAAATTGTGGAATTGGTGTAAAAGCCATAATACATTACAGTGTCATTAAAATAACCCTGCAAAGTACAAGAGATCCTGGATCAGCACAGCAGGTCACTTTCAGCCACAAGAAGCTTGGACCAAGGGCCAGAATGATAGCATAGTGGGGAGGGCATTTGCCCTGCACACAGCTGACCTAGGTTTGATCCCCAGCATCCCATATAGTCCCCTGAGTCTTCCTTTAGTGATCTCTGAGTGAAGAGCCAGGAGTAACTGCTGAGCAGGAGTAACTTGCAGATGTGGCCCCAAACAAACAAACAAACAAACAAACAAAAAAGAAGCTTGGGTCATAAAAGGTCTTGGGGTACTTCAATGGCCAAGTTCCAGCATTGCAAATGTGAGGTGCAAAGTTGATCCCCCAGCACTGTCCTATATATGCTAAAAAAATGGATCTCAAGGCTCTGCTGCTTGGGAGCCTCCACCAATCCTGTCAGACTCAGGACCAAATGGGATGCTGAGAATTGAACCCAGGCCACTCACAGGCAAGACAAGAGTCCTACCCTCCATACTATCACTCCAGTCCTAAAACAAACAACCCCCCCCCCCAAAAAAACCCCAAAATCATCATTTTAAAGAAACACCAGCCAGGCACATGTGTGACTCCAAGTCATTCCAGCACAGGACTGGAGAACTAGTTGAGTGCCCAGGTTTGATCCCTAGTAGTACATTTAGCCCCCTAAGTCCTACTAGGGATGATCATGAGCATAGAGTCAGAAGTAAGCCCTAAGCACTTTTAAAAAGCCCTAAGCAGGGGCCCGGAGAGATAGCACAGCGGCGTTTGCCTTGCAAGCAGCCGATCCAGGACCAAAGGTGGTAGGTTCAAATCCCGGTGTCCCATAGGGTCCCCCTTGTCTGCCAGGAGCTATTTCTGAGCAGACAGCCAGGAGTGACTCCTGAGCACCGCTGGGTGTGGCCCAAAAACCAAAAAAAAAAAAAAAAAAAAAGGCCTAAGCAATTTTAAAAAAGAAAAGAAAAGAAACAAAAAAGGAGAGGAATGTGTCTGCATTGAAGTATTTATTTCTTTTTTTTTTTTGTTTTTGTTTTTGTTTTTGGGCCACACCCGGTGACGCTCAGGGGTTACTCCTGGCTATGCGCTCAGAAGTCGCTCCTGGCTTGGGGGACCATATGGGACGCCGGGGGATCGAACCGTGGTCCGTCCGAGGCTAGCGCAGGCAAGGCAGGCACCTTACCTTTAGCGCCACCGCCCGGCCCCTGAAGTATTTATTTCTATGCA
This sequence comes from Suncus etruscus, assembly GCF_024139225.1. NCBI lineage: Eukaryota > Metazoa > Chordata > Mammalia > Eulipotyphla > Soricidae > Suncus > Suncus etruscus. The sequence goes on along the minus strand of NC_064862.1, from coordinate 56,355,273 downwards.
GAAAAGAACATTCTGGACAGCTCAAATGTGACTGAAAAACATAACTCAGCCATGTACAAAATGCCTTTGGGAACAGACATTCTAAACATCTGCTGTCTCCACCACTTAGGACCCCAGAAGTCTGAGCGAGGCAGTTCCCCTGCCTCGTGACTGGCAGGTTCTGGTTTGGGTTCGAGGTGGTGGTGGTAAAGGGGCCCGAGGACTTACCGACCCTGTGAAAAACTCAAGCCCTGTGAAGGGAAGGTTGTTCTTCTCAGCCACAGTAAGCTGCGGGATGATGAGGAAGCCAAGGATCACAATGAAGAAGAAAACGTTGAACTTCCACAGCCACTGCAGGAAGTTGAAGTAGGACAAAACACTGGTCCCAAACTTGCCCCCGATGACTTTGAACGTCTTCTGCCACAGGCTGACAGCTCCCAGCAGCTCCGAAAGGCTGTTCTTGGATCTCCGGCACGCCTGGAGGTTAGACAACTGTTCTGCACAGCTGGCTAGGTCCCTTATAGAAGGAACCTCATAAGCTGGGCTGCTCCCCAGGAACACTGGCGGAGGCCCACCAGGCTCTAGGAAATGCTCAGAAGCCTATCTGCTTTCAAGGGAACAACCCTGTGTGCCATTTCTTCTCCCCTCCATGGTCCCCTTCATTCCCCCTTTACTATCTTCACCACCTAATTGTATTATTCATTTACACTGTGCAGGGGAGGTGGGCCCACCTGGGAGATGGAGTTCAGGCACTGCGAGCAGCAGCCAAACTCAAGGCAGCGATGGGGCTGCTTGTTTTTCTCCTTGTCAACCATTTTCCTGTAAGAACCGCAGAGAAAAAGGAGCAAAAGTCAGGCCAGGGAGACAGCTCAAAGCACTGGGGTGCAGGTCTTGTGGTGGGGGTCTATCCCCACCAAGGTACCTATTTTTTCTTTTCTTTTTCTTTTTTTTTATTTAAACACCTTGATTACATACATGATTGTGTTTGGGTTTCAGTCATAAAAGGAACACCACCCATCACCAGTGCAACATTCCCATCACCCATGTCCCAAATCTCCCTCCTCCCCACCCGACCCTGCCTGTACTCTAAAAAGGCTCTGCATTTCCCTCATACATTCTCAATATTAGGACAGTTCAAAATGTAGTTATTTCTCAAACTAAACTCATCACTCTTTGTGGTGAGCTTCCTGAGGTGAGCTGGAACTTCCAGCTCTTTTGTGTTTGAAATTTATTATTGCAAGAATGTCTTTCATTTTTCTTAAAACCCATAGATGAGTGAGACCATTCTGCGTTTTTCTCTCTCTCTGACTTATTTCACTCAGCATAATAGATTCTGTGTACATCCATGTATAGGAAAATTTCATGACTTCATCTCTCCTGACAGCTGCATAATATTCCATTGTGTATATGTACCACAGTTTCTTTAGCCATTGTCTGTTGAAGGGCATCTTGGTTGTTTCCAGAGTCTTGCTATGGTAAATAGTGCTGCAATGAATATAGGTGTAAGGAAGGGATTTTTGTATTGTATTTTTGTGTTCTTAGGGTATATTCCTAGGAGTGGTATAGCTGGATCGTATGGGAGCTCGATTTCCAGTTTTTGGAGGAATCTCCATATTGCTTTCCATAAAGGTTGAACTAGACGGCATTCCCACCAGCAGTGGATAAGGGTTCCTTTCTCTCCACATCCCCGCCAGCACTGTTTGTTCTCATTCTTTGTGATGTGTGCCATTCTCTGTGGTGTGAGGTGGTATCTCATTGTTGTTTTGATTTGCATCTCCCTGATGATTAGTGATGTGGAGCATTTCTTCATGTGTCTTTTGGCCATTTGTATTTCTTCTTTGTCAAAGTGTCTGTTCATTTCTTCTCCCCATTTTTTGATGGGATTAGATGTTTTTTTCTTGTAAATTTCTGTCAGTGCCTTGTATATTTTAGAGATTAGCCCCTTATCTGATGGGTATTGGGTGAATAGTTTCTCCCACTCAGTGGGTGGCTCTTGTATCCTGGGCACTATTTCCTTTGAGGTGCAGAAGCTTCTCAACTTAATATATTCCCATCTGTTAATCTCTGCTTTCACTTGCTTGGAGAGTGCAGTTTCCTCCTTGAAGATGCCTGTAGTCTCAATGTCCTGGAGAGTTTTGCCTATGTGTTGTTCTATATATCTTATGGTTTGGGGTCTGATATCGAGGTCTTTAATCCATTTGGATTTTACCTTCGTACATGATGTTAGTAAATAAATAAATAATTTAGTAATAAATTTAATTTAATAAATTTAGTAATAATTTAATAAATTTAGTAATAAATTTAATTTAGTAATAAATAAATTTAGTAATAAATAAATAATTACTTTATTTAAACACCATGGTCACATGGTTGTTCATAATCCAGTTGATGTTATTATCCACAGTTGAAAAGTTGTTCATGATTGAATCTTAGTCATACAATCCAGCACCCTTCACCAGTGTACATTTCCCACCACCACCAATGTCCCCATTTTCCCTCCCATCCTCCCATCTACTCTTTTTTATGCCTGCCTCTGGGGCAGATCATCATTTTCTTCTTCTTGTTCTTGTTCTCATTCTCTTTCTCTGTACTTGTTCTTCTTCTTCCTTCTCATTCTCCTCATCCTCCTCATCCTTCTCTCTTCTCTCTTCTTCTTCTTCTTCTTCTTCTTCTTCTTCTTCTTCTCCTCCTCCTCCTCCTCTTCTTCTTCTTCGGCAGATCATCATCTTCTTTTTCTTTCTTTGTACTTCTTTCTCCTCCTCCTCCTCCTTTCTTCTTTCCTCCTCCTCTTCTCCTTGTTCTTCTTCCTTCTCATCCTCCTCATCCTTCTCTCTTCTTCTACGGCAGATCATCATCATCTTCTTGTTCTCTTTCTTTTTTTGTACTTGTTCTTCCTCCTCCTCCACCTCCTCGTCCTCCTCCTCCTCCTCCTCCTTCTTCCCCCCATGTTTGCAATATTGTTATTGAAAGGGTGTCCTGCATATCACTTTTCCTCTTTTCAGTACCCAGTTCTTGTCCAGAGTGATCATATTATTGTCACAGTGGTCCCTTTACTGCCTTAACTGTACTCTCCTATTCTTTGTGACAAGCTTCCTAGATTGATTCTTGGATTGGTCCTCCTGGCCCTTGTCTCTATAGTCTCTGGATATTATTACAATACTATCTTAGATAGATGATAGATAGATAGATAGATGGATGGATGGATGGATGGATGGATGGATGGATGGATGGATGGATGGATAGGTGGATAGATGGACGATAGATAATAGCATAGGTTTTTGTTTGTTTTGTTTTGGGTTATACCTAGTGACTTATGGCTTACTCCATCTCTGTGCTTGGGGAATCTTAGGGTTGTGCAAGGCAAGCTCTGTGCTATTGCTCTGGTCCTCTAAATGAGAGCTCTCAGGATGCTTGTTTTGTTTTGTTGTTTAATTCCAGAGTCCCATTCAGGACACCACATTGCATGTAGCTGTCATTGTCATTTTGGAATCTTCTAGTCTTAGACCTCCTTCCTTTTGGTGACCTTGTCAGTTTCAAAGGAGTTTAGGTTAGGTATTTTATTTATAAAATGCCCCTTAGTTGGAATTTTCTTGCTCTGCCTCTGGTTAGAACCCTACACACACATACACACACACACACACACACACACACACACACACACACACACACACACACACACTGAGCAGGGTGTAGACGCAGGGGTCTCAAACTCGCGGCCCACGGGCCGCAAACGGCCCTCCATACAACATTTTGTGGCCCTGCCCTAGAGGAATCTTTTTTTGTTTTGTTTTATTTTAGTTGTTTGGGTCACACCCCCCAATGTTCAAGGCTTACTACTGACTTTGCACTCAAGGATCACCCCGACTTTGCCTCCTGCGGCCCCCAGGTAAATTGAGTTTGAGACCCCTGGTGGAAGGGGGTTTGCGTGAACAAGGGGTGCATACCTCAGGATCCTCTTCTCTTCCATGGTCCTTGGCTGACTCCTAATGGCTTTATTTCTCTCTCTCAAAGTCATGGGGGCCAGTGTGGCGATTAACTTTTGGACTGTGGAAGCAATAAAGAGTTTGCCAGTTCCCGTCTGTTCCCCCTATACCCAGCTACTGTGCTGGAATGTTTGTCTAGGGAAAGAAATGTGGTTGCGGTATGGTTACGGTGCTGTCAGAGATGACAAAGCAAAACTCACAGCCAGGATGTTCATGAGGAATAAGATGCAATGCTTTTCCCCACCAAGGTGAAAGTCACTTAGCAAAACCAAGCACCCTGACTATTTGATTCTTTCATAGGGACAAATGTATGCTACTCACATCAAATGCAGGGTATGCATATAAATAAAAGAGTATTCCAAAAATAATTGGTTTTGGTTTGGGGCCACACCCAGCAATACTCAGTGGTTACTTCTGGCTCTCCACTCAAGAATTATTCTTGGGGCCAGACAGATAGCACAGTGGTAGGGCATTACCTTATATGTGGCTGACCCAGGAGGGATGCGGTTCGATTCCTGGCATCTCACATGGTCTCCCAGCCTGCCAGGGGTGATTTCTGAATGCAGAGCCAGGAGTAGCCCCTGAGCACTGCCAGGTTTGGCCCCAAAACTAATCAATAAATTAAATAAATAAAGTTAAAAAAAAAAGAATCATTCCTGGGGCTGGCATGGTGGCGCTAGAGGTAAGATGTCTGCCTTGCCAGTGCTAGCCTAGGACTGACTGGGGTTCCATCCCCTGGCTTCCCATATGGTCCCCCAAGCCAGGAGTGACTTCTGAGCGCATAGCCAAGAATAACCCCTGAGTGTCATCGGGTGTGGCCCAAAAACAAAACAAAACAAAAAAACAAAACAAAACAAAACAAACAAAGAAAAAAGAATCATTTCTGACAGTGCTTGGGAGACCATATAGGAGGCCAGAGATTAAACCTGGGTCTAACTGCATGCAAGGCAAGATTCCCACCCACAGTATTACTCTACCCACTCAAGCCCATAAAATTAAAATAAAAGTTCTTTAAAAGCCCAGTTAAGGGGGCCAGAGTGATAGCATAGCAGAATGGCATTTGCCTTGCATGTGACCAACACAATATGGACCAGGGTTCGATCCCCAGCATCCTACATAGTCCACCAAGTCTGCCAGGAACAACTTCTTTTTTTTTTTTTTTTTTTGGTTTTTGGGCCACACCCGGCAGTGCTCAGGGGTTACTCCTGGCTGTCTGCTCAGAAATAGCTCCCGGCAGGCACGGGGGACCATATGGGACACCGGGATTCAAACCAACCACCTTTGGTCCTGGGTTGGCTGCTTGCAAGGCAAACACCGCTGTGCTATCTCTCCGGGCCCCAGGAGCAATTTCTAAGTGCAGAGCCAGGAGAAACCCCCTGAATGCTGCCACGTGTTGCCCCAAAACAAATAATAATAATGATAATAATAATAATAATAATAAATCCCAGTTTACAAAAAATTCTAAGGAAACAACAGAACATTTTTCTTTCTCTCTGTCTTTTTTTTTTTTTTTTGTAGTTTTTGGGTCACACCCAGCAGTGCTCAGGGGAAACTCTTGGCTCCATGCTCCTGGCAGGCACGGGGGACCACATGGGAAGCCAGATTCGAACTGATGACCTTTTGCATGAAAGGTAAATGCCTTACCTCCATGCTATCTCTCTGGCCCCAGACATTTTTCTTTTTTATGAGAGGTGGTATAATCATGGAGAGGTGTAATCAGATATGCCCTCCCAATAGGGATGCCAGTTTATATCTCAGAGGGGAATCAGGTGGAGGGGAACAGGGAAGGAAAAACTCCCCAATCACAGTGAACCAAAAGTCCTCATTTTATGGTCTGGAGTGATAGCACAGCAGGTAGGGCATTTGCCTTGCATGTGGCTGTCCCAGTTTCAATATCTAACATCCCTTATGGTTCCCTGAGTCCACGAGGAATACTTTCTGAGTAGCCAGGAGTAATCCCTGAACACCACTGGATGTGGCCCAAAAATAAAATAAAATAGGGCTGGAGAGATAGCATAGAGATAAGGCATTTGCCTTGCATGCAGAAAGACGATGGTTCGAATCCTGACATCCCATATGGTCCCCCAAGCCTGCCAGGAGCAATTTCTGAACGTAGAGCCAGGAGTAACCCCTGAGTGCTGCTAGGTGTGACCCAAAAACTATAAATAAACAAATAAATAAATAAAAACAAACTAAATTCCACAAATACCTTAGATGCCCTCTGTCCTCCTTCCTCTCTCCCTTCCCAGCATCTGACTACCTCGAACGCTTTCATGGGACATCCAAGGAGAGTCTACAACCACACTAAGTTCTGAAGAATCTATAAAAAGGACTCATTTCAAAATGAGATAGCACAGTGTTTGCCTTGCATGCAGTTGATTCAGGACTGACGAATCCCAGCATTACATATGGTCCCCCGTGCCTACCAGGAGCAATTCCTGAGCACAGAGCCAGGAGTAACCCCTGAATGCCACTGTGTGTGACCCAAAAACAAACAAAAAATAAAACCCAAACCCCCAAATGTTAGAAACTACAACAACTGCCTGCCCTTGACGTCATTCAGGTCACTGAAAATCCAGGAGCTGGCCTCGTTCATGTCAGACTTGAATGTGATGGTGCTAAAATGAGATTTGGACTGCTTTCTGGGAATGAGCTGGTGGCTGGACAGATGGTGCCCAGAGGCCACATGTTCCACCTCCACAATGATTTCATCCACTTGGTCATCAGTCAGCATCACTCGCTTCCTCCGAGACATCTCCTCCATCGGATTGGGCTTCCAGGGACCTTGTGAGGAAGTCACAAAGGGATCCCCCCAAGAATCATGACAACGCTTTCATCCCAGGGGAGGTGCCCTTGGAAGCAGAGAGTTCTGTCTCGGTAGCTAGGTAAGAAATTAGAATCCTTCATGAAAAATGATGGGATTCTAGAAACAGATTCTAAAACACTCTGAATCCCATCATGTGTCTTCGATGGTGCTTCTGGGTGGAGAACTTTGGTGATGTTTTGGTAGTTACACAAAGACCTCTAGAAGTCCAGATAGGTTGCCAGTAATCATGGTAATTATTACCTCCTGATTGACTACTCAGACCAGCAAAAATCTCCTGTGTTCTATGTTCAGGCCAATTTTCTCCCAGCTTCTGGGATGGCTGAGCAGACCTGTCACCTCATTTTGACCAGTGGGATGTGAGGCTTTCTGTAACACTCTTGCAAAGGTGACTCATGGTTTTCTGGGCTCACCTTTGCCCTTTGCCTTTTCACTTTCTTCCCAATGGAGGCTGCCATATTGGAAACAAGAGGTCAACCTACATGACTTATGGTTGGTGAGGGAGAAATCCTAAGAGGTGGAGTCCGTACTGTTACAGAAGGAAAAAAAAATGAATCTCTTGATGTGAGGCCACCATCTTGTTTTGGGATATGAATCTGAATTTGACTCCTATTCCAACAGATGTGACTTGGAAATCATGTCACAGAGTTGTTTCATTATTGGATAAATTGTGGGAATGTTGGGTGGGTAAAAGAAATAGCTGACCTTTCCTTACACTGTTGGTTGTTTCTTTTTTTGAGCCACTCCCAATGATGCTCAGGAGTTACTCCTGGCTCTACACTCAGAAATCACTCCTGAAAATGCTCAGGAGATCATCTGGGATGGTAGAAACTGAATCTAGGTCAGCTGCATGCAAGGCAAGTGCCTCACCTGCTATGATATCTCTCTGGAGCCTTATCCCTTCTACTCTTTTTGTTTTGTTTATGTTTTCAGGTCACTCATGGATACTCTTGGCTCTATGCTCAGAAATTGCTTATGGCAGGCTTGGGGGACCATATGGGATGCTGGGATTCGAACCACCGTTTTCTTCATGCAAGGCAAATGCCCTACCTCCATGACATCTCTCCAGCCCCACTCCTTCCACTCTTAATAGAGGGCATGATTGGACTAGAATGCTCTTGTGTCTCCTTCTGAGATAACTCACAGAGACATCACCTGCGATTACTTTAGAGAATAAGACTTAATTTATCTAATAACCCTAAGAAGGCCTATCTGGTGAATTCATTTGTACAGGGAACTGGGGAGTCAGGTTTTCAACACCCCCTGGACTCTCTTTTTCTCCATTTATTTCTCATCTTAACCTGACTCAATTCAGTTTCTCTCAACTCCCCCTTTTATGGGGTGGGGTGGGCCATACTGGGCAATGCTCAGGGTTACTCCAGGCTCTGTGCTCAGAAATTACACTTAGCAGGCTTGCAGGACCATATGAGATGCCAGGGATCAAACCGCCATGTGCAAAGTGAACACCCTACCACTGTGCTATTGCTCCAGACCGTATATCTGCCCTTTGTGCTTGTTTGTGGTGCCAGAAAGTGAACCCAAGGCCTCACTCATTCGAGGTAAGTGCTCCAAGACTGAATCCCAGCCCCAGCTCCTACTCCTAGATGTTCGATCTTCCATTCAAAGATTATGACCATGATCTCTTGCTTCCTTGTCACCCCATGAGCTAATGCATTCCCTTGGGCTTGTGTTTATGCAAATAGTTTCCATCATTTGCAACCAGAAACATCTTAATAAAAAAAAACTGCAGGACCAGAAAGGTGGTGCAAGTGGTAAGGCATTTGCCTTGCCTGCGCTAGCCTAGAACGAACCATGGTTCGATCCGCCGGCATCCCATATGGTCCCCCAAGCCAGGAGCAATTTCTGAATGCATAGCCAGGAGTAACCCCTGAACATCACCAGGTGTGCCCCCCCCAAAAAAAAAGGAAAAAAGAAAATGAAAAAAAAACTGCATCTAAAAGAACACAACTGGGGCCGGAGAGATAGCATAGGGGTAAGGCATTTGCCTTGTATGCAGAAGAAAGTGGTTCGAATCCCAGCATCCCATATGTTCCCCTGAACCTGCCAGGAGCGATTTCTGAACATAAAGCCAGAAGTAATCCCTGAGCACTGCTGGGTGTGACCCCAAAACCAAAAATAAAATTAAATAAAAGAACACAACTGTCAATGATAGTGAGTAGAATAGAAGTTGCCATAATTGGGGGCCGGGCGGTGGCGCCGAAGGTAAGGTGCCTGCCTTACCTTCGCTAGCCTAGGACGGACCTCGGTTCGATCCCCCGGCATCCCATATGGTCCCCCAAGCCAGGAGCGACTTCTGAGTGCATAGCCAGGAGTAACCCCTGAGCGTCACCGGGTGTGGCCCAAAAACCAAAAAAAAAAAAAAAAAAGAAGTTGCCATAATTGAGGTCAAGAGGAATGTGGCAATGTCTGCATTGCTTTGACCCCTTTCCTACTCCAAGGACTCATGTTCCATTCCATGAAGCCTTACCTTGAGGTGACTTGTCCCAATCAGATCCATACTGAGATGGGTTTCCATAAGCCTGATCCAGGTTAACTTCATCAACATATGCGTGGTTGACTAGAACAAAGAGGCAGAAGTCAATCCTTGTGTGTGTTAACCCCAATGCACTAGCAGTTACCAAGCACACAGTGGAGAGACAGATATTGCCTGGGTGAAAAATAAAATACAAAAAATAATACTGGGGCTAGAGTGATAGAATAGAAGTAGGGTGTTTGCCTTGCACACAGATGATCGGGATAAACCCGAGTTCAATCTCTGACATTCCATATGGTCCTCCGAGCTTACCAGGAGCGATTTCTGAGCACAGAGCCAGGAGTAACCCCTGTGCGCTGCCAGGTGTGGCCTCCAAAACTCAGGAAAACAAAAAAACAAAAACAATGCTGCCAATATAAACAGCAATGTTTTCATCGAACGCCTGGCTAAGGTTGTCAAGCTACCTCTAAGTCCTTCCTGACTAGCATGTTTTGAATATGCAAATAAACAGCTCTAGGCTATGAAGATTTAGGAGAGCACCAAATTCTCTGGTGATTTTGTAGCCTCAGTTCAGTATTTTAATATCTTGCAGTTATGTTTAAAGCATAAAAAATCAGGTAGGAAAAAGAAATCAGGTAAGTTCACATTAAGGAAAATATTTCTGGGGGCTGAAGTGGTTGCTCGGAGTGGTAAGGCATCTGCCTTGCCCATGCTAGACTAGGATGGAACACAGTTCGATCCCCAGGCGTCCCATATGGTCCTCCAAGCCAGGAGCGATTTCTGAGTGCGTAGCCAGGAGTAACCCCTGAGCATCACTGGGTGTAGCCCAAAAAAATGTATATATTTCTGGATTCTTTTGAAAATTTTGAGAAACTGGACATGCTAAGCCTTCATTTTCTTGGCACCACAATAAGCCAAACTTGAACTCTAGGTCAGTTGCTACACTTAGCATGAGCTAGCACTCTTGCCCCAGCCAGCTGTGAGGACTTGGGAGACTGAGTGTCTATTCTAGACTCAGAATGTCCAATCCTGATAAAGAAGGCATGAGAAGTAGGGGGACAAAGCCAGTTCCTCATTGCTGGGCTCTTTCATGGTCACCCAGAATATGACCTTCATCTTTGTGTTTACCATAGCCTGTTCCATGATCTCTAGTCCCAGAGTAATCATGTGGAGTCATCATCTTCTTAGACCTTAATTCAATGCTTTCAGGGTTGTCTTCATTGTCTCTCGAAAGAATGCCCAATGAGCTAGCTCCCCCATGATGAAATGAAGGCTGGATTGAAGATGTTCTGCGAGATAGACTGAAATCCCAAAATGATGGCTCAATATTCAGGTAGTAGCATAATTAGCTAGTCACCCACCCACTCATTCCTCAATTAACAAATTCATATTTCCATCCCTTTCTTTTTCCTTCCATTAATCAATTCATCCATTTCTTATTTATTCCTTCCTCCCTACCTCATCCATAAATCCATCCCTTCCTTATCCATCCATTCTTTCCTCTACTGCTTCCTTCATCCACCATTCCATCTACTTGTTTCTTCCTCAATTCACCAACCCAACCATCCTTCTCCCATATACCCATCAAACCACCCATCCCTCTTCCATCACTCCCTCCACACATCCATCCCTCCTTCCATCCAACCACTCACCATTGATTCATCTTTCTTTTATCCATCCATCCATCAATCCACTCATCTACCTAATCCATCATTCCTCCACCATTTTTGTTTCTTTCATTCATTTTATTTAACATGGGTTAAAGGATATGACAAAGACAAATCACACAATGTCTATCCTCGTTGCCTAGTAAAAATTGTCATTTAACCAAAACAAGCAAGGGACTATTAAAATATTTTTGACAAAATTTTTTCTTTTGGTTTTTGGGCCACACCTGGCGGCACTCAGGGTTTACTCCTGGCTATCTGCTCAGAAATAGCTCCTGGCAGGCACGGGGGACCATATGGGATGCCGGGATTCAAACCAATCACCTTAGGTCCTGGATCTTCTGCTTGCAAGGCAAACACCACTATGCTATCTCTCCGGCCCCAATTTCTTGACAAATTTTGATCTGGAGGATATAAACTAGGCTAAGAAGGACTTTAAAATGCAACCTCAGGGCCTGAACAGTAGCACAGTGGTAGGGCATTTGCCTTGCATGTTGCTGACCCAGGATGGGCCCTGGTTTGATTTCTGGTCCTCCGAGATATGGTCCTCAGAGTCTGCTAGGAGTGATTTCTGAATACAGAGCCAAGAGTAACTTCTGAGCACCACCAGGTGTGACCCAAAAACAAAAACAGAAGTAACCTCAAAGGACTATCATTTTTCAACTCCATAAACTAAGGACAACAACACTGCATAATCAATAGATCAAACTTGTTCAGAACATGAAGTTATCAATTCTGACAATAATTTTGTGAAGATAAAAGTGATAAAATTTGTGAGTACTAGTACAATGGGTGGAGCACTTGCCTTGCATGCTGCCAAAGCCCAAGTTTGATCCCTGGCATCCCTTATGGTCCCCTGACCATCACTAGACATAATTCTTTTTTTGCTTTGCTTTGTTTTGTTTTTGTTTTGGGGTCATACCCAGCGGCACTCAGGGGTTACTCCTGGCTCTGTGCAGTAATCGCTCTTGGCAGGCACAGGGGACCATATGGGATGCCAGGAATTGAACAGGGGTCTGTCCTGGTCTGCCGTGTGCAAGGCAAATATCTCTCCTGACCACTAGACATGATTTCTGAGCCCAGCTCTAGGAGTAAGCCTTGAGCACTGCTTGATATGACTCAAATGTAAACTCTCCCCCACAAAAATAAAGTGTTAAAATTCAAAACTAGCTCAACCATCTAATATAAAAACACAACTAAATAATTTGGTTGACTTTACGGAGTTGGAGCTTCAGAAAATTTTCACTATTAGAAGTCATCTCTGGGGCCGGAGAGATAGCACAGCGGTAGGGTGTTTGCTTTGTAAGCGGCTGCCCAGGACCAATGGTAGTTCGAATCCCGGCATCCCATATGGTACCCAGTGCCTGCCAGGAGCGATTTCTGATCATAGAGCCAGGAGTAACCCCTGAGCACTGCCGGGTGTGGTCCAAAAACAAAACAATAACAATAATAATAACAATAATAATAATAACAACAACAATAATAAAAGTCATCTCTGGGGCCCGAGAGCAAAGCAGAAGGGCATTTGCCTTGCACACGGCAGACCAAGACAAACTCTGGTTCGACTCCCAGCATCCCATATGGTCCCCGAGTCAGCCAGAAGCGATTTCTGAGCACAGAGCCAGGAGTAATTCCTGAGTGCTGCCAAGTGTGGCCCAAAAACAAAGTCATCTCTATTGGGTCAGAGAAATAGTGCAGTTGTTTGTGCCCCCTTTTCTTTTCTTTTTTTTGCTTTTTTTTTTTTTTTTTTTTTCTTTTTGGGTCACACCCGGCAATGCTCAGGGGTTTCTCCTGGCTCTATGCTCAGAAATCACTCCTGGCAGGCTCGGGGGACCATATGGGATGCCGGGGTTCGAACCACCGACCTTCTGCATGCAAGGCAAACGCCCTCCTTCCATGCTATCTCTCCGGCCCCTGCTTGGGCTCTCGACTTGACTTGGATCCCTAGTACCACTGATGGTCTCCCCCCGCCTTTTTTTTTTTTTTTTTTTTTGCTTTTTGGGCCACACCCAGTGACGCTCAGGGATTACTCCTGGTTATGCGCTTAGAAATCGCTTCCGGGGGAAAAAAAAAAAAAGAAATCGCTCCTTGCTTGGAGGACCATATGGGATGCAGCAGGATCAAACTGCCATCTGTCCTAGGTTAGCGCATGCAAGGCAGACACCCTACCACTTGTGCCATTGCTCCAGTCCCACAGGTGGTCTCTTAAGACCTGACAGTAGTGATCTCTGACCACAGAGCCAGGAATAAACGCTTAGTACCACTGGAGGTAGACCAAAAAGAAAAGAGAAATGTCATACTTGGGGCTGGAGAGATAGCATGGAGGTAGGGCATTTGCCTTGCATGCAGAAGGACGGTGGTTCAAATCCTGACATCCTATATGGTCCCCCAAGCCTGCCAGAAGTGATTTCTAAGCGTAGAGCCACAAGTAACACCTGAATGCTGCCGGTGTAACCCAAAAACAACAACAACAAAAAAAAGTCATCTTTTTTTTTTTTTTTTTTTTTGGTTTTTCGGCCACACCCGTTTGATGCTCAGGGGTTACTCCTGGCTAAGTGCTCAGAAATTGCTCCTGGCTTGGGGGGGACCATATGGGACGCTGGGGAATCGAACCACGGTCCTGATCCTTGGCTAGCGCTTGCAAGGCAGACACCTTACCTCTAGTGCCACCTCACCGGCCCCTAAAAGTCATCTTTGATGGTACAACTATGGGTCAGATATTTGGGTTCAAAACATTAAGTTTACCTTAATCACACTGACAAGGAGCATGCTGAAAATAACAAGGAGTTAAATGTGGGTTTTGTTGTTGTTGTTGTTGTTTTACAGAGATTAGTAAAAGTAAGAGAATGAGGAGAAAGAGGAAGGAAAGGAGGAAGAGGATGTCTAACCAAGAGATGAGAAAGAGTTAAGTAAGACTCAGAGCCTGAGGCTGAGACTCTAACTAGGGAAAATCTCAGGTGAATGTGGAACATTCATACCTTCAGGTTGCAGAAGTCACTCCACACCACTAACCAAATCCTATTGACTGAACCATCCGGAATTTCCCAGTCCATCCCCAATGGAGACAGATCCTTGTACTTACTTCTGAGTCTTAGAAGGACCAAAATCATAACCATCAGCACCAGGGTAATCAGGCTCATCCCAAAGGACTGGAGCCTTCCGATATTCTTCAGCACCAGGATAGTCTGGTTCCCCCCAAAAGTCTTGAGACTTTGATTGATTCTTGATTTGGTAATCGCGTTCTCCTAGAGAGCTGAGGGAGGGCTGCCTGTTGGAAGCGACATAGCCTGGATTTCTTCTGGATCCAGGGTGGTTAGAAGAGTTGCCCTGAGCTCCGGGATAGTCTGGCTTTTCCAAGGAGCCAAGATAACCCAGATTTGTTCTAGAGCTAACATAGTTGCGACTGCTTTGGTAATCTGCAGAACCATGATGGTATGGATCTCTCTGTGATCCAGGGTAATCTGGTTCTTCGAAAGTTCCAGGATAATTGGATTCCTCAGTGTAAGAATTGTGTCTGGTTCCGGGATGATCTGTGCGAGACCTAGCATAGTCTGGATTTGGTCTAGAGCCTGCATTATAGGGGTTGTTCCTGGTGTTAGGGGCATTTGGATTGTTCCAAGTTCCCTGAGAATCTGGATATGCCTGAGTTGTCCAATGCCCCCTGGTTCCGTTCCAAGACCCTGGACCATTTGGGTCATCTGGGTCCTCCTCATAGCCATAATTCCTATGGTAGGCAGACATGCTGCTTTAGCTATTTCACCCTGGTGGGTTAAAATGTTGATGCATTTGCAGTTCCTTGCAGATTTTCTTGTTTCACCTGCAAAACAAAAAAGGAAGGTTGTTGCATAAAAGCCCTTTGGATGGGGCTGGATGGTGGTGGATGGCGATGGAGGGATGAGAGGCCTTTCTCCTTCAGCCCAGGACCACGTCTCCAACCCCCTCCAGCCGTTGGGTAGCGGTGAGGAAATCCACAGACAGGTTCCAGCAGATATCATCTTTATTCAGCCCTGACTAACATGTGTGGCCTATTATCTTAAACCTATTTAAGCGTGCTCTCCTCAGCTTGCCCTGCATCTTAGCTTCTTTCAGCCATCTCTTCTCCTGCTGCCTCTATCCTCCAAAATATTCTAATCCTCCTCCTGGCCTTGCGGCCAAACTTTTAGAGACCTTTTCAAGACCCCTCCCAGAAATGGGCAGGTCTAAGGCAGTGGTCGGCAAGCCTTGGCTCGAGAGCCACATGCGGCTCTTTACACTTCTTAATGTGTCTTTTCTGTGTGCCGGGCAGCCGCTCCAGGAATCAGGACTCTGCTCCTAGCCTCTGTCAGTGTGCGCCCTGTGTGCAGCCCCAGAGGTGTTATTTGTATCCTCCCGACCTATGTGCAGAATATTCTCAATAAAAGCTTATTGAAACTAAAAACAGTGTACCATCCTATGTATTTTCGGTTTTAAAAATGTGGCTCTCAAAATAAATTTCAATCGTGGTTTTGGCGAGATTTGGCTCAGTTGAAAAAAAAAAGGTTGCCCACCACTGCCCTAAGGTAAAGTTATGTAGAAGATGGGGGTGAGGTGACAGAAGATATCAGATTTCTTCTTTTATCCCCTGCTGATCTTGTTGGTTGTCTCTCAGCATCTCTTCTCCTTTTTTAGGGGACAAGGCTGGAGTGAGAGCACAGCAGCGGGGCTTTTGCCTTGCATGCAGCCAACACAGTACAGATACGGTTGGATTCCTGGCATCCCATATGGTCCCCCGAGCCTGCCAGGAGCCATTTCTGAGCTCAGAGCCAGAAGTATCTGCTGAGTGCTGCTGGGTATGACCCAAAAACAAAACAAAACAAAACAAAACAGCAACAACAAAAATGTACTGGGTGACATAGTTTCCCAGAAGAAAGAGGGCCCCAACTTTCATGACACATAGGTGTAGCCATGAGCATGACTATCGGGCTCTAAGCAGACCAATATTATACCTTTCAGGGTGTGTGGGTAAAGGGAAGGAGGTATTCCTCCATTTCTCAACCGCCTTACTTCCTGTGGACTGAAATGCAGAAATGTTTGTATCTCAGACCACGTGCAAAAAGGCTGATCCATCCCAGGAAGAGCCCTAATACAATAGGCCAAAGGAGCAGACTATGTGTTATCAATGTGAACATATCAACTGGGACTTGTATTTCAATGACTTGGGTCACAACCAGCAGTACTGTGTGCTGGGGATGGGGGTGGTCAGAAGTCATGGTGTTCAGAGATGTATGTGGGTGCCAGGGAGAGATCGAACCCACTGCTCCTACATGCAAAGTACATGTGCTCCAGTTCACTGAACCATCTCTCAGACCCTTTGGGCTTTTATATAAACATTTGTCATGTTCAATTGCTGATTTGGGGGGAAGGTTTCTATGAATCATGCCAACTTTATATCCTGACTGGTTGGAGAGGAGAGCAATGAACCAAGAAACTGGAAAAAAAAAACCCAAAAACTTTGGAACAATTAGATTGTACTTGTGTTTCAAGCACCAACCAGAGTGCAAAAAGAACTAGAAATGGGAACTCAAAGACTTGAATACAGAGACAATTACTTCCACCCTCTTCTATTTCAAAATTATGATTTTCTGAATTCATGAGGCTGACCTACAGACATGCATACTTTGGAATTAGATGGGGAGAAGTGGATTTCTAAGTGTGCTGGTTTTTAAGTGCTCACACTTGTCCATGACCCTGCCCCTTTCTTTTTCCTCAGGCTATCTGGCTCCAATCTAAGCCAGGTGATTCTAGGAAAGCAGAATTCCTGATGCCAATGATGCTCACATGACCCAGGCTGGGCCAATCAGCATACACCCCACTAAGGGGTAGATTCAGGAAGGAGCACCTAACCCCAATCACTCCTCCAGGATCTTGATTAAACTGGGTAAAAAAAAATGACTCAGGGGGCCGGTGAGGTGGCGCTAGAGGTAAGGTGTCTGCCTTGCAAGCGCTAGCCAAGGAAGGACCGAGGTTCGATCCCCCAGCATCCCATATGGTCCCCCCAAGCCAGGGGCAATTTCTAAATGCTTAGCCAGGAGTAACCCCTGAGCATCAAATGGGTGTGACTCAACAAAATAAAAAACAAACAAACAAACAAAAAAAGGTTCAGAATGGAATCGGAGACATGCAGCTGACCCGGGACAGACCTGGGTTCAATTCACAGAATCCCATATTGTCCCCCGAGCCTGCCAGGAGAGATTTCTGAGCATAGAGCCAAGAGTAACCCCCTGAGCACAGCCGTGTGTGCCTCCCCCGCAACCACCAAATGGCTCACTATTCCTTAGGGTTATAATAGAATGTAAAGAACGTAAACTGAGAATCTCAGAGTAGGAAAAGAAAAGTAAAGAAAGAAGAGTGGAGGGAACACTTTAAGGAAGAATCAATCGGATTAGGATAAGTAGACTGGGAAGGGTCAAAGGTAAGGAAAATAAGGAAAAGCTATCTCAGCATTTCAAGCCAACAGTATTTAATGAATGGGAGGATTTTGCAAGAAGGAAGTAGACCATTTTCAAAGTTCAGCCAATGCTTACTTGTTTATCTCTGTGTAAACCAAACAGGCTATAGTTTAAGTAATCAGAGCTAAAGGATTAATCTACTATCACCTAGAAACTTAGAATGTACAAAGGTCAACCCAACAGAAGTTCTTTGTTTTGGATTTTTCTGGGGTCACATACTGTGTTTATTCCTGGCTCCATACTCTGTCTTCAGGGGGGGGTCACTCCTGGGAGACCCTACATGATGCAAGAGATCCAACCAGGCAAGAACCTTAACCATTGCACTTTCACTCTGGCCCCTAGCAGAAGTTCATTTTTTTTTTCTTCGATTTTTGTCTTTGTCCAGCATTTACTTTCTGAGTAATACCCTACCCCAATCCCAGTCCATAGACTGTTGTGATCACAAAAGCCAACACTCATGACTTTCTTCCTGGCCAGGTGATTTGGACAAGTATATAACCCTGTGATAGTGTCTTTACATTCTGATCTGGGAGTCTTGCCAGAAATTTTGGACAGAGAGAAGTTCTGTCTTTTCAATTGCAGGGAAGTGAGGTGGTGGTAAATTTCTTGGAGTTACCGGTGGGGGTGCCTAGCTTGGGAGATCACATGGCAAGCCACAGATCAAATTCAAGTCATCTGTGGCTAAGGCAAACTCCTTACCCACTGAACAGACTATCTATCTGGTCCACTTTCTATCTCTTCTTATTTCTACATAATGTAAACTCTGGCAGCTGCCAAAGGAGATCAGGATTGGTACGCAGAAATGTCACACAATCGATCAGAAAATGATTCAAGAATTAGAAATTCTTTTAGAATATGAGAGAAGGGGGGCCTGAGAGATAGCATGGAGGTAAGGTGTTTGCCTTTCATGCAGAAGGACGGTGGTTCGAATTCCAGCATCCCATATGTCCCCGGTGCCTGCCAGGGGCGATTTCTGAGCATAGAGCCAGGAGTAACCCCTGAGTGCTGCCGGGTGTGACCCAACCCCCCTCCCCAAAAAAAAAGAATATGGGAGAAGGAAGGAAAGAAAAGACTGGGAGAGCAGAGGGAGGAGAAATTGACTATAAGGAAACTTGCCATAGGTAACAAAAAGGAAATATGTTTCTGGGAATCTCAGTTCCTGTTCATTGTAAGAACAAATATTCTGCTCTTTCAAAGAAATCCTTTTACACACACACAAAAAAATCCCACTATTATTAGTATTAGTATTATTTTGGTTTTAGAGCCACACACAGCAGTGCTCAGGGGTTACTCCTGGCTCTGTACTTTGAAAACACTCCTGGCAGGCTCAGAAGACCATATCGAATGCATGGGGGTGGAACCCGGGTCAGTCCCAGATAGGCCTCATGCAAGACAAATGCCTACAGCTGTGCTATCGCTCAGGCTCCTTTCGCCATCTATTTTTATCTATAAAATGTGTTGCTTTATGATCTTCCTAATCAGGGCTCTTGTCCATCTCTGCTGGGTCCTGATAGGGTTTTTCTCTTTTTTTCCAGAAAGATTCCCATGGGATTAGAGCCAAGTATTCAGAATTTGTTCCTTGGGAACAGCTGTTGGACTGTACCATCAGAACCACCTTCAGATAGACTGAAGCCCGTGGGAGATCAAATCCACCCTAGATTCTTGATGAGCTCTTAGCCTGATGAGTTGATTTGTCTGGATTTCCCCAGCCCTTCATCAGACTTCAATCATCAGAAGTCAAGGTCCCCACAGGCTCTAATCTGCTGTCACCATTGAGACCTCACAAATCAGGGACTCACATCTTTTTTTTTTTTTTTTTTTTTTGGTTTTTTTTTTTTTTTGGTTTTTGGGCCACACCCGGTAACGCTCAGGGGTTACTCCTGGCTATGTGCTCAGAAGTTGCTCCTGGCTTGGGGGACCATATGGGACGCCGGGGGATCGAACCGAGGTCCATCCAAGGCTAGCGCAGGCAAGGCAGGCACCTTACCTCTAGCGCCACCGCCCGGCCCGGGACTCACATCTTTAAGGGTTGTCAAGCCAAGCCTTGTATGTAAAGACTACAGATTGGGAAAATATGGGGGCTGGAGCAGTGGCGCAAGCAGCGGTAAGGTGTCTACCTTGCCTGTGCTAGCCTAAGACCGTGGTTCGATCCTCCAGCATCCCATATGGTCCCCTAAGCCAGGAGCGATTTCTGAGTGCATAACCAGGAGTAACCCCTGAGCATCACCAGGTGTGGTCCAAAAATAAAAATAAATAAATAATATGTCACTTAGTCCTATATCCTGAAGACTTTCTCCACTTTTTCCTAAAAATTTGTAGATTTAAACTTAAATCAGTGTCTAACGGTCCCCTCCCTGCTCTTCTCCTCCCTTCCCATGTATGGCCAAGCCCCAGGGTCTGAAGTTATATATAAATTATATATATATACATATATATATGAAGTTATTTATAAGGCACTGCCTGTACACCGTGGCCCAGTTTTAATCCCTACCACTTTATATGTATCACTAAGCACCACCAGGAGTTATCCTGAGTGCAGAACCAGAAGTAAGATCTAAATTCGGGTGTGACCAAAAAAAAAAAAAAGTAAACATTTGGGCCCGGAGAAATAGCAAGTGGCGTTTGCCTTGCAAGCAGCCGATCCAGGACCTAAGGTGGTTGGTTCGAATCCCGGTGTCCCATATGGTCCCCCATGCCTGCCAGGAGCGATTTCTGAGCATAGAGCCAGGAGTCAACCCTGAGCACCGCCGGGTGTGGCCCAAAAAACAAAAACAATAAAAGATCTGAATTCAGTTGAGTTGACCCAAAACTTGAGAGAAAGGAAAGAAGGAAGAAAGAAAAGAGAAAAAAGAGAAAGAAGGAAAGAAGACAGAATAAGAAAAAAGAAACACAGAAAGAATAAAGAAAAAAAGAGAGGAGGCTGGAACAATAGCATAGTAGGTAAGGCCTTGAGTGTGGCTGACCTGGGTTCAATCTCCTGCATCCCATATGGTCCTCCAAGCCTGCCAGGAGCAATTCCTGAGCGCAGAGCCAGGAGTAACTCTTAAGTGGCATTGGATGTGGCCCCAAAAACCAATAAAAATAAGGAAGAAAAGAAAGAAAAAAAAAAGCCATTATTGAGGCCAGAAAGATAGCACAGCAGTAGGGCATTTGCCTTGCATGCAGTTGACCCAGGATGAATCTGGGTTCAATTCCTGGCAGCCCATATGGTCCCTCGAGTTGCCAGGAGTGATTTCTAAATGCAGAGCCAGGAGTAACCTATGAGCACCACTGGGTATGGCCCAAAAACAAAACAAAAAAAATTTAAAGAAAAAGAAAGTCATTCTTGGGTTGAAGTGATAGTAGAGTGGGTAAGCCCACATTCCATACGGGTCTCAGTTTACCAGGAGTGATTCCTGGGTATAAAGCTGAGAGTGACTCTTGAGGACCACCAAGTGTGGGACAAAAACAAACAACAAATAAAGGGAAAAATTATGAAAGTGGCAAAATGCAAATGACTAAATGTCATGGATATAAGACAACAATAAGCTGTAGATTAGCTGTGTATTAGCTGTGAAAACAACTGCCTACACACACACACACACACACACACACACACACACACACTACACTGTGATCTAAGAATTCCTGAAGGGAAAGAAAAGGGAATTTTTTTGTTTGTTTGTTTTTTGGTTTTTGGGCCACACCCGGTGGTGCTCAGGGGTTACTCCTGGCTGTGTGCTCAGAAATAGCTCCTGGCAGGCACGGGGGTGGGGGGGCCATATGGGACACCGGGACTCAAACCAACCACCTTTGGTCCTGGATCGGCTGCTTGCAAGGCAAACACCGCTGTGCTATCTCTCCGGGCCCAAGAAAAGGGAATTTTAAGTGAAGAAATGGCTCATTCTCAGGCTTCTCTTTTCAACCAAACTTTCATAATTGCACTTCTGGAAGCTTCAGTTCCTTTCTTGCCCACCTGATCTTGGGAAAACAATTTCCACACCAAAGGCAGGGCCCCCATGAACCTCTATGAGCCCCGTGAGGTTGCCTAGATTCCAGGTCAGGTCGTGAGACCTGCATCCAAGTTTCAGCCACAATGGAGACTGGCTGGTTCCCAGGTTCTTCCTCATTCTTCCTGGGTTGGTCCTATTAGCTCACTGATTACTTGGATTGCCAACATCAATGCCATGACAAATATATGCTTTTGAGTCTCCTAGCCGCCTATGCAACATTTAGAACAAGGAAATAAAGGCAACAATCAACCTCTCAATCCCTGCAATCACGCACTGGACAAAACCCTCCTTAACTAAACATTCATGGGTGCGTGTGTCCGGGAATTGTTCAAAGCCAACTTCCTGCCTCTTCCCCAGGACGGACCCCAGGTCCTGTTTGGACCCTTCAGCAAAGTAGGTCTGTGTTCTTGAACCCACTTTCAAAGACAAGGTGGGAGAGCAATGGTTATGGAGCTTACTCTTTTTAACTCTTACTCCTTTCCCACCACACACAGAAAACAGACTCTACAGTCACCTAATTTTCCAGGATTTTCCTTGTATAAATGCAAAAATAAAGATACAAGTTTAGTTTCCACAATAGAGCATGTGAGAGAGAAGCTGAGAAATGAACACGAACTTGGTGTGTGATGAGGCTTGAAACCAGGTTTCGTGCCTGAACTTGAATCTTCTGAAAAGTAGGAACCCCATAAGCACCCTCTAAGACCCCACAGAGCCTAGTCTCATAACGCTGCCTTCAAGATGTGTAAGGGAAACATGAATGCCTACAAGCTATGAAATGTGTAGGCTGTTATCAAACGTGTTACTTGGGTTTACCTGTTGTTACTGTTGTTGTTCTGTTTGTTTTTGTTTTGCTGTTTTGGGTCACACCCAGCAGCGCTCAGGGGTTCCTCCTGGCTCTATGCTCAGAAATCACTCCTGGCAAGCATGGGGGACCATATGGGATGCTGGGATTCAAACCACTGTCCTTCTGCATGCAAGGCAAATGCCCTACTATCTATCTATCTATCTCTCCGGCTCTGGCTCCGTTGTTGTTGTTTTATAAACCAGTTGTGCGTTATCAGTTTCTGTAACCCCAATTTATCTTAGCTGTTTGCCACTCTGAACCTGGCTGGCCCCAGCGTCCTATAGTTACCATAGCCACTGCTGTAAAACAAATGCCCTCTAGCTTGCAGTTCATGTCCTGTTGATTCAGATGCAAATTCTCTGCCACCTTTTTAACCTCTGACTAACTCTGGAGAGGTCTGGAGGCCTGTATTTTAGGAAGTCACTAACATGGACGTAGAGATTTGAATTAATTCACTGTCCTGACTTCCTTTTTCTATTTCCCCACCTGGCTATCATCTAAATGTGGGTTTTGCATGATCTTAGTCCTCTGGGCCCACACACAATAACCTCCTGGTGGTCCACTCTTTCAGCAAGGAGATTGTCTTTTCTTTTTTCTTTTTGGTTTTTGGGTCACACCCGGCAAATGCCCTACCTCCATGCTGTATCTCCAGCCTCGCAAGAAGATTTTCTACTTCAGTTTATGCCCAGGGAGTAAATGCCTCCTGCCTTGCTGAATAGAAAATGAGTTATTTTTTTTTTGTTTTGTTTTGTTTTTTTTTGGGGGGGTCACACCCGGTGGTGCTCAGGGGTTACTCCTGGCTGTCTGCTCAGAAATAGCTCCTGGCAGGCACAGGGGACCATATGGGACACCGGGATTCAAACCAACCACCTTTGGTCCTGGATTGGCTGTTTGCAAGGCAAATGCCGCTGTGCTATCTCTCCCGGCCCTGGAAGAAAATGAGTTCTGATAAAGGCACGTGGGCAGTGTCAGAGAATGAACCCAGCCAGACCTCCTACATGCAAAACATGTACTCTGCCCTTTTGAGCTTCTCTCCAGTTCCTCTGAAACAGGAATTACTCCTGACAGTGCTCAGGGAACCATATGTGATGCCAGAGATCAAATCTGAGTTGGCTGCGTGCAAGACAAGTACATTTCCTGCAATAGTATCTCTCCAGTGTCTGATACAATTTTTAAAATAAGGATTGGGAGCAAGAAAGATAGTAAGTATAAGGATTGAGGTGCTTTCTTTGTACAGATCTAACCCTGGTTTGAACCCTGGCACTGTCTGGTTCTCTGTGTAGGGCTAGAGTGACCCGAGCACCCAGCACTGCTAGGTGTGTTCCCCTCCCACCCCAAAAAATAAATAAATCAAGAGCTGGAAGAACTGAGGTAGCAGAATTGACAAATATCACAGCTGATAACAAGGCACTTGCCTTACACGAGGTTGACCTGGGTTCAATTCCTGGCATCCCACATTGTTCCTCAAGTCCTGCCAGGAGTAAGTAATTCCTAAGTGTAGAGTCAGTAGTAAACTCAGAGCACAGCTAGGTGTACTCCCACCCAACCCCCCCCAATATAAATGAATTGGCAAAACCCAATACATATGTACAAGAAAATTAAAGAAAATTTTCAAGAAAATAGAAACATCTAGAAGGGGATTCTTTTGTTGTCACAGATGTCATGAAGTTCCTCAAATCTTCTTATACTAGCTTTTTTTTAATTTTTTATTTTTAATTATGAGAACAAAGATTCAAAGAAAGAGGACAAGGTAACGTTACAGTGGAAGGACAATCACCCGTAACATAATTCTCAGAAGAAGTCCCCTTGCTGATATCTTAACTTTGAACTTTCAGCCAAAGAACATTAAGATAAATAAAACAGAATCCATGTGCAATTACTTTGTCCCTCAAGTCCCCAGATTGTAATACATTATAATATTTCTTAGCAGCAGACAAGGCAATCTAAAGCCATAAAACTTGTGTAACTTCTTAGACATTAGAGGCATAGTATTTTTTTACATTTCCATGTACATGCATATTAGTTTAAGTTAACCTCAAAAGTTTAAGTGTTTTTTTTTTAAGGATTAGAGTCAAAGGAGCACAGTAAAAAACAGTGTTAGAGTGGCAATTGTTGTTTGCATAGGCCCACCAAAATATGAGGGGCATGGAAAGGAATAACCTTGGCCTAAATACAAAGAGACCCTACCCCTGAAGTTTCCTGGCATAAGACGAACTCTAGGCTCCAGGCAAGCTTATACTAGCTCTTTATACTAATCTCCTTTACTATACCCTCTCCTCACTCTGTGATTATTTTGCCTGATACACAACTGACTTAGGTTCAATCCCAGGCATCCCATATGGTCCCTTGAGCCTGCCAGGAGTGATTTCTAAGCACAGAGCCAGGAGTAACCTCTGAATTCTTGCCGGATGTGCCCCCCAAAACAAAACAAAACAAAAAATCAAAATCAAGACTTGGGTCTGTGGCTAGAGGTGGAGTCTTGCATGAGGAGGCACTGATCCAGAGCCCAGTGCAACCCTCAGCATTGCCCATGTGACCCCTGGCACCACAAGTATGTCTGCACTGAGCAAGTAAGTGGCCCTTGGACATTGCAGTGATAACAACAAAGGGACAGTAAAGGGATGGGGGAGGTGGACAATGTGGCATAAGGCCATGGCTGAGGACGGCTCTGGGTGAGAAGTGGAACTCTCCCTCAACTCAGGGCACCACCAAGAGCTTAGCCTGAGGTTGGGAGGAATGTGACAATCTCTCCCTTCCTGGGAAATAAGACTTTGCTAAAAATCTTTGTTTGGCTGCTGGATTAGATCAATTGTGAGGAGTATGGTATGGGTGTGGGCTTCTGCCATTGATGAAAAGGACCAAGTGGTGCCTGGGGTTGAACTCATTCCCAAGGATGTACATGTTCCCCCATTTCTGTACAGGAGGAGCAGAGATATGGAAGCTCAAGTATCTTCCTCCACACCACAGGCACACTGTCCCTGAAACCTCCCAGTACATATTAGACGTTTAGGCCGCTCTGACTTTACCTGGCCTCAGTCCAGGACTCCAAACAGTCTCCCAAGATCCGAAGTAATATTTCTGAAGTTTACTGGCTCATCTGTCTAGAGAATCTGGTTCTCCGAATGCCAAATTCCACAAGTCTTTGTGGAGGCAGAAGATGAACCTGAGTTTCCCTTGATTGATCATGTGATGACTTTCTCTTTTTTTTTGTTTTGTGTTTTGTCTTGGGGCCACACCTGGTAATGCTCAGGGGTTATTCCTGGCCATGCACTTAGAAATCACCACTGGCTTGGAGTACCATATGAGAAACTGGGGAATCGAATCAGTTAACTCATGCAAGGCAAACGCCCTACCACCTCTGCCACCGCTCCAGCCCCATGTGATGACTTTCTTAAGGAAACCAGGAAGAAGGGGCAAAATGCTCAGCACTCCACCATGTTCTGGGGGAAAGCTGCTGTTGCGCTGAACATAGCAGGCCCAATGTCCAGGTCCAGATTACTGAAATCTTCTTGAGATGGGGCAGGCCAAGTCCCAGCCTTGTTGGGTGTCCCAGCAGTCCATACACCCGCACCCACTTTCACTCATATTTCAATAGCCTGGTCCCACAGCCTTGAGACATCTCCAAACTTCGAAGCACTGACAGCCCAGTAGAAACACAAAATATTCAATGAGAATGTTGCACAGAAGTCCAGTAGCTCATTAAACAGAAATAATAGCACAGAAGACTCAACTTGCCCCGAACAGCTCAGCAAATCATCAGACAATAGCCAGTAACACCATGATGAGAGATATGTTGGAACAAGTAGTATAAGTGAGATGAGTTACTTTGTGCCTGCCAAGAGGGGTAGACTGGGGGTGGATAACTTGGGACACTGGTAGAGGGACAGTCACTCTAGTGGTGAGATTGTATTTGAATTTTGAATACATGAAATGACTATATTATGAACAACTTTGTCAATCATGGTGTTTAAATAAAGTTTCAAATGGGGAAAAATCTATGCCTTAAAAATCTATGCTTTAAAAAATTTTTTTTTAAATCCATGCTTTAAAAATCTATGCATACTTTTCTTGATCTGGAGGCTAGCTTTTGCCAGCATGGGGTTTGAGGAGACCCCAAGCTGAAGGCCTTTTCCTTAGCTTGGGGGTGCTGGGAGGCTAGGCAGACCTAGCTGGGTTGCTGGGCTGCGCTGAGGCAGTCACTGGCAACGTTTTTTTTCTCACAGGTCTCCATTTTCAAAACTTCGCGGGGCTAGCACTGACACGTACAATATATATTAATAGAAATCCCTATGATTAAAGTATGTTTTACATATGCAGAATGTCCATTTTGTATATTGCCCTTTCTCACACCCCTACAAGCTCATTTCTAGTCCTTCACTCCCTCACCTCCAACCATCATTACCCCACATTTACCCTTTTTACCTTCAGTACTGCACAGGCCAAATCACTGACCAAAGTGGTACACCAGATTTAACACCCCACAACTATTTCAAAAGACATAAAAGGGACACACATATGTCTTTGAATATTTTATATGTATTTCCTTAACAGCTATAACTCTTACTAAATATTCTCTTATACAGTGACTATTTTCCCTTTGTGATCTGTTCAATAAGGAATTCTGGTAGAAGAGTCTCTCAGTTTAAAGTTTATGTTTGAACCAAGTGATGGGATTATTGGACTTGTTCTAGAGGCCCCCATATACATCAATAATGCCACGTGGCATTGTTCCTCTTTTGCATAGGCACATTAAAATGGGAAAATACTATATGTACAAACAAATTCTTATCTAATAGAGATAGGAACACACAAATCTTGTAATGCAGTGAAACCTTACACCCTGAACATTGTCATAATGACCTGGCTCAGGCCTCAGAAGAATGGGCATTCTCCATTCACCCTTGAACCAGGGATGCCATCTACAAAAAACTAAGGTTGTCTATAACATCACTGGGAGCAATCCTCCACCAGGAAAGATACTACCACTGCTCTCACATCGATCTACTCAAAAGAGACTTCCCTTAACACCCAGAAGACTTAATAACAACGACCTGCTTTCAGGACAGGGCTCTCTGCATTGCCCGCTAATTGTGAGGTGAAGCTGGAGGACGCTCCACAACATTCTGAATTCGATGCAAGATACGCACAGATTCCAGGATCTTTAACTACAGAAACCTGACACCAACAGCAGCAACTGTGTGAAAAATAAAAGTGTATTGGCACTACAGACAATGACTTGGGTTGGGCAACCTAGTATGCCTGGAGCCTAGAGTTGGTCTTATGCCAGAAAACTACAGGGGTAAGGTCTCCTTGTATTTAAGCCAAGGCTTTTCCTTTCCTTGCCCCCATATTTTGCTGGGCCTATGCAAACAACAGTCGCCCACTCTAACACCATTTTAACTGTGCTCCTTTGATTCTAATCCTTAAAAAAACCACTTAAACTTTTGAGGTTAACTTAAACTAATATGTGCATGGAACTGTAAAAAAAAAAAATACTATGCCTTCAATGTTAAAGGAGCTACATTAAAAAAAAAGAGTTACATAAATTTTGTGGCTTTAGATTGTTTTGTGTACTGCTAAGAAATGTTATAATGTACTACAATCTTGGGACTTGAGGGACAAAGTAATTGCGCATGGGTTCTGTTTTATTTTTCTTAATGTTCTTTGGCTGAAAGTTCAAATTTAAAGTGTCAGCAGGGGATTTCTTCTGATAATTCTGTTTATGGGTGATTGTCTTCCCACTGTAATTTTACCTTGTCCTCTTTCTTTTCATATTTGATCTCATAATAAAAAATATATAAAAATAATTTATGTGTGGGGGCAGGGCGATAGCACAGAGGTAGGGTGTTTGCCTTGCAGGCAGCTGACCTGGGTTCAATTCCCGGCATCCCATTTGGTCCCCTAAGCCTGCCAGGACCAATCAACCCAAAAGACAATCTCTAGAGAATAAAATCTATATTAATGGAGAGTAAAGGCAGGGCTGAGAGTTAGTACAGTGAGTAAGGTACTTGCTTTGCTTCCCAATAGTCAGTTCAAATCCCCAGCAGAACATATTGTCCACTGAGTACCAACAGTGATCACTCCTAAACACAATCAGAAACAGCAACCACTGAGCACTAGCAGGTGTGGCCCCAATAGTCTGTGCCCCCGCCCAATAAAAACAAGGCAGGAGGTAGAAAACCTTTGGGTTTTTGTGGGGGAGGGCATATCACACCCAGCTGTGCTTAGGGCTTACTTCTGGCTCTGGAGAATAGGAATTACCCTTGGCAGGACTTAGAGGACCTTATGGGGTGCCAGGGATTGAACCTAGGTCTACTGTGCTATATCTACGTGCTGTATTATCATTCCAGCTCCAAGGGAGGGAAACTTTGTACTGGGAATGGTGATGAATTCCTGAAAACTGAAAGCACAGAATGCATCGATAGTCAATCAGGGCAGGGCAAACTGGAGACCAGAACAGGTAATAGGGCAAGTGGGCATCAGTGGAATATGCCACCCAGTTTAATTCCAGGAAGGTGCCAAGACAAGAATAGAGTAGACAGAGAGGGACTGCTAAGGGGCAGACAACACAGTATTTCATCTGATAGAACCAAAGGCTTCTTTCAACACACTTTCAACATGGACCTTGTAGCCTAACAAGTGCAACTCTACCTCAGAGACAGATGACCTTTCCTCTCTGCTCCTGGCCAGTCATCTCCAAGCATTTGGAATGTTCAGCTCAGTTAATGTGTCCTTGTTTTCCTGGGGCCTGGGGCTAGCCAGACTGGGGCAGAGTGGTCCAAGGAGGGTTAAACATGCTCTAGAGGGGATGGAGAATGAGGTTGGATGCCCACTGAGTCATCACAACCATGGTCCAGGATAAAGACTGTGAACACTTAAGGCTCTGATGGGGGATGGCTGGCAGCTATGCATCTTTGGGCCCAGGCATTGAACAGGAGTCTAGGTGGCCAAGTTCTTCTAGGTGCTTCCCCTGACTGAAAGAGTATTGCTTGGCATTCTTTCTGAGCCCAAAACAAACAGAGGGAAAGAGCTTTAGCAATGCCTTACCTATGGAAATCCCTGAGGTTGAGCCCAGCTCTGCAGAAAAAGAAAAAGAACATATTCCCAGCTGAAAAGCAAACCATTCATTAACACCATCTTGGAAAAGTTAAGTTTTAGAACTATAAAAACAGGGATTCAGGGGCCGGAGAGATAGCATGGAGGTTAAGGCGTTTGCCTTTCATGCAGAAGGTTCGTGGTTCGAATCCCGCATCCCGTATGGTCTCCAGAACCTGCCAGGAGAGATTTCTGAGCATAGAGCCAGGAGTAACCCCTGGGAGCTGCCGGATGTGACCCAAAAACCAAAAAATAAAAAAAATAAAAAAATAAAAACAGGGATTGAAATGATCAAAGATCTTAATGAAGAAAGCCAGTGAAATTAAGGGTCTGCCCGGCCCTGTCTGGAAAAACCACCAAAAGTAGGTTAATGCAAACCAGATGGGCCCCCAGCCAACACTTCCTCAGACAGGACAGGGGATGGGATGCTGGGGAAACCGGAAATCAAATCCCCTTAATCTACTGAGGAACCAGAGTTGGTTTGATCTTGTCATTAGCAATGACCATGCTGTGAGCAACAGGGGTCAGTTCTCGGGGCCGGGCGGTGGCGCTAAAGGTAAGGTGCCTGCCTTGCCTGCGCTAGCCTTGGACGGACCGCGGTTCGAACCCCCGGTGTCCCATATGGTCCCCCAAGCCAGGAGCAACTTCTGAGCGCATAGCCAGGAGTAACCCCTGAGCGTTACCGGGTGTGGCCCAAAAACAAAACAAAAAAAAAAAAAAAAACAAAAAAAAAACAGGGGTCAGTTCTCAAAGTCCTGGGCGGGAAGCCAAAGAAGGGAATCAGTGGGAGGATCAAGGGAGAGCTAAATGAGCTGTGTAAGGCAAACATCCTCCAAAAACTATGCTCAGGAACTGTTGGAGGCTCAGCTGACGCGGGACTGGAAGAGCTTTTAAGAGACAACTGGAGCTGTAAAGACTTTGGTGGGAAAAAAAAAAAAAAGAAAAAAAGAAAAAATTGGGGCCGGCGGTGGCGCTGGAGGTAAGGTGCCTGCCTTGCCTGCGCTAGCCTAGGACGGACCGCGGTTCGATCCCCCGGCGTCCCATATGGTCCCCCAAGAAGCCAGGAGCAACTTCTGAGCGCATAGCCAGGAGTAACCCCTGAGCGTCACAGGGTGTGGCCCAAAAACCAAAAAAAAAAAAAAAAAAAAAAGACTTTGGTGGGACCACTGAGGAAGTGTTTTAATTATTGTCATCTTTGGCTTGTTGAGACACACCCAGAGATGCTGGAATCTACTCCAGGTTCAGTGCTCAGGTCGACTCCCAGCAGTGCTCAAGGTACATGAGGTGTGGGGATGGGGGGGGGGGGGGAAGGAAAGAAAAAAACCAAAGCTTGTGCTCCAGCCCAGTGAGCTCTCCCTGGCCCAAAAAGGAATTTTTTTTTTTTTTTGGCGTGGGGACTACATCAAGGGTTATTCCAAGCAAGCTCAGGGGCCATATGGGATGCCAGGGATCAAATCCACTCAGTCATGTGCAAGGCAAATACCCCACCATCTGTGCTATAGCTCCAGCCCCAAATGACATTTGAATGCAACCTTTCAAATAGGAAATCTTGCCAAAAGAAAAGAAAATATAATGGGGAAATTACCAATATTTTCAATAGAAACAGATTTGGGTAACTGAGTTATTCCCAAACCCTGGGCAGTCCATGTCCTCGAGGCTAGTAGAATATCTAGATGATCCTTGTCTTATTTAGCTTTTTTATTTTTTATTTATTATTATTATTTGTTTTGGGGCCACACCCGGCGGCGCTCAGGGGTTACTCCTGGCTATCTGCTCAGAAATAGCTCCTGGCAGGCACAGGGGACCATATGGGACACCGGGATTCCAACCACCACCTTAGGTCCTGTGTCGGCTGCTTGCAAGGCAAACGCCGCTATGCTATCTCTCCGGCCCCATATTTAGCTTTTTTAATTTTAATTTTATTCATTTAGTTTGTTGTTTTTGGGGCCATACCAGTGAGGTGGGTGCTCAGGGGTTACTCCTGGCTCTGAGATCAGAAATTGCTCCTGGCAGGCTCGGGGGACCATATGGGAAGCCAGGGATCAAACTCAGGTTGGCTGCATACAAGGCAAACACCCTACCCTCTGTGCTATTGCTCCTATTTTTGTTTGTGTTGAGGCCTCTCCCAAGGAGTACTCAAGAAGCCAAGGGGCCATTTCTTGGGTTCTCTCTGCTCCACTGCTTCTGACAGTTTGATGCTTGGGCACAGCAGTGGTCCTGGGGGCCAGGCGGGGCCAGGAATTGAACTTGGGTCCTTGCTCTGCCAGGAAAGCTCCCTGACCTCTGAGCTCTAATCTCCCTGTTCCTCAGACGATGAAACTCACCTGCCCTCCTATGTCAGGAAAGACAGAAAACCTGGAAAGGCCCCACCCCCACAGCTTTCCCACTTAGCTTGTTGGAAGAACTTCCTGCTGATTTTATCATTCTTTTTAAAAATATTTTTATTTTAGGGTCATACCTGGCAGATTTAGAGGACCATAGGGGATGCCAGGAATCAAATCTAGGTTGGCTTCATGCAAGGCAAACACCCTCTCTGCTGTGCTACTGCTCTGGCCACATCATACTTCATTTGTTTGGTGGGGGGCACACCCAGCGGCACTCAGGGATTACTCTGACTCTAGGTTCAGAAATCACTCCTGGCAGGCTTGGGGGACCATATGGGATGCTGGGGATCAAACACAGGTTCTTCCCAGATCAGCAGTGTGCAAGGCAAATGCCCTATTACTTTGTTATCACTCTGACCCTCATACTTTGGGGGGGGGGGTGTTAGGGTCATACCCGTGGTGTTCAGGTGTTACTCCTGCACTCAGAAGTCACTCCTGGCAGGCTCAAGGAACCATATGGGATGCCAGGATTCGAACCAGGGTCCATCCTGTGTTGGCCGTGTGCAAGGCAAATGCCTTACTGCTGTGC
The DNA here is from genome assembly GCF_024139225.1 of Suncus etruscus. Classification (NCBI taxonomy): domain Eukaryota; kingdom Metazoa; phylum Chordata; class Mammalia; order Eulipotyphla; family Soricidae; genus Suncus; species Suncus etruscus. The sequence continues at coordinate 56,323,015 of NC_064862.1, read as the reverse complement.
TATCACTCTAGTCCCTCATACTTCATTTTAAAATTTGATTTTAGACACTGTTCCTACCATTGTTGGCTGGTCTCTAACACAGAGAAAAACACAATTCTTCTTTGAAAGGTTTTCTTCTGCAGGGGTGAGGACTCCCCACAATTTTTTGGTAAGTCCCATACTTGGGGCCTCTCTTAGATCAAGAATTCCCCCTGGGGGCCGGGCGGTGGCGCTAAAGGTAAGGTGCCTGCCTTGCCTGCGCTAGCCTTGGACGGACCGCAGTTCGATCCCCCGGTGTCCCATATGGTCCCCCAAGCCAGGAGCAACTTCTGAGCACATAGCCAGGGGTAACCCCTGAGCATTACCGGGTGTGGCCCAAAAACCAAAAAAAAAAAAAAAAAAAAGAATTCCCCCTGGCAAACTCCTCTCATTCTTCCTGGCATTTGTAAGATAACAGTGATCTTTCCAGGGTCCCTCACTCCTTAACCTTTGGATAAGGAGGGTCCCTCCTAAGGATAGTGCCTCAGAATGAGTCATTCATCTGCTGGGGCTTCTCTTGGAAACCACTAAGTATTTGGAGTATGGAGAGAATCTTATTACTAGGAGGTAATCTGGTCCTACCTCCTGTCTGCCTCCACATCAATAATTCCTACCCGTAGTTTGGGGAATATTTAGAAAATGTGTCTACATCTCTTCAGCCCGTATTCTCACTTAAACATGCATTGTTCTATGCCTCTTTGCTTGTTTATTCTGTCAAACTCATGGTCTCTCTTAAATATGATTTCCTTTCCTTCTATCCTACTCATCTGAGTAAGCTTTACTCAATAAAAACAATCTTTCTTCACTGAAAAAAGAAAACAGGCTTGCTTTGTTTTATCTGCTCTCTCTCTCTTTCTCTCTCTCTCTCTCTCTCTCCCCCCTGACATCTTTAGAAATAATTTTCAATTAAAATAACTTTGTGGGGGCCGGAGGAGCAATAGTACAGCAGTAGGGCATTTACCTTGCACGCGGCCAACCCAGGACAGACCATGGTTCAATTCCCGGCATCCCATATGGTCTCCCTGAGTCTGCCAGGAGTGATTTCTGAGTGTAGAGCCAGGAGTAACCCCTGAGTGCTGCCAGGTGTGACCCAACCCCCCTAAAAGAAGAAAAAAAAAAAGAAAAAATCACTTTTTCTCACAAAATAAAAGGAAAAAGGAAAGGGAAGGGAAAGAAAAAGGGAAAAGGGAAGTGAAGTGAAGGGAAAAGGGAACAAGAAAGGAAGGGTAAAAGAAAAGGGGCAGGGGAAGGAAAGGGAAAATAAGGGAAAAAAGAAAAAATGTTTTCTTTTCTTTGTCTCTTTTTGGGGGAGGGGTCACACCTGGCAGCACTCAGAAATCACTCCTGGCAGGCTCGGGGGACCATATGGGATTATGGGATGCCGGGATTTGAACCACTATCCTTCTGCGTCTAAGGCAAAAGCCTTACTGCTGTGCTATCTCTCCGGCCCTGGAAAAATGGTTTCTTAAGTATGGCTTTGATTTCCTGGGAAAACTGGACTATAATCCCCACCCTTCCCCCCCTATTTTGGGGGGTGTCTGAGGATGTTCTGGCAATCACACCATCTTTATTCTCAGAGGAAGAAGAGAAGAACAATACCCTAGAAAGATGTTCTTAGAGGTTTCTGCTTAGCCTTGATATCCCCCTGACAAAATAAGGGATCTTCTGCCAAACATTTTACACACAAGAAAACTGAACCCAGGAGTGCCCAGGATTCACCACCCCTAGGCTGCCCCATTCACCCCAATCCTCTCTTCTCCTCCCCACTTCCTCCTTTGTGAATTTGTTCAATCCCTCACATCCGGCAGTAAGACCCAGGGCACCCCAGCCCCTGTCCTTGTCCTGAGCACATTCCCGAGGGCATCTGTCATTCCTGGGTGCCCTGCACCTGCTGCCTCAAGTCTCTCTTACCTGCTCCAGGTTTTGAGGGACACACAATGCCTTCTTTTGCAGCTGCACCCAGAGGCCCATTGCTTCCTCCCTTCCACAGTGCAGGTCAGTTGTGGCACCAGCCTCGGGCAGGGCGTGGGCAAGTGCCTGCCTGGCAGTTTTATGGCACCCTGATTATCTTCTCTCCCCTCTCGGGCCAATCAGTAACTAGGTCTCTCTCACACGATCCACTACTGTCTGTCTGTCTTCGAACCCTGACCATCTGAGCAGCCAGCCTCTGGGTGCTATATCTACAGAGATTTCTGGAAAAAGCCCTCCTGTTCCCCAAGGTTCTTTCTGGCAATAAAAAAGATCAAAGTACTCTCTCAGGCTGAGTTTATTTTTCTAACACACCATAAGGAAGTCAGCCCGTTTGTGTTTTCTCCCGGCCAGCACCTGAAGAAACTGTGATGGAGGCGATATGGAAAAGTCTATCTTTTCCTTCATAAACCTTTCTGCAGAAATGAGAGCCTCAGGCCCTTACGGGTCTCTGTCTGGCAGAAGGAGCCTCAGGGGCTAAGTTCAGAACAAAGAGGCTTAACCTTTTCAGATAGTGTCTGGCCTGAGCTATCACACAGCCAGTGACCAGGGTTAGGGTTAGCCTGTTGGATTTCAAAACTGGTTACCCTGGGGCCGGAGCAGTGGTGCAAGAGTAGAGCGTTTGCCTTGCATGCGCTGACCTAGGACAGACCTCGGATCGATCCCCCAGCGTCCCATATGGTCCCCCAAGCCAGGAGCGATTTCTGAGCTCATAGCCAGGAATAACCCCTGAGCATCACTGGGTGTGGCCAAAAAAACCTGATCACTCTAAATCCAAATCCTGACTCAACTCTGAGTCAGGAGACTCAGAGACTGTTTGACAGCTGTCCCTCTTGCTCCCCAAGCTCTGCAGAATTTACCCCCTCAGAAGAGTGAATTAGGCTGGCTGAGCTCACCTTTGAGAAAGATCCTGGCCTGGGCAAAGTACATGCTGGAAGGCTTCACTTTGCCCACCATGGCCTAAGGTTCAAGCCCTAATATCACTTAAGAATTCCTGAGTACTGACAGAAGCTGTCAGAGGTTGCGCATGTGTAAGGAGCTGTGAACTACAGATAACTATAATTATATATATATACATATAGTATATATACCATATATATATATAGGAGAACTATAGAATATAGCACGAATCTCTCCAAATCCCATACACAAAAGAGAGAGACAGAAAGAGGGATAAAAGACCCTAGCCCATACTACTCTACTTCTTTCCTAGGACTCAAGTTGAGAGAGTGAGAGAGAGAAGAAAGAGAGAGGAGAGAGAGAGGAGAGAGAGAGAGAGAGAGAGAGAGAGAGAGAGAGAGAGAGAGAGAGAGAGAGAGAGAGACTACAGCTGTCTGCCACTGGGAGGCTGACCCCTCAGGCCGCTATATCAGGGTAAGGCTATCTCTTTCCCCCATTCAGAAAAAGAGGAAAATAAACCCCTGAGCAAGATTTTAAGATGTTCACAACTGCCCAAACAAACAGGGCCTGTTATTTAATGTTATCTAGGCTGTTTTAAATGTGGTGTGTGTGTGTGTGTGTGTGTGTGTGTGTGTGTGTGTGTGTGTAAGGGAGAAGTGAAAAAAATTCATATTTCCCTCATTCCTATGAAGAATTGTGGACTTCTAGGGCTCACGGTCCATCTTTTAATATACCTGTGTGCCATTGAATGTTAAATGATGACTTTGATGCCCAGAGCCATAGCAAAGCAGATAAAGCATTTGCCTTGCACACTATCAACCTGGGTTCAATCTCTGGCATCTCATAGGGTCCCCTGAGCTCTGCCCTGAGTACAGTTGGGTGTGGCCCTAAAAACAAAAAAATCAGTAAACAAACAAGAACATAGTGACTTTCAGGGGCTGGTGTGATAGAGCAGCAAGGAAGGTGCTTGCCTTGTATTCATTCAATAAACCCTGTTTGATGCCCAGTACCACATATGGTGCTGGACACTGCTAGAAGTGAGGACAGAGCTAGGAGTAAGCCTGGAGTACCACCAGGTGTGACTTAATTCATGCCCCATTCCCCAAACTAAAACCCCATATCTGGGGCCGGAGCAGTGGCACAAGTGGTTTGCCTTGCACGTGCTGACTTAGGACAGACTGTAGTTTGATCCCCCAGCATCCCATATGGTCCCCAAGCCAGGAGCGATTTCTGAGTGCATAGCCAGGAGTAACCCCTGACTGTCATGGGTGTGGCCCAAAAACAAAAAAATTAAAAACAAACAAACAAAACCCATATCTTTCTTGATTTCAGGTGGCAGCAACATGGCGAGAGACAGTACTTCCGGGGCAAGGGGAAAGCCCAGCTGGACACAAGGAAGAGGAAAGGCAAAGCTTTGTTCATGGGGTCAAGGCCTTCATAGATGTTGGGCCATGTGGCACTGAAACTGATGCCACTGGGGGTCCCCTGGTGATGTATGTGAAGTGGGTAGGGAAAGAGGCAGCAGTCTGGAGAAGACAATCTGTCACTTTCTCTCTACCCAGCTCTGCCCCTGGAGAAGCACCTGGGGGTGGGATAAGGAAATCTAGGGTTAATTTGAGTTCCCTCTGAGCCTGGTTTGTCAGAAAAGAAAAGCCAGATCTAAATGTTACACAGGCTTGTGAATCATCACCTTTCCCTCTCAGAAAAGAATTTCAGGAGGAGACAAGCAGTGAAGCAAAAACAGGGTTTATTTAGGAGGAGGGAGAGAAAGAGACAGAGAGAGCTAAAGAAAGGAATAAATTGAGACCCCAGTACACAACCAGCATTAAAATAGAAAGTCCATGGGCCAGAGAGATAGCATGGAGGTAAGGCATTTGCTTTGCATGCAGAAGTTCAGTGGTTCGAATCCCGGCATCCCATATGGTTTCCCCAAGCCTGCCAGGAGCAATTTCTGAGTATAGAGCCAGGAGTAACCCCTGAGTGCTGCCGGATGTGACCCCCCCAAAAAAAAAAACAAAAATAAAATAGAAAGTCCACATCTCAACGGGGAGGTGTAGGCGACATGTGTGCTGGCACCAGGTACCCAGGCAACGTGTGCACACTTTCTTTGTTCCAAGCTGGCTTCTGTAGTTTTTCCCCCAAGCTGCCCACATGGAGCCTCCTGCCTAGGTAAGAGTTTGTTGCTAGGGTGGTTGCCAGGATAGATTGGGGTCAGTTGCTGGTCTTCTCTGATCTTCCTTTCCTGGCCTTAGTTCCTGCTGAACCTTCTCTCCCCAGGAGGTCCATCCAGCCTTCTGGACCTGCAGTGGTGCCAGGTACAGGTTTTTATCAGGCCATAGTTTCTGTGTCCACAAGGTGGGTCCTGGAAACCTTTGGGCTAGTGGCAGGGCAGTTTCTTCACGTTCCATCCCTTGGTTTTACTGGGTCCCAAGAAGTCATTGCCATGAGAGTGGGGGAAAAAACTTTTTCCTACCAGCCTGCCTGCTTCAAAATTATTGAGCAACAGATTAATTGCTGAATATTTTTCTTTTACCTATTTATTTATTTTGGTTTTAGGGTCACACCCAGCGGCACTCAGTTATTCCTGGCTCTGAGCTCAGAAATTGCTTTCTTTTCTTTTTTTTTTTTTTTTTTTTTTTTTTTTTGGTTTTTGGGCCACACCCAGCGGTGCTTAGGGGTGATTCCTGGCTGTCTGCTCAGAAATAGCTCCTGGCAGGCACGGGGGACCATATGGGACACCGGGATTCGAACCAACCACCTTTGGTCCTGGATCGGCTGCTTGCAAGGCAAACGCCACTGTGCTATCTCTCCGGGCCCCAGAAATTACTTTCTTTGAGCAGTCTTGGGAGACCCTTTGTGATGCTGGAGATCAAACCCAGGTCTGTCTCTTGCAAGGCAAATGCTCTTCCTGCTGTGCTATTGCTCTGGCCCTTCGCTGAACATTTTTCATGGGCATTGCTCCTAGTTTGGACACAAGACTCCGTTTTCTGTTTCTGTTCAAGACCAGCACAAAGCCCCTTTATGTGTAATCTGAGAGGAAAGAGAGATCCGGGAAGAGTGGGTGTAGGCCCTTCACATCTGCACAGCAGTGTGTAAAAAGTACTGAATTGGAGGCTGAGCTATATAGCACAGCGGGTAAGGCACTTGCCATGCATGCAGTTGCACTGGATTTGATCCCTGGCATCCCTTTTGGTCCCCTGAGCACCTCCAGATAACAGAAACAAAACAAAACAACAAAAATATAACCCATAGATGACATGCTAAACCAGGGGTCTCAAACTCAATTTACCTGGGGGCCGCAGGAGGCAAAGTAGGGGTGAGGCAGGGCCACATAAGGGATTTCACAAAAAAATAAAAAAAGAGAGACAGCGGGCAGGAGCAGCGGAAATGACGTCTGCGCTAGGTGCAAATTATTCGCGATTATTCACTTACCGAACATTTGCAATAAAAAAATCGCATTAGTAAGAAAAAAATCGCAAAAAATCGCATTAAACATTAGCATACCCCGAATGGAACTGTTCAGATATGCGAATGTTTAATACAATTTTTTTCTTACTAATGCGATTTTTTTTTTTTTTTTTTGGTTTTTGGGCCACACCCTGTGCCGCTCAGGGGTTACTCCTGGCTATGTGCTCAGAAGTTGCTCCTGGCTTCTTGGGGGACCATATGGGACACCGGGGGATCGAACCGCGGTCCGTCCTAGGCTAGCGCAGGCAAGGCAGGCACCTTACCTCCAGCGCCACCGCCCGGCCCCTCTAATGCGATTTTTATTGTGATTATTCGGTAAGCAAATAATCGCGAATACTGATATTTGAAGGCCGGCCGCGGGCCACAAAATGTCGCACGAAGGGCCACAAATGGCCATGGAGTTTGAGACCCCTGCAATGGTTCTCAGGAATGCACTCAAGAGATTAAACAGTACTGGACCTGAGCCATAGCACAGCGGTAGGACACTTGCCTTGCATGCAGCTGACCCACAAATAATCCAAGTTCAATCCCGGCACCCCATATGGTCCTCCAAGTCTGCCAGGAATGATATCTTAGCACAGAGCCAGGAGTAACCCCTGAGTACCGCCGGGTGTGACCCACCACCCCCAAAAGAAGAGATAAACAGTACAGGGAGTAAATAAAGCACTTGCTTTGTATGTGGCAGACACCAGTGCAATCCCTGGCATCACATATGGTCCCCTTCAAATTCATCAAGAGAGATCCCTAATGCAGCCTGAGAGATAGCACACTGGTAGTGTGTTTGCCTTGCACATGGCCAACCCAGAACAGACCTGGGTTCGATTCCTGGCATCCCATATGGTCCCCCCTCCCCCCAAGCCTGCCAGCAGTGATTTCTGAGCAAAGAGCCAGGAGTAACACCTGAGAGCTGCCAGGTGTGGCCAAAAAAAAAAAAAAAAAAAAAAAAAAAAAGGAAAGAGATCAGGGGCTGGAGAGATAGCACAGTGGTAAGGCATTTGCTTTGCATGTGGCCAACACAGGACAGACCCTGGTTCAAATCCTGACATCCCATATGTTCCCCCGAGCCTGCCAAGAGCAACTTCTCAGTGCAGAGCCAGGAGTAACCCCTGAGCACTGACAGGTGTGACCCAAAAAACAGAGAGAGAAGGAGGGAGGAAGGGAGAGATCCCTGAGAACAACAGAGCCGAGAGAAGTAAGCTCTGAGCACTATCAGGAGCATCCCCCCAAACAACCAAAACCAAGCAATCATCCCATTTTACTGGTGAGTCATTTGGGGCTCCCCAGCAGTGTTCATGAGATCTGAAGGTCACTTCAGCACTGCTTGGCCAACCTAGGTCAATACTAGGACCAAGAATGTGATGCTGTTCAGATCTGACCACCAGGGCTGGACCTGGTAGTATCAGGAGCAGCCTATCAGTTCTATGCAAGCAACATCTCCAACACCACCACCCCCATCCCTCAGCGCCCCCCAAATAAGTCATCAGAAGCTCAGAGAGGTTAAGTAACTTGCCCAAGGTGTCACAGCAAGGAAGTGATGGAGGAAGGACTGCAGGATTTGAATCCAGGCTGTGGGACTCCCAAAGGCCAGATTCTGTAGGAGCTGGGCTCAGTTCTGTGCCTGGTCCAGAGAAAGGTCAGAGAAGCAACAAGGGTCAGCCCTCACCCCAGTGCCCAACACCATGAGGCACAGCTCCCTCAGCTTGCATTCGCCTCTGCCCACAGCCAGCCTTAGCTGCCCTGACACTTCAGGGCAGCGCTGTTTTTATCAGAACACAAAACTCTCCAAGAATTCACACACACACACACACACACACACACACACACACACACACACACACACACACACACACACACACACACACACCACCTCCTCCAGCACAGTAGTGTCTGGGGAATGCAAATTGAAAGGTACAACAAAAAATTAAGAGCAATTGAGCTCTTAATCACTCCAATCCCAATCCTGAACCATTCCACGGTGAGTGACAGATACTCAGCGCGTCAAGGACCCACATGCCAGGGCTGGGAATGAGTCCCATTGATTTGTGTTGTTGCTGTTTTGTTTCTTGGTCACACCCGGCAGCACTCAGGGGCTACTCCTGGCTCTATGCTTAGGGGGCCGGGCGGTGGCGCTAAAGGTAAGGTGCCTGCCTTGCCTGCGCTAGCCTTGGACGGACCGCGGTTCGATCCCCCGGTGTCCCATATGGTCCCCCAAGCCAGGAGCAACTTCTGAGCGCATAGCCAGGAGTAACCCCTGAGCGTTACCGGGTGTGGCCCAAAAACCAAAAAAAAAAAAAAAAAAAAAGAAATCGCTCCTGGCATGCCGGGGGACCATATGGGATGCCGGGATTCGAACCACCGTTTTCTGCATGCAAGGCAAACGCCTTACTTCCATGCTATCTCTCCAGCAAGTCCCACTGATTTGTTTGCAGACAAATTCTTACCTGCAGTCCCCCAGATCCCCCAAAACAAACCAAAGCGCCCTCTACCGCGCCTCGACGGACAGAATAAAGTTAATCCTTCCCGAATAAAAAGGGGGGTGGCCCATTCCTCCTCCCCCAAGTTCGCTCCCGCGCCCCACAGACCGCTCCACTGTCGCGTCCCCCAAGTCTGGGCACAGAGCTTCCTGCTGACCCGCCCAGTCGCCTCGGTTGTGTTATCTTGGGGCAGGGGAGTTTGGGGGTACCTGGAGGACGCTGCAGGACTCCCAGTCCTGGCGAGCATTGCGCGTGTCCGGCTTGCTCCGGGGCGCTCCGGGCGCGCGGAGGAGCTGTTGTCCCGCGTCGCTCCTGGGAGTCCCCGGGCGGAAAAAGTGGGTGTGCGCTCCGCAGCGAGACTATTCCCCGCCGCCTTCCTCCTTCCTCCTATCATCGATTCTAGCGCCCACTGAGTGCCCCATGCCGCCTGGGGCCCAGAAGGACCCGGTACCCTGGCCAGGGCTGGGTTATTCCTAAAAGCGTTTTCTCTAGCTCTCAACCACTTGGGGTTATTAAGCTGAAGATGATGACTCCTGCTGCATGGAGAGGTTTTGAAGATTGGAAAAGAATGTTTCAGAGACTCCTTTGCAAGTTTGAGATAGATAGCATTTTTGGGGGGTGTGTGGGGTTGTGGGTCACACCCTGCCGTGCTCAGGGCTACTTCTGGCTCCTGGGACCGTGAGGATCAATCCAGGTGAGTGGCCACTCTTAACTCCTGCCTTATCTCTCTTCCACTGAAATGGGTGGTATGTTATTTGGGAGTGAACATTGGTAGGTGAGATCATGCAGCGAGTCCTTGCCTGCACTCAGCAGACCTGGGTTCATTTAGTTCCTGAACCCCATATGGTCCCATGAGCATAGCCCAGGAGTAAGCCCTGAGTACAGAGCCAGGAGTAAGCCCTGAGAATCACCCAGTGTAGCTTTCCCCCATTTTTTTGTTTGTTTTTGGGTCACACCCGCCAGCACTCAGGGGTTACTCCTGGCTCTACGCTCAGAAATCGCTCCAGGCAGGCTCGGGGAACCATATGGGATGTCAGGATTTGAACCACTGACCTTCTGCATGCAAGGCAAATGCCCTACCTCCATGCTATCTCTCCACCCACCCACCCCCCAATTTTTTTTAAAGGCCTGATGGGGATGCAGCTTATTAGTGTAACTTGAAAGTATGTATGTCGGGCCCGGAGAGATAACACAGCGGCGTTTGCCTTGCAAGCAACCGATCCAGGACCAAAGGTGGTTGGTTCGAATCCCAGTGTCCCATATGGTCCCCTGTGCCTGTCAAGAGCTATTTCTGAGCAGACAGCCAGGAGTAACCCCTGAGCACCCCCGGGTGTGGCCCAAAAACCAAAAAGAAAAAAAAAAAGAAAAGAAAGTATGTATGTCCTGGGTGCTATAAAAATTCGTTTTCCTGGAGCCGGAGCAGTGGTGCAAGTGGTAGGGTGTTTGCCTTGCATGTGCTAACCTAGGACTGATGCGGTTCGATCCCGACATTCCATATGGTCCCCCAAGCCAGGAGAGATTTCTGAGCGCATAGCCAGGAGTAACCTCTGAGCGTCACTGGGTGTAGCTCCAACCCCCTTCCCCCAAGTTGTTTTCCTGGAAATGAGGGAAAATTTCTAAAAAGAAGACATGGGTTGACAAGGGTTTGATCTTTGGCACGACAAATAGTCCCCTGAGCCCCTCAGGAATGACTTCCATTGGATCTAGAGAGAAAATCAAAGTCCAGGTCTGGGGGTATTTGTGCTAGCCTTGGCACCATATGAGCCTGGGGTCTAACAGGTATACATGTATGACCTTGGAGACCCCTGTCACTATGGGTCTGCGTCTTCCTGCCCTTTTTTTTTTTTTTTTTTGGTTTTGGGGTCACACCCAGCGGTGCCTTACACAGGACTTCTTCCCATATAGATAAAATTCTTCGCTAGGCTTTGCTCAGGAAAAGGACTTTGGATGTTGCTTTTTGTTTTGGGTTATACCTGGCTGTGCTCAGGGATCATCCCTGGCAAGCTCAAGGGACCCTGCTTGGTGCCAGGAATTGAACGCGGTAGGCCAATGCCATCTCTGTACAATCAGAGACTGCTTGGGGGTTTTTTGTCCAGTGGGGCCGGACACTTCAAATTAAGGGCTTTGGGGCAAGAGATACTAACTTCCTGAAGCAACTCAGCAAACTGTATGCTGGGAGATGCCCGCCCTTTCTCACCCAGGTAGACAAGGACCTTGAGCTTTCCGGGCATCCTTTCTTCCTGCTCCTTTCTCTTTCCCATGTGGCTTCACTGTCTACTTGGAAAAGTCTTTTTAAGGAAGGCAGACTGCCGTGCAGTGCCTCATTTGGATGTGCCTGGAGTCTTGGAAGCTTGACTACCCTATGTTCTCCTACAAATGGACCTCAAGAGCTTGTTTGGAGGTTCTAGCAGGGGAGCGCAGGTACTCGTATGCCCTAGGGGCCTAGGGCCTAGGGCAGGGGTGGCGAACAAATTCGACACAAAGAGCCAAAATTTTAAACTGTGAGTCAGAGAGCCACACCACACAGTGACCTGCCAAAACAGACAAACACTCACACAAAAGCATATAATTTTAACAATAGCATATTAAACACATATTGCAATTTGCCATTTTGAGTGAGGGTAAAGATCCTGCAGTGATGATGAGGTTGTGCTGCGTCCTCCACACTAAGAACTAACGTTAGGCAAGATGGAACTCAACATGTGACACACGGGTCCCCCGCTCGCTGGCCCGTGCAGTTGTTTCCGAGGGATGGGAGACGGGAGGACGCAGCCTGGGGGTGTGACTCCTTGCTCAGAGATCTCTCCTCAGAGGTCCCTCCTCAGAAGCAGCAGAATAAAATTCAAACTTGGCAAAGAGCCACAGTATACAAAATAATGATAAGAGACAAAGAACCGGGGCCGGGCGGTGGCGCTGGAGGTAAGGTGCCTTCCTTGCCTGCGCTAGCCTAGGACGGACCGTGGTTCGATCCCCCGGTGCCCCATATGGTCCCCCAAGAAGCCAGGAGCAACCTCTGAGCGCATAGCCAGGAGTAACCCCTGAGCGTCACAGGGTGTGACCCAAAAACCAAAAAAAAAAAAAAAAAAAAAAAAAGAGGCAAAGAACCACATTCATTTTGGCCGGGAGCCGCATGTGGCTCTCGGAGCCACGTGTTTGCCACCCCTGGCTTAGGGCCTAGACCAAAAAACTTTGTCTCCATTCAAGGAGGCTGTCCTCTTCACCATGGGCACAGCTTCCGAAGGGACACACATCAAGTGGCGAGGGAGGAAGGGGACATCCACCTAGCCAGCCACATTAGCCGAATCAATCCTGGCGATCAATGGGGTGACAGATGTCACAGCCAGATCGCTCTCTCGCCCTCACATCTGGGAAAGTCTTTGTGTGTGTGTGTGGGGGGGGGTCACACCTGGCAGTACTCAGGGATTACTCCTGGCTCTATGCTCAGAATCGTCCTGACAGGCTCAGGGGACCATATGGGATGCTGGGATTCGAACCACTGCATGCAAGGCAAACGCCCTACCTCTATACTATCTCTCCAGCCCCATATCCCCGAAAGTCTTTTATGTGCATTTCTGGTTTTTGACAGGGAGCTACACCTAGTGGTGCTCAGGGGCTGCTCTGCTCAGTGCTCAGGAGTCACTCTGGTCTTCGGGAGCACTGCAGGAGACCCAGAGAGTAATGAGAACTGCAGTGCTATGTGCTGGCAGGCCAGGATCGAGAACCACAAAGGCCAGTGTGTAGGGCTGAGTGGGGAGGGGGAAGAGGGAAGGATGCAGCAGGGGTGAGACGCAGAAAACAAAGGATCTCTTAGGCTATTATTGAACTTTGCATTTTATTTTTGCTTGGGACCAAAGTCGGTGGTGCTCAGGGGTTACTTTTTTTTAAATTAATATCTTTATTTAAACATGATTATGGTTGGGTTTCAGTCATGTAAAGAACACCCTCCCCCTTTACCAGTGCAACATTCCCATCACCAATGTCCCAAATCTCCCTACACCCCACCTCACCCCCCGCCCCCATACTCTAGACAGGCTTTCTATTTCTCTCATACATTCTCATTGTTAGGATAGTTCTCAATGTAGTTAATTCTCTAACTACACTCATCACTCTTTGTAGTGAGCTTCATGAAGTGAGCTGGAACTTTCAGCCCTCTTCTCTTGTCTCTGAAAATTATTGCAAGAATGTCTTTCATTTTCCTTAAAACTCAGGGGTAACTTTTATCCTTGCTCAGGGGCCATGCTAATCTTCTCTGTATCGTTCCAATTTTAGTATATGTGCTGCCGAAGCGAGCACACTCAGGGGTTACTTTTAGCTGTGCACTCTGGCATCACTCCTGGCGGGGCTCCCACCATGTACAGATAAGTACCCTACCCACTATACTATCTCTCTGGTCTCTGGATTTTGGATTTGGTAGGGGAGACCTCCCAAGCAGTGCCTCCAAACCAGCCCTCTTAGGGCCCGGAGAGATAGCACAGCGGTGTTTGCCATGCAAGCAGCCGATCCAGGACCAAAGGTGGTTGGTTCGAATCCCGGTGTCCCATATGGTCCCCTGTGCCTGCCAGGAGCTATTTCTGAGCAGACAGCCAGGAGTAACCCCTGAGCAATGCCGGGTGTGGCCCAAAAACAAACAAACAAACAAACCAGCCCTCTTAGCTGTATGACTTTGGAGTCATTACTAACCTTCTCTGTGTCTCTGTGTCTCCTATGTTTTCAATCACTGAATGGAAAATAATGGCTTTTCCTGGCTGGATGAGATTTAGAATAGTATATTTAAAAAAAAATAATGGGGATGGGGCTGAAGAAATAGCATGGAGGTAAGGCGGTTTGCCTTGCATGCAGGACAGTTAGTGGCTCAAATCCCGGCATTCCATATGGTTCCCTGAGCCTGGTGGGGACGATTTCTGAGCATAGAGCCAGGAGTAGCCCCTGAGCTCTGCCGGGTGTGACCCAACCCCCCCCCAAAAAAAACCCAAAAAAAATAATAATGGGGGAGGAGGAGTGATAGAGAGGGTAAGGTGTTTGACTTGTACGCAGCTGACTTCGGTTCAATCTCCGACATCCTATATGGTCCCCCAGGCCCACCAGGAGTGATCCCTGAGCATCGCTAGGTGTGGCCCCAAGACAAAATAAAACAAAAATAACTAGGAGTGGGGTGGGGTTTAGGCCACACCCTGCAGTGCTGGGACCATGCAGTGCCAGGAATGAAATGGGGTTGCCACAGGCAGGGCAAATCTCTCCAGCCTTTAAGAAATACATTTTCTGGGGCCCGGAGAGATAGCACAGCGGCGTTTGCCTTGCAAGCAGCCGATCCAGGACCAAAGGTGGTTGGTTCAAATCCCGGTGTCCCATATGGTCCCCCGTGCCTGCCAGGAGCTATTTCTGAGCAGACAGCCAGGAGTAACCCCTGAGCAATGCCGGGTGTGACCCAAAAACCAACAAAAAAAAAAAAAAAAAAAAAAAAGAAATACATTTTCTTTTCTTTTTTATTTTGTCTTTTTTTTTTTTTTTCAGGAAATATCAGCTTTATTTGCCCTGGCCAACATATGTGTGGCCTGTAATCTTTTTTTTTTTTTTTTTTTTTTTTTTTTTTTTTTTTTGGTTTTTGGGCCACACCCGGTTATGCTCAGGGGTTACTCCTGGCTATGCGCTAAGAAGTCGCTCCTGGCTTGGGGGACCATATGGGACGCCGGGGGATCGAACCACGGTCCGTCCTAGGCTAGCGCAGGCAAGGCAGGCACCTTACCTCTAGCGCCACCGCCCGGCCCCGTGGCCTGTAATCTTAAACCTATTTAAGCATGCTCTTGTCAGCTTGCCCTGTGTCTAGCTTTTTTTTTTTTTTTTTTTTTTTTGGTTTTTCGGGTCACACCTGTTTGATGCTCAGGGGTTACTCCTGGCTAAGCGCTCAGAAATTGCCCCTGGTTGGTGGGAGGGCATATGGGACACCAGGGAATCAAACTGCTGTCCTTCCTTGGCTAGCACTTGCAAAGCAGACACCTTACCTCTAGTGCCACCTCACAGGCCCGGTGTCTAGCTTCTTTTGGCCATCTCTCCTCCTGTTCCTTCTCCATCCAGGCAAATTCCTTTATTTTGTCTTTTTTTATTTTGGTTTTAGGGTCACAACACACTCAAGAGTTACTCCTGGCTCTGTGCTCAGAAGTCGCTCCTGGCAGGCTCGGGGGGACCATATGGGATGCTGGGATTTGAACCAGGGTCGTCCTGTGTTGGCTGCATGCAAGACAAATGCCTTACTGCTGTGCCATCGTCCGACCCCTAAGAAATACATTTTCGGGGCCGGACGGTGGCGCTGGAGGTAAGGTGCCTGCCTTGCCTGCGCTAGCCTAGGACGGACCGCGGTTCGATCCCCTGGTGTCCCATATGGTCCCCCAAGAAGCCAGGAGCAACTTCTGAGCGCATAGCCAGGAGTAACCCCTGAGCGGCACAGGGTGTGGCCCAAAAACCAAAAAAAAAAAAAAAAAAAAAAAGAAATACATTTTCATGTATGCTACTTTATTTTTCCCCAGAATTTTCTTGGACTGTCTCAGCTAAACAGATGGGGAGAGACAGGAAAATGACTTACTTCATCTAGTTTCTTTTTTTAATTAAAAAAATTTTTTTTCTTTTTTGGGTCACACCCAGCAGCAGTTACTCCTGGCTCTATGCTAAGAAATTGCTCCTTGCAGGCTCAGGGGACCATATGGGACGCCGGGATTCAAACCACCGTCCTTCTGCATGCAAGGCAAACACACTACCTCCATGCTATCTCTCCAGCCCTCACTTCATCTAGTTTCAAGGTGGTGAAACAGCTCTTGATCCCTTGAGAGATTTACCTCCAGCTTTGGGGCAGAGAGACTGTAAGCTCTCTGTACTCAGCCTTGTGAACTCCCCATGGACTGAGCAGAGCTATCAACACCGCCTCCCCCCCCCCCCCCCCCCCCCCCGCCCTCATTACACCTGAGCCTCCAGGTGACACCTTGTTTCTGGAGAGACGGTGTTTACTTTGCAGGGCTGCTCAGAAAGGGATGGGGCGGCCGGGCTACCTCATCCAC